>NC_091306.1:5798954-5833954 GCF_038502225.1 Cherax quadricarinatus | reverse complement strand
CTCTCTGATCTATGGCAGGTAAGATCATAGTCTGGGTTGGTCTGCCAATACACTCTCATATATGCACTAGTGTTCAGCAATAATTTATGCATCATGGTTAAGTCCAAATAATAATTTAGTGGGAGAGTGTCTGTGGAGTAATTAGGGATACCCAGCAGGCTATTCCTAATTACTCCACAGGGAATTTTTGTGGTCTTAGGAAAAGTTGGTCTGGTTAGGACCCCAATAGAAATAAATAACTTTGACTTTTTTGGTTATCCTAGGTAATGTACATATGTTACTATGTATGACAGCTGTACTTGTACCTAAATAAACGTACTTAGGGAGACTGAAAGATTATTATTATAATCGAGGGGAAGCGCTAAACCCAGAGGATTATACAGCGCCTGGGGGGGGGGGATGTGGAAGGCATTCAGGCTTAATTCGGGGAACTGGAGAACAGATCCAATTCCCTAAATCAAGAGCCCCTCACCAACTTCAAGGAACCTTCCTTGAGGGGGGGAGACTGAAAGAGCATGCCACTATCTGGCTCCTTCAGTGAATGAAAGAATCACAGTGGAGTCTTTGAGACAGTCTCTCATTCTTTCCACAGATTCACTAGATGTCACTCATGAACCTCTAGTACTCGCCTAATTGTACTCGCCTAATTGTGGTTGCAGGGGTCGAGACTCAGCTCCTGGCCTCGCCTCTTCACCGACCGCTACTAGGTCCTCTCTCCCCAGTGTGTGAGCATGCATGCGTATGAGTGTACTCGCCTACTTGTGGTTGTAGGGGTCGATTCACAGCTTGTGGCCTTACTTCTAAGCTGGTTTTGTGTGTGTGTATGTGTGTAGAAGGGGGGGGGGGCTTACAAACATCTCGACCCTCAAGTTGTCGGCAAACCTTTCTTTACTTCTTCACATACATCACATACTTTTTGTTTTTATTATTTTGTGTTCTTTCTTCAGTCTTGCTATTTATTCTTATTGCAATTCATATAATTTTATTTTACAGCTTGTCTTTCAATTTTATTTGATCTTATCCATCCTTAGTTGTATTTAGAAAATATTATGACTTTTTTTTTTATGGAAAAGCTTACGTAGATGACTGGAAAGTAATGTTAATGTTACCCTCAGAGAGTGTCATACTTGAGTGCTGCACAAGAGAAGGGTCTTCACTCAACGAACACTTATAAGAGCAACACAAAACCAGACATCAAGGCTGACCTCAACTCGAGTGTTAATATCAGTAGTCTGGTAAGTTCTAAATCATTCTAGCCAGGCTGATTGATTAATAGGGTTTAAAGCCTATCGCCTGCATGAGGGTCATTTAAGGTTGCAGCGTAACCTGTTCACCACCAGACAAGAATATTTTAATCCCTAAAATAGGCATAAAAGTAAAATCTCATTATACATATACACTGAGAGAAATATACCTCTGTGTATATACCCTGTGTCTAGTCAGGCTAAGTTTGCTGAAGATCTCTAATATACTCATTACTGGCTTTCTAACACCAACATTATTATATTATCTCTATAATATTGTATCAGAATCAGTAAATAAACTTTCATGTAAACTTTTAAAACCTTTTATACAGTTTATTTGCATTTAGAAAAATTCATGCATAATGTTTTCTTGTGATAATTATTTTAGTTATTGAGTTAAATCGATATGACCCTTATGTTATACTCAGATAAATCATTTAACACTTGTTGCTGGTTGCTTCTTGTCTTTAGTATACCCTTCAAGTTTCACTCTTATGACGTCTAGCTCTAAAAATTAATATTTTTTGTGCGTGCGTAAGTGGACGTATGTGTGTGCATACATGCATATGTCTGTATGTGTGTGTGTGTGTACTCACCTATTTGTGCTCACTTGTTTGTTGTTGCAGGAGTCAAGTCATAGCTCCTGGCCCTGCCTCTTCACTGATTGCTACTGGGTCCTCTCTCTCCCTGCTCCATGAGCTTTATCAAACCTTGTCTTAAAAACTATGTATGGTTCCTGCCTCCACTACATTGCTTTCTAGGCTTTTCCACTTCCTGACAAATCTATGACTGAAGAAATACTTCTAATGTCTCTTTGGCTCGTAGGAGCCTTCAGCTTCCAATTGTGACCCCTTGTTTCTGTGTCCCATCTCTAGACCATCCTGTCTTTGTCCACCTTGTCAATTCCTCGCAGTATTTTATGTCATTATCATGTCTCCCCTGACCCTCCTGTCCTCCAGTGTCATCAGGCCGATTTCCCTTAACCTTTCTTTGTAGGACAATCCCCTTAGCTTTGGGACTAGTTTCATTGCAAATCTTTGCACTTTCTTTAAATTCTTGACGTGCTTGACCAGGTGTGGATTTTAAACTGGTGCTGCATACTCCAATATGGGCCTGATATATATGGTGTACAGAGTCTTGAACAATTCTTTACTGAGGTATCGGAACGCTAGTCTTAGGTTTGCCAGACGCCCGTATACTGCAGCAGTTATCCGATTGATGTGTGCCTCAGGAGATGTGCTCGGTATTATACTCACCCCAAGATCTTTTTCCTTGAATGAGGTTTGCAGTTTTTGTTCACCTAAACTATATTCTGTCCATGGTCTTCTTTGCCCTTCCATGATCTTCATGATTTTGCATCTGGCGGGGTTAAATTCAAGTGACCAGTTGCTGGACCAGGCTTGTAGTTCGTCCAGGACTCTTCATAGTCCTGCTTGATCCTCAACTGATTTAATTCTCCTCATTAACTTCACATCATCTGCAAAGAAGGACACTTTGAGTTTGTCCCTTCCGTTATGTCATTTACATGTACCAAAAACAGCACAGGTCCTTGGACTGGCCCCTGTGGAACCCTGCTGTGTGTGTGTGTGCTCGCGTGTGCGTGTGAGTCTGTGCATGCACATGCACAACTGAATTCAATGGAATAGCATTTCAGACAGAATGATTATAAATTAATATAAACTCAAATACAGTAGACAAAATATTTGACTAAACAAATTTTCAGCACAGGATACAAAGGGTTATCCTGAAGCATCGTTTGGTGTTGTCACCAAATCCTTACCACAAGTAACAGATTTATAGTCCTTGAAATAAAGGGATTTTTTATTATTGTACTTATTAGGTCAATAGGACTTAATCGTACTTATTGTACTAATCGTACTTAACCCTTAAACTGTCCAAGCAGATCTACGTTCACATGCATAGTGCTCCAAAAGTAGATCTACATATTTTTTATATATTTTCAAATATAACAAAAAAAAAAATAGATCAAAGTTTTTTTACTTTTTCAAATGTAAAAAAAAAAAATTTCTACTTTTTTTACATACTTTGAAATGTTGAAAAAACGTAGATCTACGTTTGGACAGTTTAAGGGTTAATAGATCCATGGGACCTAATTCCGAAAATCATGTTTTAAATTTATTCAAATTTAATGTAATTTAAAATATTCGCAAAACTGTTATCATAGATGTGATGCATTACAGGTTGACACATATTCTTCACCACATCCTCAAACTACAACACCTTCCAGTCGTCCTGATGATATTGCACCAATCTCGTTGCGATCGCTGGTAAGTAACCCCTAGGATTACAATCATACTGATATTTTAATTAACATTTTCCCCATCATTCATAATCAGCTATCATCATTAATAAATTACTTCTAGTTTACTCAACATTCACAGCAGCAAATTTAATCCAGTAAATTCTCAGCATTTTTGACAAAACTTTTATGTTTGTAGGAATGATGTTAACTCTTACAATTGTGCACTGATTGGTATTGAAACATATTTAATCTTGAAATCATTTGAAAATTATTTAGAAGAAAAAGTATACAGTATAGGTCAGCCTCAGACACCCATGGAGACACTAGATTGGGGTAGAGGCTATTGTTTCCATTAATGGCTTGTGCCCATTGCTACGCTTTGAGTTATGTGATGGGAGGGGGAAAGGATCACCACTGACACTAAATACTGTATTCAGATAAATGTAAAGACTTAGCCCATAAGATGAGACACCATTGTAAATCCAGCTGTCACGCTAAATGACAGTGATATCAACTGGTGTTATAAGAGCATGGCTCATCTCCGCCAAGATTAGCCAAGCTGTGATGGATATGTGGGCCAGCTGGCCACCAGCAGCAACAGCATGATTGATCAGCAGACAAGCGTGGCCCAGTCAGGGTTGGTTTCCGGTAGTTGAAAAACTTTTCAAACACATTAAAGGTATATGAAAAGTAAAGGTTCTTCCTGGGTGAGCATGGCTTATCTCCAGGGTAGTGGAAGTTCTTGGAAATAGTGAGGCATAAGAACTGCACAAAAAATATTCACCAAACTCATAATTCTTGGCTCCAAAATGAATAGTATTGAAGTCTAGAATTTAAGTGAATATAACTACAAAGCAAGTAATGTATTGCAGTACTAATACTGGCACACTCTGACACTCCTCTGATCATCTGAAGTGCCACATACACAACTGTGCATTCCATTCAAAATGGCAAGTTGAAAAATACAGCAGAATCATTGATTATCCAGCATTTGGTTACTTGGAGTGTATTTTAGGGTCAAGACCTTTGCTGTCCAGTTCCAGACTAAGTCTTCTGTGGATGACCTGATTAACCAGGCTGTTGGTTGCACACAGTCCAACATGTGCACCACACCTGGCAGGCTTGTTTGATCAAGCTATTAAATAGATAAATGCTAAAAAAGTAATGTGTAACAAAAAAGGGATGATAAAAAGCTGCAAGTACATCTGGTATCATATTTATTCATGGTAAAATAAAAATGAATCATAACCCAGTATTACAAGGAATAATAATAATTCAGAATATATTATAACTCTTTTTCTTTCTTAACATTATCATTGTGATTAGACAGACTCTTCTGTCAATAACAATATTAATATTTATTTTCACAAGTAGATTTCTGGTACAATTATCCTCATTTAAGAAAAGTTTTCTTTGCAAATGGTCTTTTGAGTCAGACTAAGGATAAGCACAGCAAATTATATTCACAGGGGGCACTAAACCTGTAAGGGTGAGTATAGCACCTGGGGGATGGAAGGTAGTCAGGTTTGATCCTCGGATCAAGAGCCCTGCACTAGCATCAAATAGTACCTTTTGAAGGAGAGGATAAGTATAGGTAAACCATGTTGTGAGGAGAAACATGTACTTGACTGTGTTATATACGACAGGACCTAAGCTGTGTTCGTACTGTCACCCATCCAGTTGCTGTCCAGATGCAGTAGTGCTTAACTTGACTGACAAAGTAACATATGCATTACCCATAGTGCCATGCTTTTAGCCAGTGAACATTATGTAAATTTCATGGAATCTTGTGATGATTACAGTACATTGTGTCCTATTTGATCCATTTTATTGTGCCACGTGCTAGATAAGATACTGTATGGATAAAGGGCTTCCCACTCAATGATAACTGTGTTATCATGTACACTGGCTACCATCCACTCATTGTCTCGTGCCATCACAATTACCCTAGCTATAAGTTAGAAACCTGACAGTGACAGACACCATCACAGATCTCTCCCTTCTGTAATCTTATTGAAGTTCAATACAGTACTGTTTATTTGTGAATAAGAAATATATTTTCTTGCTACATATTAATTCTAAAGGAAACATCTCAAGTTAGCACTAGCTGTTGGATAAATATTGACAGTACTGGTAGGTGAATGATTTTTGTGATGAACAAAGTTTCTTAGCCAATTTATTAAATTTAAGAATATCCTGTATATTAAAAACTGGAACACATACATTCCCCAACATTTGTGATAGCTAACAGAATTATGACAATACATCTGCACAGATCTGCTGCAGTGAAATGTATTGTTTTTCATGTGTAGACCAATTATTTTTCACACTCAATTTTTTATGGATTGCAGTCATTAGCAGCAATTGAGAGATCATTTTTCAGTACCTATATAGTATTGTATAAACCAATGGAGACAAAGAACTTTGTCCTTGGAGGCAAAGAGGGGAATGTATGAGAGTATAGTTTTACCAACGCTCTTATATGGGTGTGAAGCGTGGGTGATGAATGTTGCAGCGAGGAGAAGGCTGGAGGCAGTGGAGATGTCATGTCTGAGGGCAATGTGTGGTGTGAATATAATGCAGAGAATTCGTAGTTTGGAAGTTAGGAGGAGGTGCGGGATTACCAAAACTGTTGTCCAGAGGGCTGAGGAAGGGTTGTTGAGGTGGTTCGGACATGTAGAGAGAATGGAGCGAAACAGAATGACTTCAAGAGTGTATCAGTCTGTAGTGGAAGGAAGGCGGGGTAGGGGTCGGCCTAGGAAGGGTTGGAGGGAGGGGGTAAAGGAGGTTTTGTGTGCGAGGGGCTTGGACTTCCAGCAGGCATGCTTGAGCGTGTTTGATAGGAGTGAATGGAGACAAATGGTTTTTAATACTTGACGTGCTGTTGGAGTGTGAGCAAAGTAACATTTATGAAGGGATTCAGGGAAACCGGCAGGCCGGACTTGAGTCCTGGAGATGGGAAGTACAGTGCCTGCACTCTGAAGGAGGGGTGTTAATGTTGCAGTTTAAAAACTGTAGTGTAAAGCACCCTTCTGGCAAGACAGTGATGGAGTGAATGATGGTGAAAGTTTTTCTTTTTCGGGCCACCCTGCCTTGGTGGGAATCGGCCGGTGTGATAATAAATAAATAAATAAATAAACCAATTTCCTAACATTTTTTTTTTCCAATTTATATTGCATTAGGTGTAGCTGCCATTCTAAATTTCAGTTTATTGTAGCAAGAAATGAAGAAATCAGCTTCAGATGAGTGGCTAGTGAGTCTTCACTAGTCACAGATTTTAATGTCCTGACAACCTACATAAGTGTCAGGGGCCCGAGACTGTTCAACTGCCTCCCAGCATACATAAGGGGGATTACCAATAGACCCCTGGCTGCCTTCAAACAGGCACTGGACAAGCACCTAAAGTCGGTACCTGACCAGCCAGGCTGAGGCTCGTACGTTGGATTGCGTGCAGCCAGCAGTAACAGCCTGTTGATCAGGCGCTGATCCACCATGAGGCCTGGTCACAGACCGGGCCGCAGGGGCGTTGACCCCCAGAACTCTCTCCAGGTCAACACTATAGATCAGTGAAACTTGTTTTCAACTCTTCTAGCTACAGTGTGACAGTATTGTGAGATTGTGCTATAAAACCCACAGGAAGTCTACAAGAACATAACAGTTAGACAAGACCTGTCAAAGGAGGAAAGAATAAAAATCAGAGATAATATAGGAACTGGTAAAAGGCTAAATAATTAAAAATGAGGAGAAGTTCACTTCTTTTTGCAGAGTAGCACAGTCCAACTCTTGTATTAGGGCAGTAAATGGAAGATAGGTAGGAACTAAATCAAAAGAAAACAGGAACACAGAGATAAATACACAAAGATTTTATGTGCAAATATAGATGGAGTATAGTAATCTCAAAAAATGAGTTTAAGGAAAAAAAAATACTGACCTGGAGAATCTAGCTGAAATCAAACTAGAAAAAAACATTCTAAATAAGGTAGCATTTAAGGTTAACTACTTAATGTAAAGAAGAGTAGGAAAGGAGGCAGCTTGGAATATTAGTATAAGAAACACTACAAACCACAGAAATTAAAATCCAAAACATAAGTAATGTTGAAATTCTTGTGGTATAAATTTAGAACGAAGATGAAAAATTTTGACTTATAAATGCATGTAAAATTTACCATTTAACAATAAATGAGAAAGAGAAGATTTGGCAATACAAATAAGGGACTACATAGTATACTAAAGAAATGCCCCATGACTATGATAATACTGATAATTAATGAAAAGCAACAGTGTAAAGGGTAACATTATAATTGTGAAAATTTCCAAATATAAATTTGAAATTTAAAATGTACTCTCTAAATGTGTGTATAACACTTTGGAAACAGATTTATGAACTGCTGAAATTAAAGATTTTTAAAAAAATCTCGAGAGCAGGACTAAAGTGAAATTGTTAAATTTTAGGTACATAAGCCATGTGTTCCTACAGCATGGTGTAATGTTGGAGAAGCATGTAACTTGTGTAGATATTTGGAAAATACTGTACTTACATTTTTCAGGCGTAGTTTCCTATACAAAGTTGGATTTTGTCCTTTCTTTAGGCAATTTTTGGTAACTTTTTCCCTTAATGCTCTGCAGTGATGGGAGGGAGTGTGATGCTAATGATAGGATTGTGACCCAAAGAATTTGAGTTACTACTATTTCTTTGATCAGACTTGATTACCTTTCATTCCACAGGCACTGTATGACTTCTACAGGCTTAGTGCAACCCCATGAATATTTTCTTTTTTACCTCAATGGCCTTCTCTCCAAGGGAGGATGATCCAAAGAAAGAAACATATTCGCCATACTTCACTCGGTATCTTCCTTTCCAGAAGTGTCTTGACATCACAGTACTTTACCCCCCATCCCCCCCATCAACAGCAACATCCCCACCCTTTCTTCAGAGTGCAGGCACTGCAAGTCCCATCTCCAGGATTCAAGTCCGGCTATCCATTCTCCCTGAATCCCTTCGTGAAAGTTACCTTGTGCGCACTCTAATAGCAAGTTCATTAAACAACCACTTGTTTCCATTCACTACTATCTAACAAGCTCATAAAAGTCTGCTGGGTGCTCAAGCCCCTAAAACTCAAAATCTCCTTTACTCCCTCTTTCAATCACTCCTTGGATTTCCCCTATCACCGTTCAGTTTCTACACCTAAGATTCTCTGCATGATATTCACACCATACATTACTCTCAGACAAGACAACTCTGCTGCTCCTAGCTTCCTCCTTACTGCTGTGTTCAAAACCCATGCCTCACATCCATATGAAAGTGTTGGTACCACTAGACTTTGGTACATTCCTTCCAAAGATGCCTCTATATACCACCCATGATTATATAATATACTATATTTTTTTCATAGCAATGTATGTTATATATTTTGGTAGTCATTGTAATAGGGGGTCAAAATGAATTAACACTTAGTACATTTAATATCCTCATTAGCAACCTTCCATTTACACAGCACTTTCTCTCCTAATGAACTGTCTGATTTTTTTTTTTTTTATAACCTTCATAAACTTGTTCTCACTTTTATATTATGTTGGGAGAAGTAGGATATAGTACTTCAACTGATGACCTTTTAGTGATTAATTCATTACTCATTGCTTTTTTACTGAGTAATTATATTTATATAGAGAATGAATAAAATGGTATAGTTTAGGAATGTTGACATGAATGTTTCTCTACACTTAAGCCCTGGAATTTGCAGGGGTTACTTTCCTGGAGGCCTTGGGAATTTTGAAGTCGCGGAGAATATGAAATATCGCAGATGTACATTATTGGTGTAGTTAAGTGTTGTTGTAATTGGTTATGCAACCAACGACTTTTGGATTAAGATGAAAAGTTTTAGATTTGAAAGTAGTAGTTAAATTATTCGTTTCCGCAGATGAGGTCGTATCGCAACTGGTGGAAAAGAGGGTGGGTTGTTTATTGTTCATTAATGCACAAACATTTGTTTTTAACCACACCTTAGCTTTATCATGAAGCTTTATCATGAGACAGGAAGCTAATGATAAACAACTTAGCTTCAGACTAGCACCAGCCAGCCTTTGGTTTTTTTTTTTTTTGCCAATTTTTTCACTAGTCAAGTCTTTTAAATGAGTCCTATTAACAGTTTAAAATAGTGATTGGCCAAATATAGTGGAAAAGTTTAACATTAGTTCTCTGTAGTACATTGTGTTTCTGCCCTGATTTTTCACATTACATTTTTATTTTTCTGTTACTATAATATTGAAAGTCTGTGAATTGTGTGTTGCTAAAATTTAAATAATATAATTAGGATTTGAATTGATGTGCTGTTTTATTATGCTTTTTACTGTCAAGTAATTGTTATTACCTACTGTTTTCTCTATTCCCATCATATTATTAAGAGACCAGCATTTATTTGTAAATACTTCTTCCAAATATGACTGATAAAAAGAGCATAATGAGTACACATAATTTAAAACTTTTATTTTTGTAGTTTTAATATACTACATGGTTTGTTTCTAGCATTTTAAGAAGTTTTTGTGGATTGGTTAAATTGTGTATGTTAGTGTTTGAGTACCGTGTGTGTGTATGTGTTGTGTATAAATATAGTAGAATTCCAATATTCACAAGGCTTTGTATGGTCTTTTTGGGATCATGAGTACCGAGCTATTGAAATACACAAGTGTCCACCATATTTTACAAGGGTAAATGTTGAAACTGATGTCTACAATAGAGTTTATATATTATTTACTTTTGATGATTTGCTGATAAAGTGTCATAAATAATTGCTACCACCATAGAACATGCCTAACGTAGTTTCAGGTCGTCTCTTATATTTGTTAATTCATTATACTGTGGATTCATCAACACCATAATGTTTCTCTACTAAGGTAGCTTGTCCTTACAACCAAGCATATCCAATTACTGTACTGTATTTTTTTTTATTTAAGTTCATGATGGGTTAGGAGCTGTGGAAAAAGACACTTGTGTACAGTTCAGGACATTCATTAAAGGAGCTGTCATTACGGCAGTAACATCGAGACATTGTAAAAGCCCAGTTCTGTAGTAATGTTTGTGGGGATGAGAGAGAGCAACAAGGCAAAATGACAGACATCATTGTAGGATAAACAAAACATCAAGGGGGGATTGTGTTACTTAGGTATTCCTTTATTGAACAAAATACCTCAATGCCAACTGGCATTGTCTGAATTGTTTACATTTCATTACAAAAGTGAGATACACTTGTACAAAATTCATGTCTGAATATTTTATGAAATAAAATTGTTTTGACTACTTATATTAATATTTTGATTAGGGTGCATGGCTGCTTTGGTGTGGCTAGGAAGACATGAAGGATCCGTGAGTAGTGGGGTTAATCTGCACGACCATCCATAAGATACTCTACTTTAATAGTTTAGTTATGTTATTGTCATGATTATCATAGTATATTTTAGTCATGTCATGTTTTTGTCATGAATGTCAAAGTTGTACTATATAAGCATTTAATTACCTATGTGATTTACAGGAGGTGAGCTCTAGCTCTTAGGTCAACCTCATAGGTTTTGATGGACTGCATGAATTACTGTAGTTCTATCATATTAACCTTGAAGGAGACTGACCTTCTGAAGGCCAACTTTAATTTTATGCATACTGTCCTTTCAGGGGTTGAGTTCCATCTCCTGGCCCTGCCTCCAAAGTTTTCAGTAAACTAGCATTATTTGTTCTTAGTTCCATGTGTTCTGTTTTACCTTCTTTTTTTTTTGTTCTGTGTATGGAGTTTGCTTCCACAGGTTTTATATTTATATTCAATTCTAATTTTTCATCGTCTTGACACTTGTTTTCTGATAATGTTCCTATAGCTAATATGAGTGTTCAGCTTTCCTCAATACCTGCTAGTTGTGTTCTTTGTATACCCTGTCAGCATCTCCTGTGTTCCTTTGTATACTGTGATCATATCTTCCCTCTAACTAACATAGCTGAACACAAGGTTCAGCTATGTTAGTCATTCCTTGTAGTTCATTCTTTGCAATTCTGATATGAATCTAGTGGCAATCCTCTATTTGTATTTGTTGAGCTGTTGAGTTCCAGCTTCTGTTCTATATTTTAACCTTTGGCTGATTCATTCACTTGGTTCCTAACCTGATGGGTTCTCATATCTGTTTTTGGATCCTTGTTCACTTCACCTGGCTTGGTCCACTTGTTCACCAGTCTTACACTGAAGAAATACTTTCTACTATTCCTGTGGCTAATGTTGGTGTTTATCATTCACATACCTGTGACCTGTTTTTGAGAATTATACTACCACAGCCAGAGTTGTAGTCAGACTTCCTGCATCACATCCACCTCCACTAGTACATTCCACTTGTTGCCTGCAATATGTGTTTGTAGTTAGAGTGGAGCCATGCCTATTGTGTCCCATCTTTAATTACCATAGTTTATTGTAAATATTTTTAAAATTTTGGATGATGGAGGCACACATTGCTGACACTGTGCCTCCTCTCAAAAGAGCTCTTACTACTGCCGCCTTTTTTTTCTCTGTCTCTGTCTCTCTCTGTCTCTCTCTGTCTCTGTCTCTCTCTGTCTCTCTCTGTCTCTCTCTCTGTCTCTGTCTCTCTCTCTCTCTCTCTCTCTCTCTCTCTCTCTCTCTCTCTCTCTCTCTCTCTCTCTCTGTCTCTCTCTCTCTGTCTCTCTCTCTGTCTCTCTCTCTGTCTCTCTCTCTGTCTCTCTCTGTCTCTCTCTCTCTCTCTCTCTCTCTCTCTCTCTCTCTCTCTCTCTCTGTGTCTCTCTCTCTCTCTGTGTCTCTCTCTCTCTCTGTCTCTCTCTCTCTCTGTCTCTCTCTCTCTCTCTGTCTCTCTCTCTCTCTGTCTCTCTCTCTCTGTCTCTCTCTCTCTCTTTCTTTCTTTCTTTCTTTCTTTACACAGGGTTTGACAAGGTTTTAAGGATCCCTAGCTTTATTGACAAGCTATTTACAGGTAAAGGATTCCTAACTTTATTGGCAAGCTAAGAGCTGTTACCTACATCAGCTCATTTGAAAGCATTATTATTGTTATGAGACATACAAGTAGGGAACAGGATGAAGTTGGAGCCATCTGTGGGCCAGCATTTTCATGTGATCAACTGACTTTATCTCGTTGACATCATTATGCTGTACGAATGTGTTCCATACTCGAGTCATCCTGGGTATATATGATCTCAGATGGAGTGATGTTCTGGAGAAGGGTACAGCCAGAGTGAAGTTGCTGCTTTCTGCCAGTCTTGTGGCATAAAAGCTTGTTTCACGCTGTCCTTGAAGTGGATCCAAGTGTGGTACTTTGACAATATTGGCCTTGTACATAACAGTAAGGCCACCCACATCCCTCCTATGTTGAAGGCTCTGCTGAAATGACAGATCTATCGAGGATGGGTCCAGGCAAGAGATGAGACGTCTTGCTCTGTTCTCTACTGTCAAGCATTCTCTCTCTCTCTCTTGTCATAAGGTTCCTCTTCTAAGTATACATTTTGGTGGATTTTATAGCCTCTTTCAATAAAGGCATTTGCAGTTCACATCTTCATTTTTTTTCACAATTCATTTAAAATATTAATTTGGAATTCATTTAATTTCATCTTGTTGGGCTTGTTCTCTCGACTGTGTGTTACTTAAGATGTAAATACTATATTATGGTTGCATATCCATAGTGGGTGAAATGTATGTTGTGATTTTTTTGTTGACTGTGTGTGTTTGTGTGTACTATAAATACATGGTAACCTATCTGATGATTGGTTGTGGCAATCATTGGAGTTGTCTCTGGGTATGCTAGCGTGTACACACTTTTTCATTTTTTCTTACAAAACCAGCATCACTAATTTGATATGCATGCTTTTAAATTTTGTTTGCGTTTTTAATCTGTTGTTTATGGAGTGTTTTAAATTAGCTCAAAACAATGAAGAACAATAAGCGTATAATGGTATTGTAATAATCAAAACAGAAGTCAGTTTATGAGGGGACGGCGACGAACAGTGGTGCGGGCAGCCGGTGCAGCAGCAGCAGCAGCTGTACTCCAGCTGGTGGCAGCCCTTCACCAAAGGAGGAACTAAACATCTCTCTACAACAGCTGGTTAGTATCAGTGAATAATTAAGTGATTATTAGGGTATTTTGGAATGGTTTTTATTCCAGCATTTCTGCTGTTAGTGGTTGGTGAGTTCAGTTCATATGTCTGTGCTGCAGTATTCATCTGTTCACCAGTTGTAAAAGTTGAAAATGTTAGGTTTAGCTCATACCTATACTCCAGTGTTCATCTGTTCACCAGGTGATGAGTATCGCTATAATAATGGTATACAAGCATTACCAACGAGTAGAAGAGTAAGACACCTGTACAGTAGTTGAATACAGTGGTTGAATACAGAGGTGATGAATATTGTAGACAGCAGAAGCAGTGGAGATGTAAAGACATCGTGATCAGTCTGTCAGCCTTTTAGCAGGTTTTAGGTGGTCAGTCCTTTAGCTTTGACAAATCCTCAGCTCTATAGTCTTGACCAAAATGTCACCAGTAACATTTTGGCTGAGACTCTGGAAGTGGCATTTTGATCCGTTCTGGACCTTTATCAATTTACAACTGTTGTGACGTTATATTGATCCAGGATGAGATGAAATATTGTCTGAAGTTTCTCCTAAAGGCTGTGTGTATTATTTGTGAATTGTTCCATTCATGGTATTGTGACTTTCATTTTTCTTTAAGTGGTAGATAACACCACAGTGGTTTATGGGAATAGCATGTACTGCTGGTGTAAAAATAAAAAGGTTAGGGGTTACCAGGGTTGAAAGATTGAAGCAATATGGGATAATGTTAGCTGTTGAGTGTTGTCTTCTGTTTTTGGGGAAGAAAAAAGTTCTTGTGGATGGTGACTGTGTGCAAGTTGTGGGTGCACAAATTGTGAGTCGGAAGATATCTTTATGATACTCATGGAATGAAACATACAAATTGACTCCAATTACATTTATAAGTCATATGCAGGATGGCACCTTTATCTGTATTGTATTGCCATTTATAATAAAAGTTGTAGTACTGACAAAAAATAAATTGGATAGAAAGATTATGAAAGTGTTCCATACTGAATTTTTATATATGTCTACATTGACTTGGAAACCTTAGTCCAAAGACATTAAATAAATTGTTTACAGCGTGAGGAATACTGTAGGTCAGTGGAGGACGGTCTCCTGCGTAGCCAGACACCAACCAGAACACCACCAGACACTGGGGTCTCTATCAGACAACTGGTGAGTACTGCATCAGTGACTTTTCACTACATTGTAAATGATTTGTTGAGAAAATAAAAATTTATTATATAAGAGGAGGGGTGGGGATATTTGCAGTTTGGAGGGGCATCTGAACCGTAGTATTGGCATGCCTCTGGCAAGACAGTGATAGGGTGAGTGATGGTGAAGGCGTTTCTTCTTTTTCGGGTTGCTTTGCCTTTGTGGGAGATGGTTGGTTTGTTAAAAAAAAAAAAAAATTAAATTCATAATATGCATACATATCTTTGAGTCCTGGAGGTGGGAAGGGCAGTACCAGGTGCTCTGATACAGGGCTGGGGATGCTGCAGTCGGAGGGTAATCTGATTGTGATGTCACTACACTTCTGGAAAGTTATAGAGTGAATGTTGGTCAATGTGTTTTATTCTTTGGGTCATCCTGCCTTGGCAGGAGACAGCCATTGAATTAAAAAAATCATCTTCAGGTTGAGGATGCATATTATTAATATTAGTTATTCCATACCTTATAAAGTTCAGTATGTAATTATAAGATATTTTATGATATAATACAGTGGACCCCCAGTTAACGATATTTTTTCACTCCAGAAGTATGTTCAGGTGCCAGTACTGACCGAATTTGTTCCCATAAGGAATATTGTGAAGTAGATTAGTCCATTTCAGACCCCCAAACATACACGTACAAACGCAATTACATAAATACACTTACATAATTGGTCGCATTCGGAGGTGATCGTTATGCGGGAGTCCACTGTACATGAAAACTACTTAATTTTACGTAATTAATTTTTGTTGTACATATTACACCTAGAGTATGAGCAGACTCCATAAAGGAGTCCAAACAGTATTGGTAGGTGGAATCACTGTCAGTTGAAAATCCAAAAGCTACAGCTCATTCCCAATGAACTAAAATAAGTTATGAAATAATTATTGCACAAACTTACGCACATTATATATATGGCTTCAGTGAAAGTATTGTAATACTGTATTATCTTTCATGAGCCAGATACAGGCAAGAAATGTGAAGGCAAGAGTTCCTGTATCCTGCTTGAATTAACCACTCTGATCTGAGAGAATGTAGGTAGTGAAAAAGATACAGCTCTTATATAATGTTTGACAATCAATATCAGATGGGTTTTATTCACAAATTTACCTACACTAGGTTGTGCAGTGATACATTAGATCTGCTATTTGTAAAATGCATTTCCAGAAGTTTTTGGAAAATAAATGGTAGATTGCCAGGTTTTGAACTCAGAAGAATAGAAAAACAGCTTGTAAGTTTCATATTTATTTGTTTTTCTGTGATGTGTATTAATATCTCACTTGTGTACTCTTATTTTCACACTTATGATGCACTGCACTTGCCTCACTTCAGCCGTCCAAACAAGAAACTGTTCAGTGTGTAAGTTTTTCTTCATAATACAGTAACTAGGCTGCATTTTTGTATTGCTTGAATCTTGGTAGTGTTTCTAACATAATGTTACAGGACACAAGTTGGAGTAGAAATATTCGTTGATTTAATAAAATTTAGGTAAAAGGTTTAATCTTTATTTCAGGGGTTCACAGAATTTTGAGGCATCATTCTTTGGGTTGTTAGTTTCAGATTATTGTCTTTTGGTGATGAGGAAAGTGTGGGTGATATGACAGTTGATATTTATTATACTGTATATACTGGTGAGTGTGTATTTTCAATAGCAGTCATGCCTTCCTAGTTGCTTATATATGTATTGTATATGGAAAGTTGTGCCTCTAGGTAATAGATGTTTATATTCACGGAAATTGGTACCTCTGGGCAACAGATGTTTTATTCATGGAAAGCGGTGCCTCTTGATAGTAAATATCAAATAGATTTATACATTGTTTTGCATGGCTTAGCATGTTTTTTCACATTTGTATTTTTTTTAATACTGTATACTAACAAAACTTGTAATTTGCTCTGTTTTAAAACACTGGCCAAAAACAGCAAATTTTGTTAGATTTTATTTTTAATCTGTTGATAGATTTTTAAAAATCTATGCCATGTTTTAAATTTGTCAGAATTGACTTTGCCACCTAATCTCACCTTTCCAAGTTTTTTTAAGAGTATACTTTATACAGTTATATATCACAGGTATATAGTTTAATGCTGCCTAACATAGATAAGTCTAAATCCACTTAGTATTATTGACCATAATAAAATATTTTCATTCATAGTTCAGTTAGTTTGACAATATGATCTTTGTCAGATAAGTCGGAAAGTTCTGAATATAATGCACAATATGCGATATACATGAAGGATATTACCTCTGATTAAATTGTTGAAGATCATAGAGGGGACTAGTGAGATCTTCCATGTTCTCCTTGAATATTTACAATGTTTTAATTTATTTATTACCAAATCAAGTTTTATTTGTCCCCAACCTTTATTAAGTATAGTACCAAGTTAGCTTTTATTGCTCACTAGAAATACTGTACAATTTATACTCTGGTTATTTGCATTATAGTCTAGCTCTTACTTTTTTCTTAAGTTAATGTAACTATATTAACAGAAACTCAAAACTTTGTAATACAGATTTTCATTAACATATATAAGGTTTTATCGCGAGCATTTTAAACATTAGTACTACTAACCACTAACCTTAATTGGAACCCTGTATGTGTACACCAGACACGGAGCATGACTGACCTCCGAGGCCTGGGTCAAGACATCAGCAGCTCCATAATTGAAGGTGACCGCCTTGCCTTGGCCACAGTCAACGTGAAAGCCTTGGTGAGTCTTTCACACCAATAATTACCTTAACATTAGTAGAGAGGGACAGGTTAAACAAGGCCTGGATATACAGTAGTGTATATTTTCAATATAAATAAGCATTGATACAGGGAAAGAAACTGGAGCAACATGAATGAAACCATTTAAGTATGACTACAAAAATAAATGCCACAAATAAGTCCAAAAAAATACTCCAAAGGACTTTCACGACATTGAGAGTCATGGTGGTCACTGAACTTATATTCAGATATTGACATTATTGAATGTTTGCAAAAGGCTATTGATTATTATTATAATCAAAAATAAGCGCTAAGCCACAAGGGCTATACAGCGCTGCAGGGCAGGAAGGAAGCGAGGGCATCAGGTGGCAAAAGGGAGGTGGATGAGTAATAGGTTATGGATAAGAGCAGAGCAGTGGATGGTGAATGGGTAAAGGGCAGCAAGTGACTGAGCTAGAAAGGGCTGAGTTGAGTGCGTAAGGTATCATCATCAGAGTTTGTGAGTAAATCAGTCGTTGTCAAGAAGTCAATGAGAGAGTCAGGATTAAAGGAGGGTCCATCAGCAAGAAGGGAAGGTAAAGAGAGAGTAGTAGAATGAAGACGGCATTGGAGGTAAATTCTGTGTGCTCGTTGATAGAGAGGGCAGTCTAACAGAATGTGGCTAATCGATACTGGAACTTGACACTGCTCACACAGAGGTACATGGTGCCTCTCCATGAGATACCCGTGAGTAAGACGAGTGTGGCCAATGCGAAGACGGGAGAGAGTGGTCTCCCAACCACGGCACTGATGACGAGAAGACGGCCAGTAACCTATGCTCGGTTTAATACAATGAAGTTTGTTACCAAGCAGAGTTGACCAATGTTGTTGCCAACGGGCGTGAAGGTGGGTAGCTATTGCAGCAAAATAGTCCAGAAATGGAACACCTCTATAGGAAATTGGTAGGTCATGTACTGCTGACCGCGCAGCAGTGTCTGCCTGTTCATTGCCCTGTACGTCGACATGACCAGGGACCCAACAAAAAATATCTTTATGCTTCGTAGAGATACGGCGTAGCCAAAGTTGGATACGGAGAACTAGGGGGTGAGATGTATCAAATTTTCGTATAGCCTGTAGAGCACTAAGGGAGTCTGAGATAACCACAAATGATGACACGGGCATAGATGCGATACGAATAAGTGCTGCAAGAATGGCATACAGTTCAGCAGTAAAAATGCTAGCCGAAGATAGTAAATGCCCCCGCACGACGCTGTCCGGAAACACTGCTGCGAATCCGACACCGTCTGAAGACTTAGAGCCATCTGTGTACACAGCGGTGGCATGAGAATGGGAGTGGAAGTGATCAAGAAAAAGAGAGCGGGAAGCCACCGTAGACAGTTGAGCTTTCGAGCAAGGGAGTGAGAAAGAACAGACCCGAACAGCTGGAACTTCCCAGGGGGGTAGGGAAAAGTGAGATGCTACATGAACATATAAAGGTGGTAACTGAAGGGAAAAGGCTATTGAATGCATGAAGCTTTGGGTACAATACATGCAATACATACTGGTATAAGTATTTCAGTAATTGATTATTATTATTATTTATTATTATTATTTCTTAAATTTCCAAAGAATCTGTGATACTTTTTAAATAGATGAAACTTGTGTTTTTTTTTTTTTCTAAGCAAAAAAAATGTTGCTTCCATGAATACTAACTTCCCAATATATTAATAAAGAATTTTTTCATCTTATTGTTTATTTTTGCTTATTTATTTTGGTTTTAGAGTGCTTGGTTGTTACTTTATATTCCTTTTTGCCATTCATTCTGTTTTCACTATAATCAAGTGACTGCTGACACCCTGACCAGCATGTTGCACTCACAGGTAAAATATTTGTAGTGCTGCTCCTTGCATGGATATATTAAGTCAACAAATGCATGCATTTTCATGCACACAAATTGTGTGGGATATACTTACAAGATAGTAAAATGGCAGGTTAATGGAAAGTGGCACACAGTGTGACAATATTTAAAAAAAAAACAAAGTTATGGGGGAAAAAAAACATGAATTATATGACTGTCTTTCTGGCAAGAATTGCTGTAAGTTCATTCTATAAAGCCAGTAGACAAAAGTGTATAAAACACTTGTAGAACTAAAACATGTTAACAGTTAACCCTTTGACTGTTTCAGTCATATATATGTCTTGCAAGCCAGCGTTTCGGACGTATATACAGTGGACCCCCACATAACGCTATTAATCCGTTCCTGAGAGCTCAATGTTATGCGAGATTATCGTTAAGCAAATTAATTTTTCTCCATAAGAAATAGTGGAAATCAAATTAATCCGCACAAGACACCCAGACACCTAGCCTTTTCACTTATGATCGCTTGGGAGATGCTATCGCCTGCTATCTGTTTTTCGTTTATCCACACCAATAACAGTCTCTCAACATCTTCTATCACTTGTGATCTCTGTTTCAAAAGCACAGTTAAACCTTTGGCAAGAACAGCTTCCTTGATTGCCGTTCTCTTGGACACAATAGAAGCGATGGTTGATTGGGGTTTACTATACAACCTGGCCAGCTCGGAGACACGCACTCCACTTTCATACTTAGCAATGATCTCTCTCTTCATCTCCATAGTAATTCTCACCCTTATTCCTGTAGGGTTGGCACTAGAAGCTTTCTTGGGGCCCATGGTCACTTATTTTTCAGGTGAAATCACTATAAAAAGGCTGCAATAATACAAAATGTTCCGATTGTATGCTCGAATGTTGCCGCGGAGGCTGGCTTGTAAACAATTCAAATTCAAAGTTTATTCTCTATAAGGATTACAGTGCTGAGTTTACAGAATTTGGTTATTGTGTGGTATACATGTAGTAAAATAATAATTACAGAGTGTACCACTAGAACACCTAGCATGGCTAGGCATTTCGGGCAGACTTAAATTAAATCTTAAGTTTGAAATATTACAAAATTATGAGGTAAGTTGGTATTATGGCTAAGTGACTAAATACTAGTTTGTGAGTTTAGCAATGTGAATGCTTTTGTTTTGGCACTATACATAGTTTCAGTATTGGAGTATCACAGGCCAACTTATGACTAGTTTAATGCCACTGGCAGAACAAGTGAGGCTGGCTCAGGCCGCATGGATGTGTCTTGGATGAATCGCGTTGAGCGAATTTTTTAGCACTATGCGAGGCAAAATTTTAGCGATAAAATGTATCGCTATGCGGATTTAACACTATGCGATGCCAACGTTATGCGGGGGTCCACTGTACATGTATACTCAATAATTCTAGCGGCTTCAAATCAAGCAGGAGAAAGCTGGTAGGCCCACATGTGAGAGAATGGGTCTGTGTGGTCAGTGTGCACTGTATAAAAAAAATCCTGCAGCACGTAGTGCATAATGAGAAAAAGAAAAACTCCGATCATGATTTTGGATTAATACGCCGACTTTGAGGTGTATTTTCGTATAGTATTTATGGTTATATTCTCGTTTTCTTGGTCTCATTTGATAGAATGGAAAACATATTACAGAAATAGAGATAATTTTGATTAGTTTCACGATGAAAACGACTTTGAAATTGAGCTCAAAGTAGCGGAAATGTTCGATTTTTACCATTGTTCAAGAGTAACCAAATCACACCACACATCCAATACATGTCAATTGGGGAGTCTAATATTTTTTCACTAGTGCACTGATATTATTTACACCATTTTTACAATAATGCATTAGTCTGCATAACAGTAAATCTTCTATTTTTTGTGTGATTAAAAAATCAAAATAGAAAGTAAGTAAAATAAGGGTTGCCTGGAGATGTGACTAATGAACAGAGGGTATGTTATTTTAGTGCCAGGAATGTCTGCATTGTTTATTCTGGACACTATTTTGAAATTGGCATCTTTTTTAATTTGCATGAAATTGGCCAAATTGCCAATTTTTGACCACTTTATTGGGTAGTTGAAATTAGTAAATGGGCAGTTTCTTGTACTCAGTTGATAGAAAAAAATGGAGTTCTGAAGAAATAGCTATGAATTTGGTAGACTAGAAGAATGGAATTGGCCAAAAATAGGGCTCAAAGTCAGCGAAATTGCCGATGCATATGTATTTCCGAGATCGCTAACTTTGCGGGAGCATAATTCTGTAAGTTTTCGATCATATTTTGTACCTTTTGTGTCATTACCATTCACTATCATTTCATAAGAATAAATAATTTTTTTTTTTCCAAAAAATTTTGTGACATAGAATGACAGTTTCAGAAATGGGCTTGTGACAGTCAAAGGGTTAAAAGTAGTCACAGAAATTATTCAAGAAATACATAGAGGGATTACATTTATTTTAAGACTTCAAGAAAACTATTAAGTTTCTCAAAAATGGTTAATGAAGAAACTGTGAAACATTGGAGATATAAAAGAAAAACTATTATTATGGAGAGAGTTTTGTAAGGAAAATTCACACGGTAATAGAAGAAAAACTGCTGTCATAAGAATGTATCATCAGTGGGGTGTCACAAGGATCCTTTTCTCCCTATGAGTCAATATATTTTGAAGTTTTTAAAGCTGATCAGTTTATTGTACAAGTTTCTCATACTTTCACTAATAGGTTCTTCTAATGATAACCATTTATCAGTGACTCCTAGGTCTTCCAACTTTGTCTGAGGGTTGTAATATTTTTTGTCTTACCATTTATATTCCTCATGTGGCCTTTTTTTTTCTTCTCTTATATTCATTACATTTTTTTTTTTTTATCACACTGGCCGATTCCCACCATATCTACTGACCCCGATTTAATTTATTTTGGATTCAGTGGATGAAATCTGTGGTTGGACAACACCCGAAAAATGGACGAAGACAGTTAAATCAGAATTTTCTGCAGTTGTTATGGGCAGTTCTCAAGTCCAGAATTGTCCATTATTGATGCAAGAAACTGGGTTAATTGTTTTTTTGAATTTAACAGACAAAGTACACTAAATCCAGAACTGTCCATTATTGTTTTGATTGGGGAACAGCAGTCTCATCATTCAGATTTAACAGAGGTGGCTTTAACACACTCCCCTTTCCCCTTCCATTTTAGTTAAAGTTGCAAATTCAAGGTTATGCTTCTTTTGACTTAATTTGCCTTAGGTCAGTTATGGATACAGTGGGTCCCCCACTTACAATGTTAGTGTTTCTGAAAATCTTTGCAAGGCTGTTATTGGAAACTTGGAGCCCGTTATCCTATAGACACTTGTTATAATCGGAGTCAAGGTCCTGAGCCAAAATCTTCTGTATCTTGCTTCATATCCTTTACTACTAATGATAATCTTTATTTCTACAAGTATGTGATACAACTAATAAAGACTTACCTGGTATCATTGTAATACTATATAGAAAGCCCCTGGTTACACAGTGCATTTCAGGCAACATAGGCTAATGTTGTCCCCCCAGGATGCAACCCACAACAGTCAGCTAACACTCGGGTACCTACTTACTGCTAGGTGAACAAGGGTAGCAGGTGTAAGGAAAGATGCCCAACTTTTCACTTGTGCTGGGATTGATCTCGAACCCTCAGTTTGTGAACTGAGGATGCTATCAACCAAGACATAAGCAACACTTTACATTCATTACTGTTCCTTTTCACGTATAAGTAATAATAAACATTGTTAAGTAATGTATACAATAAAACATGTGAAACAACTGAGAAAATTTAAAATTTAAAATTCAGTCTGGCTGGGGTGCCCATTTTCTTTTGATTTGTCACAGGATACTTTAATTTTAAATCAAATATAGTCCCAACTATGTGTTGGCTCAACCCAACTTAATCTGGCCAGGTTTCCATTCTGTTTGACTTGGTGACTGATACTTTAAATTGAAAACAAGTTATGTATAAGGTTCAGTCAAAATATACTAGATGCATTTTCCCACATTCATATCTGTTTTCTCTGGCCATGTCAGTATAAAGCAGTTTAGAGTGCTACTTAAAAAGATATTGTTAAAATACAACAAACACAAGAAGATGATAGTGAATGATGTGTTACAGCAATGCTGAGAATTGCATCACTGTTTTTTTTCTGCCATGTCATCTGCCCATAAGTCCTCTGTGTGTTGGAAGAATCGCTCAGTATTTGTAAATCATTATTTGTAAATCATTAATTGGTTGCCACTGTTGTAAAAGTTGGAACATTGTAAGTCAGGGACCTACTATTTTTGCTTTGTATTTTTCTGCTGAATGAAATTCAAGATGTTTTTCATAGCAATGAGAAATAGGTAGAAGGCTTTGTGGATTAGAAACCCTTTAAGATTCGTAAGTTATTAACCCAGAATAACTCGATAAAGCCAATATATGGTATGCGCTAAGGAAATACTGAATTTTGTAAATATTGTCTTCTGCTTTATTAAATATAATTTTGTTTATTGTAATTTTTACATCATAAGATTTTTATTTTCATGAAAGTTTTTCCTTTAAATAACAATATTATTTTTAATGTACATTTTTGTATGTGCTGAGAAATTAAGGAGGTTGATTGGTCACAGACCAAGCACATGTATCTAAATTTTTACAATTCTTTTGAAACACGAATAAATATGACATAAATTTCACAAAAATAGCATAAAATAAATAGAAAAAATAGATTGTATATGCTCTTAAATCATATGACAACTTAGCGAATTCATTGTGTTGTTATACGGTACACTAGTTTATTATAGGATACCATAGCTGTACTTAATTTTATGATTGTTGTACATCTTTATCCATAGAGTACACTGGAATATTAATTAGAGTAGGTAGTCAATTAAGATTTGATCTTTTAACACTTTTCGCCATGATGTCCATTTAGAAAGGAATAAATTTCGGGGAAAATACATCACACATTAGGACCTTTTTCCTGTCTTGCGGTCAACCTATGGGCAAGGCCTTTGAGGGAGGCCTAGTCACACTCTTAATGTAAACAGCCTCCCACACCCTCCATGCATATGCATCCCATAGCATACTTGGGAGTGTGTTAATGAATCGATTTTTGACTGTTTAATCAGCCCATCTCGTCTCTGGAAAGTAACCATCGTACCCAAGAGGAATGCAGGTGATGCTGGAACTTTAGAAAAGTATAAATATGAAAGTCTTGGTCTAAATAAAGCATTAATTCATACAATGAAAAGAAATGAGGTGAAAAATAAGAGCTTGTATAGTAACTCAGGTTGTGAACTCCTGAAAAGGAATGACGCATAGGTCACAATCTAATATTACAAAAATCAATGAGTGAGTGATTGAGCAGAAAGATGGGAAAAGTGCACCACTTAGTTTCATAATAAAGCAGAAAGCCTTGAATACTATTATACAATGTGTAATAAGGAAGGCAGGCCTGAACAAGGGTGTATTCAGTTATGGCTGGTTCCATAACTTTAAATTGTGCAAATATGCTGCTGCTGGGGATTTCCCTGCAAGACCACTTGTGGTTTAAAAGGTAAAGACAAAAGCTCTTTGACCTTTAGTAGAGGTCTAATCAATTAGTATGGATAACTGAGGTAGGGTAAAATTCTTTCTTGCAAGTATTTTTGCATACTGGATTGCATACTGATAAGATTGTATATTAATTTTTATAAGTGTCACTGGCAGCATATTAACCTTCATAGTTTTCCCTGGATGGAGCACACTGCTCATTTTCTGTGGAGGAAATAGATGATACACTGCATCAAATGCTGGAGTCAAACACTAACTTACACCATATATTAAATAAAAAAAATCATGATTTTTGATGAAATAAGAAATTAGAAAATGTTTGGCATTTTTGGTGGGTTCCAGGAATTTAACTCTATTTTCCCCCCATAATCTTTAGTTTATTTTACGCAGTTTTTAATTAGATGACGTTTCAAGAACGTAATTGCCATCTTAATTGGTGGTCTCCTGTATACTATGTAGTTTATTCCTAAATTAAATATTGATAATGTAATATTGCCCCAGAGAATATGGCACACATTGTGCCAGACTTCAACAACATGTGATGCATAACTAATTGGTGCTGCTTTCCTCTTAACTTCCCTCTCTAGTGATTCCTAAATTATAATAAACAAATTTACTATAAAATAGTTATACCTGTATGATAAAAAATAGGGAATTTTTTATACTTATCACTTGTGTGATGACACTTGGGTAAATTATGGGCATGTTTTTCACTTGTACTATAATAATCACACATAAAATGCTGGTATATATATCATACAAGTATATTGTGAAAGGACTATACTAATTTTTCAAGCTGTTTTAAAAAATTTTTTTTAAAAATTCTTTGACTGCCTGGCCTCCTTAATTTGGCACTTTCAGAAGAAAAGTTAGTAAACAATAGTACTTGTATAATAATCAAATTTTTAAGTATAAATTAAGCTTTGAGTTTTTAATTAGCTATAATTAACATGTGTTTCATATAATGTTCTTTAGTTATACTTTTCTCTAGTCATGTATAACTAACTTTGCTGTCAATACAGCCATGCCTTCAGTCTTTCTTATCACTTAAATTAAGCATTTGAGCATATTTTTTTTATTCTGTCCATAAGAAATCTAGATTTTTGTATCAGTGAATCTTGTTGCAACCAAAAAATATCTGACCATAAAAAAATATACTGCAAGTTCAAATTGTTGAGTTTCTGTACATTGTGCTCTACAAAAGTGTTACAAGTACAGTAATTGGAGTAGAAAGCATGTAATATAACCTGCATGTGTGTGTTGTGTTGGTGAACAGACACGCAGCTTTTCTGATCTGACACGACTTTATGAACCTATTGCGTCGTCGCCTCCTCATGCTCAACCTCGTCACGACATTCCAACTCTCTCAGTCTCCGTTAAAAAATTGGTAAGTTTAGAAAACAGATTATATTTTGTTAGGTTATCTCCTCTTCAAGGGAGGCTCCTTGGCATGGTGAAGAAGCTCTTGGTCTGAGGAATTAGACCTGTTGGTCTCCTTCCTCAGACCGAACCTAATTACACCCCCCAATCCCCCCTTCCCTATCCCATCCTCCCCATCCTCCCCTTTTTCTTTTCCTCCTCCTCCTCTCCACCCCTCCCTTTTGCCCTTCCTCTTTTTGGCCTTTGGGATTTTTCCCACAGGCACACTAGTTCATAGGTAGGGGGAAGGGTACTGGGGTCCATCCCATTCCATTGAGGTTCTTGGCGGTGGCGTAGTTTGCCGTGGGATCTGGATCGCCTGGGGATGTCCCGATCCCTCTCCGGTATCCCGGAGGGTGGCTTTGGGTGTCTTTCGGGAGACGGGTGTATCTCTGGAAGCCACCTTTCGGATTCCGGGGGTGGTGGCCGAAGGAGGTATGCTTTGTGGCGGATATCCGGCCGCCCTGTCTTTTGTCCACCGAGGTAGCTCGGCAGATGTGAGGTTGCTATCCCGGATTTCTGGTTTACTGGCATGAAGGGTAGGGTATGGCACGGGTTCCATGCTGCATCTGCGCTACTTGCAGTGCTGAGGTCCTCTTGGGCACGGAGGGAAATTTCTGGCTCTTTCATTCCTCCTAGGAACTATCCCTCCCCAGTCCCCACTTTTTTTATTCTTTTTTTATTTTTATTTTCTTTTTAAGAAAAAAATAACAAAAATAAAGAATTAACCTAACCATGGAGTCCCAAATCCATGACCCCGCTACCCCCGGGCCCCTTACTGTTACCGCACCCTGTTCTGACCTCGCCTCGTCTTTTGGCCACTCTTTGGACACTCCTAAGGCCCCTGTACCTCTTGCTGGTGCTGTTTCCTCACCCGCTTCAGGTACCGGGGCTTCCACTGACTCCTTCGATTTGTCTGACCTCCGCTCTCCTTTGACTATGCTTCCGGCTTCTCCCTCTACGGTGCAGCGATTTTCGAATCGTCAGCCCGTCCCACGTCGGACCGACTCTGGTCCCACTTCTAAACGTCAACGACAATCTCCTGATGATGTTACTTCGTTACCTTCCCATTCTACTCGGAAGAGACCGACACGTCATGCACTCCCTCTTTACACTTTCGGATCACACAATGGACTAAATTCTTTACATTAAGACCGACTTCTACTGCCTATCTTTCCGACCATAGTACAGTGGTCCCTCGTTTTTCGTAGTTAATCCGTTCCTGTAGTTGCTTCTATTATCGAAATCTACGATTTTCGAATCAATTTTCCCCATAAGAAATAATGTAAATACAATTAATCCGTTCCTGACACCCAGAAGTATTAAAACAAAAAAATTTTTTACATGAAACATAGATGTAGTACATAAACAATACAGTGGGAAATGATGAATGAAACATTAACAGCATAACACTTACCTTTATTGGAGATTCTTCTTAGTGTATGGGAGACTGGAGGAGGAGAGAGAGTGGATTGTTTATAGTTTGGAAGGGGAATCCCCTTCCATCAACACCTCAGGTACCAATTGCTTTTCTGGGGTTGCTTCTCTTCTCTGTTTCTTAATGCCACGAGGACCACCTTGAGAGTCACTGGAGTCCTGTCTCGCAAAATAACTGTGGAGAGAGCTCTGCTTCTGGCATCTCTTTAACACCTCCCTAAAATGGCCCAAGACTTTGTCACTGTACATGTTGCCAACATGGCTTGCAACAACCTTGTCAGGGTGATGTTTCTCCATAAACATTTCCATCTTACCCCACATAGCAAAAATCTCTTTAATTTCTGAAGAAGGCACCTTCTTCCATCTCTCTTCCTCCTCCTCTGCAGCAAGATTTTTTTCTTAAATTCAGTCATATTTCTCACCTTCTTTACCACAGGCTTGGCACTAGGAGCTGTCTTTGGAGCCATGGTAGCTTATTTAGTACTTGCAAGCACTAAAATGATGGAATATTATGAAATATTTCATAGGAGCACATGAGGGGACCTTCACTCACTGGTAAACAATGCCAGACTGGCTGGGTAGGGAGGCCGCCCCGGCTCACACCATGCGTATGTGTCCCAGACGAACTACCATTCGCGAGTCAGCCTATGATTAGCGAGCCCATGTTTATACGAAAATATCCCTATGATTTCCGAAATCTATGATTCCCGAAAACTATGAAAAACGAGGGACCACTGTATTGGCAAAGCGCTCCTACGCCACGTTGGTTGAGATATTTCCTTTCATGCTCTTAAGAGTGGTACGCGCATCATCACAGTCCAGAATTCTACCCAAGCTCATGATCTTTCTCTTTCACATATCGATACTATTCCTATCACTATCGAAAAACATCATTCCCTCAATTCTTGTAGTGGTACTGTTATTCTGCCCCATACCGTAGTCCAACAGAATTTCCAGACATGTGGCACTGACATTCTCGAACAGCTGGAACTCCAAGATCTCCCAATTCTGAAGGTAGACACTTGTGTTCTTCCTGCCCACGAGCGAAGACGATACCCTTGCAATGTGGCTCATTTAACTTTTGACAGCCGTGAACTCCCATCCTCTGTTTATGTAGGAGGACATCGGTTACAAGTTCGGAAGGTGATCCCTACACCGCAACAGTGTAGGAATTGCTGGTGATTTGGCTATCCAGCAAAATATTGCAGATCTATAGCCGAATGCCCAGTCTGTGGTGCCGAAGACCATTCTAATACGTCTTGCAGTCGAACTCTCTCTTGCCTTAATTGTCATGAGGCTCACCCTTTGTACTCTCGCCATTACCAGGTCTACTTAAATGAGCGGGAAATTCGTTGCCTCAAAGAGGCAGAAGGTCTCCCTTATGCTATGGCGGTTTCTCATCTCCACCTCCAAGGGAGACTGCCCCGTGTTTCATATTCTCGTGTTTCAAAGCGTCCCCCCACTTTTAGGGTCACATCTTCTGCAGCCTCCTCTGCAGTTGCCAGTCCCATAGTCACTCCTGTATCTAATTCTTTTGCTGTCTTGGGCTCAGACGTCCCTACTTCAACTCCTCAGTCTGTCCTCACTTCTTCGTGTTCTCCCTCACAAACCCCGGTATCAACAATACCTCGTACGACACCTCCTCCCAATTGCC
This sequence comes from Cherax quadricarinatus, assembly GCF_038502225.1. Taxonomy (NCBI): domain Eukaryota; kingdom Metazoa; phylum Arthropoda; class Malacostraca; order Decapoda; family Parastacidae; genus Cherax; species Cherax quadricarinatus. The sequence continues at coordinate 5,804,525 of NC_091306.1, read as the reverse complement.
CCTCTACTTCTCAGAAGTCCAAAAAATCTCCTTTAACCTCTCCTTCCCTTCATCCACCTCCACATTTTACATTCCCTGTCTCTGTACCTGGGTCTTCCCCTTTCACTGGCTCTGTTACAAGTGTGGAGGTTCATCCTCCTCCTCGTACTGTGCCTTCCTCCCCTGTCCCCTCCCAAGTTTCTTCCTCTTCTGCCACCTCCCAGGTTTCTGCCTCTTCTGTCCCCTCCCACACTTCTCCAGTTCCCTCCACCCCTTCGCCCCCCCCCCCTCCCTACCTTGGTACAGTCCATTACAGCTCCGATCTTTACTCAAACTACTCCTCCTTCCATCTCCAATATTGTCTCCCATACGACGTCTCTGAACTCCGAAACACTTGAAGCAATCTCTGAATATATTGCAGAGATCAAACATCAATGGACACTGATCCACCCTCTGTTCCTTCTCTTTCCTCTTCTCCATCTGCGCAACTCCTTTCTTCACAACGCACCGTTCCTTCGCTACTTAAACGTTTTCCTTTGCCACTGCATGTGGACTTTTCTAACCCCTCTAGTCAGTAGGTACCCTTGCCTGCGGATTTCAGGTATCTTCATCGTTGCCAATCATGGCCTATTTACAGTGGAATATTCGCGGCCTCAGGGGTAATCGGGGTGAACTTCAGATGTTGCTCTCCCAGTTTTCCCCTGTTGGTGTTTGCTTACAGGAACCAAAATTACACTCTGCCGTTATCTATCCCATCTCAGGCTATAATTTGTATTCTTCAGATCCTTTTCCTGATGGGACCTTTAATGAAAGTGCCCTTCTTCTACGCACTGATATTCCATACCGTCAGCTATTTGTTTGTACTTCGCAGCGTTACACAGCAGCCCGTATACACTTGCATAGGTGGTATACACTCTGTTCTTTGTATCTCTCTCCTCGGGCATTATCTATCCCAGATATTGCCTTTCTTGTCTCGTCATTACCGCCACCACTTCTGTTACTTGGCGATTTTAATGCCCATCATTTCCTCTGGGGGAGGCGGGTCTCACTGTGATTCCCGTGGCATTCAGTTAGAGGCTTTTCTTGCTACCCACCCCCTCCATGTTTTAAATACAGGTACTCACACCCATTTTGATCCTCGGACTTATACTCTCTCTTGCATCGATCTCTCAGTCTGCTCTTCCTCCGCCGCATTAGACTTCACCTGGTCTGTTCTCCCGGATTTACATGACAGCGATCATTTCCCAATCATTCTTACTTCCCCTTCATATTCACCACCTCTTCATAACCCATGCTGACAATTTGATCAGGCAAATTGGAACCTTTACTCACAACTAACTATTTTTAGTGAGGTTCCTTCTTCGTCCTCCATTGATGAGCTTTTACACCTCTTCTCGTCCTCCGTTTTAACCGCAGCTTCTCATTCTATACCCCAAACTTCGGGCAGGCATTCTCAGAAATGCGTGCCTTGGTGGTCTCCTGCTTGTGCTCGTGCAGTACGTTTCAAACGCGCTGTGTGGGGCAGGTACCGGTACAATAGAACCACGGAGAGACTTCTTGATTTTAAGCAGAAGCATGCGATCGCTCTCCGTGTCATCCGTGACGCTAAACGCACTTGCTGGCGAGATTGTCTCCACCATCACCTTTGCTTCCTCTGTGAGTGCAGTCTGGAAAAAAGTATGAAAACTGAGTGGTAAATATTCTCCTGACCTGGCTCCTGTTCTGCGGGTTGCCGGTGTTGATATGGCAAACCCACTGGATGTTGCCAATAAAATTGGCAATCATCTGGTCCATATTTCTCAGGGGCTCCATCTATGCCCCTCGTTTCTTTCCTCAAAGTCTGCCAGAGAGTTAGCACCCTTGGACTTTTGTTCTCTCGGAGAAGAACAGTATAATGTGCTTTTTACACTTCAGGAACTGGAGGCAACACTCTCAGCTTGCCGATCATCGGCAGCTGGGCCCGACGACATTCATATTCGTATGCTACAACATTTACATCAGTCAGCCCTTGCAGTCCTATTATGCCTTTTCAATCTTGTTTGGTCACAGGGAGTTCTTCCACAGCTGTGGAAATCTGCTATTGTTCTCCCTTTCCGCAAACCGGGTACTACGGGACATGAAACCTCCCACTATCGTCCCATTGCTCTTACCAGTGCAGTTTGCAGATACGTATGTTCGTAATGCCTTTGCGAATAACCACTCAGTTATTGCCATATTTTTTGACCTAGAGAAGGCATATGACACAACTTGGAGGTATAATATTTTGGCCCAAGCCCACTCCTTAGGCCTTCGAGGCAATATACCATCCTTCCTTAAGAACTTTTTAACTGACAGACATTTCCGTGTTCGGGTTAATAATGTGCTCTCCCCGGACTTGATCCAAGCTGAAGGTGTCCCCCAGGGATGTGTTCTGAGCACAACACTTTTTCTCCTTGCTATAAATGATTTGGCCTCTAGTCTTCCATCCAATATTTGGTCATCACTCTATGTTGATGACTTCGCTATTGCATGTGCAGGCGCTGACTGTCACCTCATTACAGTTTCTCTCCAACATGCGGTCGACCGTGTTTCCAATTGGGCCACCACACATGGGTTTAAATTTTCCAGCACCAAAACTCACCAAATTAATTTCACTAGACGCTCTGTCATCTCCGATCATCCTTTGTACCTCTATGGCTCCCGTATCCCTGACCGTAATACAGTCAGGTTTCTAGGCCTCCTCTTTGACCGTAGGTTATCCTGGAAACCTCACATTACCTCTCTGAAGGCAATTTGTCACAGCCGGCTGAACCTTCTTAAAACCCTTGCTCATCTTTCATGGGGAGCCGATTGTCGCACTCTCCTTCGCCTACATTCCGCCCTCATTTTATCAAAACTTGATTATGGTGACCAGATCTATTAACGGCCTCTCCTGCTACTCTCTCTAGCCTTAACCCCATTCATCACCAAGGATTACGTTTATGCCTTTGTGCTTTTCGCTCTTCCTCTGTTGAAAGCCTCTATACAGAAGCGAATGTTCCATCTTTATCCGATCGCTGTGATGCCCATTGCCTTCGCTACTATGTACGCTCTCATGATCTCCACAATCCTTCCATTTATAGAATGGTCACCGATATTAGTAGACATTCTTTATTTGTTCACCGCCCCTGTTTGCTCCGTCCCTTCTCCCTTCACCTACATTCGCTCTTGTCTTCTCTTCAATTACCACCTTTCTATGTTCGTGTAGCATCTCACTTTTCCCTACCCCCCTGGGAAGTTCCAGCTGCTTGAGTCTGTTCTTTCTCACTCCCTTGCTTGAAAGCCCAACTGTCTACAGTAGCTTCCCGCTCTCTTTTTCTTGACCACTTCCACTCTCATTCTCATGCCATTGCAGTGTACACAGATGGCTCTAAGTCTTCTGATGGCGTAGGATTCGCAGCAGTGTTTCCGGACAGCGTGGTACGAGGGCATTTACTATCTTCGGCTAGTATCTTTACTGTTGAATTGTATGCCATTCTTGCAGCACTTATCCGTATTGCATCTATGCCTGTGTCATCATTTGTGGTTGTCTCAGACTCCCTTAGTGCTTTACAGGCTATACAGAAATTTGACACACCTCACCCCTTAGTCCTCCGTATCCAACTTTGGCCATGCTGCATCTCTTCCAAGCATAAAGATATTGTTTTTTGTTGGGTCCCTGGTCACATTGACATACAGGGCAATGAACAGGCAGACACTGCTGCATGGTCAGCAGTACATGACCTACCAGTGTCATATAGAGGTGTTCCATTTACTGACTATTTTGCTGCAATAGCTACCCACCTTCACACCCGTTGGCAACAACGTTGGTCTACTCTGCTCAGTAACAAACTTCAATCTATTAAACCAAGTATAGGTTACTGGCCGTCTTCTTGTCACCAGTGTCGAGGTTGGGAGACTACTCTCTCCCATCTTCGCATTGGCCATACTAGTCTTACTCATGGTTATCTCATGGAGAGGCGCCCTGCTCCTCTCTGAGAATTGTCAGATTCCATTATCGGTTCACCACATTCTATTAGACTGCCCACTTTATCAACGAGCACGCAGGATATACCTCCAACGTCGTCTTCGCTCCGCTGCTCTCTCTTTACCTTCCCTTCTCGCTGATGGACCCACCTTTCATCCGGACTCTCTCATTGACTTTTTGACAACAACTGACTTACTTCACAAACTCTGATACCTTCAGCCCTTTCTACCTCAATCTCTTGCTGCCCTCTACCCCCGCACTATCTCCTACCCCGCTGTTTTCTGTAACCTACTGATCATCCCTTCCCCCTTCTGCCGCTCAATACCCTCGCTTCCTTCCCTACCCTGCAGCGCTGTATAGCCCTTGTGGCTTAGCGCTTCTTTTTGATTATAATAATAATAATGTTAGGTTATCTCTCCCTTAATTAAGAGGCTTCATTCACCATACAAAGTATGATCGTTGCAAATACAGCATAGCATTATGATCTAACCAAATACTCTGCAGTTCTGTGCTTCAAGTGATTTTTGAAGTTAATTAATTTTGAAAGTTAATCTGGTACTGGACACACTTCAGTTTTCCTGGAGAGGAAGGTAGTGCTTTTGAATTTGAATTCTAGGAGCTTTGATTTAAATGAACATAAATATATATTGAAAGGAAAATATACATAAAAAAAGGACTTAAGTATTGCAATTAGTTACAGGTAAAAGAAATAGTGAGAGAGAATGCACATCTTGGTAAAGATTCCATATTTCTTAATGGCATTGCCAGGTGGGCTAAGATGTTACGGTAGAAAGAGGAATTATGCTAAGGTGGAGAGTAGGCAGAGGAACATAATGTATATAGCAACACCTTGAAGGTCAAGATGACCTAGTAAAAAGAATTATGGTTGAATTGGAGAATTATGAAGACTAATGTTGTAAAAAACATGAAATAAGAGTTTCTTTACTGAAAAGAAAGTAAGATTTAATACGGAAGGCAGTGAGATTACCTTTAGTGGGTTTCTAAAATCTAGTATTGTCAAAGTTTATTGGATTGAAGACAAATTTGATGAATGATAAAAAAAAAGTGGGTGCGGGGAGATAGAACACAAGATAAGAAAGCATCATCGTAGGCAAGAATGAATGTTATTTAAAGAAAAAAGGAGATGAAAATAAAGGTTTGTCGGACTATGAAGGAGAGATTACAAAAACACATCCTGAGGGTCGTGCTGCATATTGAAGAACTGATGTTCTGGGAGCCAGGCAAGTTGCATATTTTATGAAGTGAAGGTCTGGAAAACATTAAAGTTCAAGGTGCAGGAAGTAGTGTCATATCAGTGAATGTGTAGCGATATGTGCATGTAATTGTTTGTTGTATTTGCTTGATATTTAGCTCTTTGTCTCTAAGAGATGCATTCATTTACTAACTTTTGTTTTGCAGATTATATTTCTGAATGTGAACTATCTTTGCTAACATGCTGTATTAACACCTGTTTGAAAGTTTTATAAGGTTTAATTAACATGCTTCATAAATAGTAAAATTTGTTGACAGAGAATAATGAAATTTTATATCTAGTTGCTGTACTAATATTGCAAAGTAGTTTTTGAATGTCTTAAAAATATATGGTA
>NC_091306.1:5698954-5796454 GCF_038502225.1 Cherax quadricarinatus | reverse complement strand
GGCTATTATGACTTTCTCTCCCTCTTAATCAATGTTAAGGCATACTGATTGCCTGTTAATCAGGCTGTTGTTGTTAGCAGTTCACTGACTTGCATAGCTATCACAGCTTGGTTGATGTGGCACCTTGCAGAGGTAGTGCTCCAGTTTCTTATTGAAAATTTCTAAAAATTTATTTGGCAATATTTCTAATATCTGCTGGCAGCAGGTTGAAGAGTCTGGGACCATGGATGTTGACATTGTTCTCCTACTGTTTGTGTGATGTGTCTGCTTTTCACTGGGTCTGTTTTACATATCCTACCATATCTCTCATTTCGCTAAGTTAATATGGCATTGAGTAGATTTGTGATCAAGCCCTTGTATATCTTGCTTACTCTTACACTCCTTCTCTCTCTCATTCTTTCTCTCTCTCTCTCTCTCTCTCTCTGTCTCTCTCTCCTCTGCTTCAGTGTATATTGTAATGTTGATCTGACTTTCTCTTCTTCCTTGATGATGCAGCAATAATTTGGCTCCCTCTCTGAGTTGTAATATACATGCATATTATATTCACACTACTAGTCTTATTATAACATACTGTGCAATATTACAAGCATCACCTGATATTGTTATGTAATGTGTTCAGTATGAAATCGTTTTACATGAAACCCTTCTTTGTATGCTTTTAATGTTCAAACTGGCCATTAATGAAATCATTGCATGAGACATTAATGACATTCTTATCAGAGAGCAGGATGCTGAAAGCATGCAATATTGGTCACATCCATTAGAGGTATAGGGAAGATCAGTTCTTGACCCTCAGCTGGTATAGATACCTAACATTATGTTCAGTGAATTATCAGGGATGATTTTGATAGTGTAATATATTTTGGCTTTACTTGATCTTTCACAACTAGTATTCTGAAGAGTATATTGTACCTATTGATTCACATTGTACAAAATTTCTAATTCCAAATAATCTACTGTATCTAGCTGTGCTTATGATACTGCTTGCTGATCCACATAGACAATAGCAAGAAACAATATGATATACTGTACATAAATTAATGTCGTAATTTGTTCATTGTAGTACTGCCTGATGTCTAAGAGTTAGTAGCAACTCTTTGTATAAAGATTTTATGCCACAGCATGGCCATTTTAAATTTTCATTGTGGTGTTCCTGTTGTTTCATGCATGCAGTGCACTTCCAAGATTCTCCATCACCAAAATATGCCACCTACATCACCTCTCGGTCAGTCTGAAGTTTCACATGTTGTTCAACAAACACCTTTGCCAACTTGTTTCCAAAATGGAAAAATTAAACCAACCACTATACCAACAAAAGCAGGTGATCATCATCATGAAACACTGAATTCTAAAAAAGTAAATTCCCTTACATGCAATGGCTTTGTTCAGAATTGTGTGGCAACCAAAAAGATTCATAGAAAATCTACACATAAATGCAAAGTGTCAAGCAATGACAACTGCAAGCAGGCAGCTCCTAAGACAAAACCTATTGTCTCTAAAACGAAGACTGCCAAAGGTAGCCACAGTGCCCGTGTGTCAAGAAAGTGTTTAAATTCTGATGGCAAGAAGCGCTTCTGGTCTTCTCCTTCAGACATAACTAGCTTCCGCAATAAAGACAGCTCTTCTGCTCCTTCTATGGCTGCTGACAACACTGGCAGTAGGTCTTTCAAGGTTAGTGGTGGGTATGTGACCTTAAAGTAAGGGTTATAACTCTTAGTCAGCTTACAGCAAGTGCTGAAAGTAGAGGGCAAGTCACCTGTTATGGGATAAGTAATATCTTGTACTAGTAGAAGGGAAGTAATACATAAATGTACCTTGTACTACTAGTAAAGGACAAGCAATGCTTTTTAAGGTTATTAGAGGACAAGTAATTCCCTATATTATCAGTGGATGGTGAGTAATGTCTAGTAGTGGAGAGCAAGTAATACTTGTTACTTGTAGTTTGGAGCAAGTAATACTTTGTAGTTAAGGTTGAGTAATTCTCTGGCTGGTAGTTGAAGGTAAGTCATTATTGATGGGGTGTGATTTGTAGGGGCTGTAGTTATCCTGTGTGGGTTGTAGTAAGCACCTGTATCTGGCTTACTAGTAGTCGTGACAACCAGTTCTTCTTTGCATTACAGATCTATATATTTTCCTAAAACCAACATTGAGATCTTGCATAGATATTGGATCCCCAACTTGCAATGTTCCACACTTGGGAACATTAGCACTTTGGAACTAATTCATGATGTACAAATGCTGATCTGCAGTTATGATAATTGCAAATGTTTACTATATGAATTCATATTTTGCATATGTTCATTTGTTTGGTAAATAATGGTAAAAAACTGTAGTTATAATTACTGCATGATTTTTATGGCTAAATTGTACTTGCTATTTTTCTGCTTTTTATACAATATGCAGTGATATTTTGTGTATGTTTGTTATTTATGTGTGTTGGTCTCTCATATGTTTGGTAAAGATTGGTCAAGAACTTAAAATATGAATAATGCATTTGTTTTTTGAGTTCCATTGGTGTATAGTTGATGTGATGTCACAGGGTTAACTTACTTAGACTCTCCCCTTATACTGCTTAGCTTATGTCCCTACGTAAATATGTACAAAATAACCACGGGGGGAAGTTGAATGATAGTTCTAGGCCTTTTGTGTTGCAATCAACACATCAGGAGCTTGCAATGATAAAGAAAAGAAGAGGTGGTCCAAGCAAATATCGTCACAGGAAAAGCTCTTGCTTTTCCCGTGACTGTATTTCCTTGGACGTCCTCCTCTTTTCTACATCAGTGCAACCTGCTGATGTGTTGATTGCAACACAAAAGGCCTAGAACTATCATTCAACTCCACCTGTGGTTGTTTTGCATCTTGTATTGCTTGTTTGTGTACAGCAGCTGGAACTGATGGGATCATGACAGAAATGTTAAAATCAGGGGGGGATATAGTGTTGGAATGGTTGATATTTTTGTTTAATAAATGTATGAAAGAGGGGAAGGTACCTAAGGATTGGCAGAGAGCATGTATAGTCTCTTTATATAAGGGGAAGGGGGACAAAAGAAATTGTAAAAATTATAGAGTAATTAGTTTACTGAGTATACCAGGAAAAGGGTACTGTAGGGTTATTATTGAAAGAATTAGAGGTAAGACAGAATATAGGATTCCAGATGAGCAAGGAGGTTTCAGAGTGGGTAGGGGATGTGTAGATCAGGTATTTACAGTGAAGCATATATGTGAACAGTATTTAGATAAAGGTAGGGAAGTTTTTATTGCACTTGTGGAATTAGAAAAGGCATATGATAGTGGATAGGGGAGCAATGTGGCAGATGTTGCAAGTATATGGAATAGGTGGCAAGTTACCAAATGCTGTAAAGAGTTTTTATGAGGACAGTGAGGCTCAGGTTAGGGTGTGTAGAAGAGAGGGAGACTACTTCCCGGTAAAAGTCGGTCTTAGACAGGGATGTGTAATGTCACCATGGTTGTTTAATATATTTATAAATGGGATTGTAAAAGAAGTAAATGCTAGGGTGTTTGGGAGAGGGGTGAGATTAAATTATTGGGAATCAAATACAAAATGGGAAGTGAGTTACTTTTTGCTGATGATACTGTGCTTATGGGAGATTCTAAAGAAAAATTGCAAAGGTTAGTGGATGAATTTGGGAGTGTGTGTAAAGGTAGAAAGTTGAAAGTGAACAAAGAAGACAGTAAGGTGATGAGGGTATCAAATGATTTAGATAAAGAAAAATTGGATATCAAATTGGGGAGGAGGAGTATGGAAGAAGTGAATTTTTTCAGATATTTGGGAGTTGATGTATCAGCAGATGGATTTATGAAAGGTGAGGTTAATCATAGAATTGACGAGGGGAAAAAAGGTGAGTGGTGCATTGAGGTATGTATATGTGGAGACAAAGAAAGTTATCTATGGAAGCAAAGAAGGGAATGTATGAAAGTACAGTGGACCCCCGGTTAACGAACTTTTTTCATTCCAGTAGTATGTTCAGGTGCCAGTACTGACCGAATTTTTTCCCATAAGGAATATTGTGAAGTAGATTAGTCCATTTCAGACCCCCAAACATACACGTACAAACGCACTTACATAAATACACTTACATAATTGGTCGCATTTGGAGGTGATCGTTAAGCGGGGGTCCACTGTATAGTGGTACCAACACTCTTATATGGGTGTGAAGCTTGGGTGGTAAATGCTGCAGCGAGGAGGCAGTTGGAGGCAGTGGAGATGTCCTGTCTAAGGGCAATGTGTGGTGTAAATATTATGCAGAAAATTCGGAGCGTGGAAATTAGAAGGTGTGGAGTTAATAAAAGTATTAGTCAGAGGGCTGAAGAGGGGTTGTTGAGGTGGTTTGGTCATTTAGAGAGAATGGATCAAAGTAGAATGACATGGAGAGCGTATAAATCTGTAGGGAAAGGATGGCGGGGTAGGGGTCGTCCTCGAAAGGGTTGGAGGGAGGGGGTAAAGGAGGTTTTGTGGGCGAGGGGCTTGGACTTCCAGCAAGTGTGCGTGAGCGTGTTAGATAGGAGTGAATGGAGACGAATGGTATTTGGGACCTGACGATCTGTTGGAGTGTGAGCAGGGTAATATTTAGTGAAGGGATTCAGGGAAACCGGTTATTTTATATAGCCGGACTTGAGCCCTGGAAATGGAAAGTACAGTGACTGCACTCTAAAGGGAAGGTTTGGGATATTGGCAGTTTGGAGGGATATATTGTGTATCTTTATACGTATATACTTCTAAACTGTTGTGTTCTGAGCACCTCTGCAAAAACAGTGATGAAGTGTGAGTGAGGTGAAAGTGTTGAATGATGAAAGTATTTTCTTTTTGGGTCACACTGCCTCGGTGGGAGATGGCCGACTTGTTAATATATATATATATATATATATATATATATATATATATATATATATATATATATATACACACACACACATGTCATGCCAAATAGGTAAAAGTAGTCAATTTTCGCTTGTCTTATTCGGCAAGAAGAGCATTGCTATTTAAGCCAAAATTGCAAGTTTTACCTATTCAGCACGAATTCATAGTGTGGAAATTAGGAGTAGGTGTGGAGTTATTAAAAGTATTATTAAGTGGGCAGAGGGGTTATTGGGGTGGTTTGGTCATTTAGAGAGGAAAGAGCAAAATAGAATGACTTGGAGGGTATAAATCTGTGGAGGAGGGGTAGGGGGTCATCCTAGGAAAGGATGAATGGAGTGGGTAAAAGAGGTTTTGTGTGCAAGGGGCCTGGACATGCAGTAGGCATGTGTGTATGTGTTACGAGTGAATGGAAAAGAGTAGTTTTCGGAACCTGACGAGCTGTTGGGGTGTGAGCAGGTTAATATTTTGTGGAGGGATTCAGGAACACTGGTTAGGTGGACTTGAGTCCTGGAGGTGGGAAGTACAATGCCTGAACTTTAGAGGAGGGGTTTGGGATATTGGCTGTTTGGAGTGACATCCAAACTGCCTTACTGGGCACCTCTGCAAAGACAATGATTATATTTGAATGATGGTGAAAGTGTTTTTCTTTTTTGGGTCACGCTGCCTCGGTGGGCATGCTAAAATAAATATTAGATACATAAAATTGTTTATAATCCTTGGAGACAGGGTGTGATCATGTCTGTGAGAGATGTCACCTTACAACTGTTTCTCCCACTATTCTCTTCCTTTACCAGAGATGAGTTCATTGTTTAGTAGGAACACAATATTATAACTCTGTTTTATGAGTGTGTAATGCAAAAAACTACAAAAAAATTTTAATATTGAGAGAAGTATCACTTTGTGTTTTTGTTGAAGGCATGTAAGTTGTCTCCTAGGCCAACCATTGTTGGGTTGAAAGGTTGTGACGGCCTGTATATTATGTACAACTATGTACCACGCAGAAAGAAGCTGGTATATATAGTGAATAATTGTGACCAGCGTGACTCTAAGCCAGGTCAGGAAGGCTGACAAGGTTACCAAGTGACACACTACACCACTCGGCCACAGATGCCTCAAAAGCTGGACAGCCTGGCCACCCAGACTGGGAGAAACATAGCTGCCCAGCTCTTGAGGCATCTGTGGCTTAGTGGTGTAGAGCGTCACTTGGGAACCTTGCCAGCCAGCCTTCCTGATATGGCTTTGAATCCTGCTGACTGCAATTATTCTCAGTGTTACATAAAACCATGCATGGTATTGATTTTCTCCACTGTAGGTAGAGCTCACACCAAAAGGCATGGGGAATGTAAAATAGAACAACTTAAAGGAGGGAAAAGCAGAATGAGGAGGAAGAAGGATGTGGGTTGTAACATTTAGTACTGATATTAATTGAATTGAAGAGCAAAATAAACAAAAAAAATGGGAAAGAAGATACTCTTTGAGGAAACCGAGAAAAGATTTAAGAGCAAATAATGAGAATAGATGATCATGGCTGAAGGGCTCAGGAAGTTGGAGAGGAAATGAGAAAGATAACGAAGGAGCTGGAGAGGAGAAGAATGGTGAAGGAACAGTGATAACGAAGGAGCAGAAAGAGGGAGGAAGCAGGAAGGGATAAGAGAGAGAGAAAAAAAGAGGCTAGCGATGTTCATATGAGGTTGGGTGATACAGATGATGACACAAGAGGCAATAAGGCAACTGGTGAAGACAGAGATAAAAATAGATGATAAAAGGACATAGATGGTAGAAGGACCAGGGGGAAATGTAATTAGGTACAAACACTTATGTGACATAAGTTGGACAGGAAAAAGTGTATGACAGGCGGAAGTGAGAACATTGGGGGGGGGGGTAATATAATGCCCTGAACAGTGGGGTGACGCAGGCAGACTCCACACACAGCAGATATGAGACAGTCACATGGGACCACATAATTACATTTATGGGGAGCGTTAAACGCGCAGGGGCCCATACACCACTTGGGAGTTATAGAAGGCCATCAGGATCGACCTAGGGGAGAGATCAGGTCCAAGTTATTGTATCAAGAGTCGATGTGTTGTTACAAGTGATCACTGTGTCCCATGTACTCTTGTGTACTCACCGAGTTGGTGGTTGGGTCGGGTCTCAGCTCCTGGCCCCCAGGTTCTGTGTTGTCCCACACGCGTTATCAGCAGTGACAATCGGTATACTGACATCAGAGACATTAATAATAGGAAATATATCAGATAAAGTATATTCAGGACTGGCAGCCATGTAAATAACTTTTGCAGTTAGCGCATCGGCCTAGCTTGCAACATGTGCCGGCGGCCGTGCCTAGTCTTGTATCTCCAGTGCCAGGCTCTCCCTCCTGCTGTTGCCGTCGCTTCTCTGGGGAGACCTGCACCGGGGCTTGTGTTGTGTTGTACCGTCAGTGTCAGATTCTCCCTCCTGCCGCCGTCGCCGCCGCCTCTTTCCCTTCGGGAAGTCTTGTACCTTAAGGTGGAAGAAGTCTTGAGCAGTTTCCGTCACACTTCACCACACGCAACACGCCTCGTCACTGCCGCGCTGGCTTGCCAGAACGTGAACATGTTCGTGCGTGCGTGTGTGGGCGCAGAAAGCGGTGCATTGCGCCGGTTTGTGGGCGGTGTGTGGGGTCCCCAGCGTCGTCACCGCCACACTCCACCACGTCCTAACCCTGCCCCTTGTTGTCCCTTATCTCCTGTCTGCTTCCACCGCCGCCTCTGCCACCTGCCACCCGGCGGTGCTGTCGCCGGCCTGACCGGCTGTTCTCTGCCACCGTGCCGCTGCTGCTGGTACTGCCGCTGCTGGTGCTCCTGTTGCTACTGCTGCTCCTGACGGCCTGGTCCTTGCCTCCTGCTCGTCGCCACGTTGCTACTTGGATCGGGTCCTCTCTGCCCAGAAGCCCCTGCCCCGGCGCGCGCGTGGGTGTGGGCTGACCCCGAGGGCAGAGGGGCGCCGCCGCCCTCAACATGGTGGACCTCGGGGGGCGCCGCTCCAAGCCCCCCGGCCCTAACACCACTAACAACAGCAACAATGTGTCGGCACCTCCACCAAGATGTATTGTTTACACTGGAGTCTCTGTTAAACACTTGGTAATGTCCCCCAGGGAACCCCGCCAGTAATAGTCCCCCTACCCCCAAGAGACTGATGTTGACCCCAGGTACCTTATTGACCCTAGAGACTAGTGTTGACCCCAGTGACTGATGTCTTACATAGTTCACCTATATAATGTATTAGCCTGAGAAGACTAGTTTTGTCCCAGAGACTGACATTGACCCATAGTGTTGTGTTGACCCCAGAAACTGATAGTGAACCAAATAGTGTTGACCCACAGTATTGTGTTGACCCCAGATGGTGACACATTGTTGTTGACCCCAGAGACTGAGGCTAATCCATGTAGTGTTGTGTTGACCTCAGAAACTGATTGTGACCTATATTAAGTTGTTGATGACAGACATGTTCAACACTTGCATATCTTTATTGGGAGACGTTTCGCCCACAGAGCCAGCTTTAGGAGTCTAACAGTCTCGGGACGGAGAATTTTTATGTGGGAGACTGTGGAAGAAGTGGAGGGGTGCAGTAGTTGAAGATGTGGTCACATGTGGGCAGGGTCCACTAGTGGAAGTAGATCAGGACCGCATTTGACCTCGTCTGCAACTGCTGCATCACAGTAAGTAGATACGCTCCCACTAACTCATGAGTCATCAGTGTTGCAACCAGCACATCACGGGTGTCGCATTGTTCATGAGTCAGTGTTACCAGCACATCACTGGTTTTAACATTGTTCATGAGTCAGTTACCAGCACATCGCTGATGGATCTCGTCAAGAATAAATTCCGTCTTGAAGGAAGTTTGACACACCGTGTACAGTGACACTGGAAGTTTTGACACACCGTGTACAGTGACACTGGAGGTTTTGACACACCGTGTACAGTGACACTGGAGGTTTTGACACACCGTGTACAGTGACACTGGAGGTCTTGACACACCGTGTACAGTGACACTGGAGGTTTTGACAGTGTAGTGACACTGGAGGTTTTGACACACCGTGTACAGTGACACTGGAGGTTTTGACACACCGTGTACAGTGACACTGGAGGTTTTGACACACCGTGTACAGTGACACTGGAGGTTTTGGCACACCGTGTACAGTGACACTGGAGGTTTTGACACCGTGTACAGTGACACTGGAGGTTTTGACACACCGTGTACAGTGACACTGGAGGTTTTGACACACCGTGTGCAGTGACACTGGAGGTTTTGACACACCGTGTACAGTGACACTGGAGGTTTTGACAGTGTAGTGACACTGGAGGTTTTGACACACCGTGTACAGTGACACTGGAGGTCTTGACACACCGTGTACAGTGACACTGGAGGTCTTGACACACCGTGTACAGTGACACTGGAGGTCTTGACACACCGTGTACAGTGACACTGGAGGTCTTGACACACCGTGTACAGTGACACTGGAGGTCTTGACACACCGTGTACAGTGACACTGGAGGTCTTGACACACCGTGTACAGTGACACAGGAGGTATTGACACACCGTGTACAGTGACACAGGAGGTATTGACACACCGTGTACAGTGACACTGGAGGTCTTGACACACCGTGTACAGTGACACTGGAGGTCTTGACACACCGTGTACAGTGACACTGGAGGTCTTGACACACCGTGTACAGTGACACTGGAGGTCTTGACACACCGTGTACAGTGACACTGGAGGTTTTGACAGTGTAGTGACACTGGAGGTTTTGACACACCGTGTACAGTGACACTGGAGGTTTTGGCACACCGTGTACAGTGACACTGGAGGTTTTGACACACCGTGTACAGTGACACTGGAGGTTTTGACACACCGTGTACAGTGACACTGGAGGTTTTGACACACCGTGTACAGTGACACTGGAGGTTTTGACACACCGTGTACAGTGACACTGGAGGTTTTGACAGTGTAGTGACACTGGAGGTTTTGACACACCGTGTACAGTGACACTGGAGGTCTTGACACACCGTGTACAGTGACACTGGAGGTCTTGACACACCGTGTACAGTGACACTGGAGGTCTTGACACACCGTGTACAGTGACACTGGAGGTCTTGACACACCGTGTACAGTGACACTGGAGGTCTTGACACACCGTGTACAGTGACACTGGAGGTCTTGACACACCGTGTACAGTGACACTGGAGGTCTTGACACACCGTGTACAGTGACACTGGAGGTCTTGACACACCGTGTACAGTGACACTGGAGGTCTTGACACACCGTGTACAGTGACACTGGAGGTCTTGACACACCGTGTACAGTGACACTGGAGGTCTTGACACACCGTGTACAGTGACACTGGAGGTCTTGACACACCGTGTAGTGACACTGGAGGTCTTGACACACCGTGTACAGTGACACTGGAGGTCTTGACACACCGTGTACAGTGACACTGGAGGTCTTGACACACCGTGTACAGTGACACTGGAGGTCTTGACACACCGTGTACAGTGACACTGGAGGTCTTGACACACCGTGTACAGTGACACTGGAGGTCTTGACACACCGTGTACAGTGACACTGGAGGTCTTGACACACCGTGTACAGTGACACTGGAGGTCTTGACACACCGTGTACAGTGACACTGGAGGTCTTGACACACCGTGTACAGTGACACTGGAGGTCTTGACACACCGTGTACAGTGACACTGGAGGTCTTGACACACCGTGTACAGTGACACTGGAGGTCTTGACACACCGTGTACAGTGACACTGGAGGTCTTGACACACCGTGTACAGTGACACTGGAGGTCTTGACACACCGTGTACAGCGACACTGGAGGTCTTGACACACCGTGTACAGCGACACTGGAGGTCTTGACACACCGTGTACAGCGACACTGGAGGTCTTGACACACCGTGTACAGCGACACTGGAGGTCGTGACACACCGTGTACAGCGACACTGGAGGTCGTGACACACCGTGTACAGCGACACTGGAGGTCGTGACACACCGTGTACAGCGACACTGGAGGTCGTGACACACCGTGTACAGCGACACTGGAGGTCGTGACACCGTGTACAGTGACACTGGAGGTCGTGACACACCGTGTACAGTGACACTGGAGGTCGTGACACCGTGTACAGTGACACTGGAGGTCGTGACACACCGTGTTCAGTGACACTGGAGGTCGTGACACACCGTGTACAGTGACACTGGAGGTCGTGACACACCGTGTACAGTGACACTGGAGGTCGTGACACACCGTGTTCAGTGACACTGGAGGTCGTGACACACCGTGTTCAGTGACACTGGAGGTCGTGACACACCGTGTTCAGTGACACTGGAGGTCGTGACACACCGTGTTCAGTGACACTGGAGGTCGTGACAGTGTACAGTGACACTGGAGGTCGTGACAATGTACAGTGACACTGGAGGTCGTGACAGTGTACAGTGACACTGGAGGTCGTGACAGTGTACAGTGACACTGGAGGTCGTGACAGTGTACAGTGACACTGGAGGTCGTGACAGTGTACAGTGACACTGGAGGTCGTGACAGTGTACAGTGACACTGGAGGTCGTGACGGTGTACAGTGACACTGGAGGTCGTGACGGTGTACAGTGACACTGGAGGTCGTGACGGTGTACAGTGACACTGGAGGTCGTGACGGTGTACAGTGACACTGGAGGTCGTGACGGTGTACAGTGACACTGGAGGTCGTGACGGTGTACAGTGACACTGGAGGTCGTGACGGTGTACAGTGACACTGGAGGTCGTGACGGTGTACAGTGACACTGGAGGTCGTGACGGTGTACAGTGACACTGGAGGTCGTGACACGGTGTACAGTGACACTGGAGGTCGTGACACGGTGTACAGTGACACTGGAGGTCGTGACACGGTGTACAGTGACACTGGAGGTCGTGACACGGTGTACAGTGACACTGGAGGTCGTGACACGGTGTACAGTGACACTGGAGGTCGTGACACGGTGTACAGTGACACTGGAGGTCGTGACACGGTGTACAGTGACACTGGAGGTCGTGACACGGTGTACAGTGACACTGGAGGTCGTGACACGGTGTACAGTGACACTGGAGGTCGTGACACGGTGTACAGTGACACTGGAGGTCGTGACACGGTGTACAGTGACACTGGAGGTCGTGACACGGTGTACAGTGACACTGGAGGTCGTGACACGGTGTACGGTGACACTGGAGGTCGTGACACGGTGTACGGTGACACTGGAGGTCGTGACACGGTGTACGGTGACACTGGAGGTCGTGACACGGTGTACGGTGACACTGGAGGTCGTGACACGGTGTACGGTGACACTGGAGGTCGTGACACGGTGTACGGTGACACTGGAGGTCGTGACACGGTGTACGGTGACACTGGAGGTCGTGACACGGTGTACAGTGACACTGGAGGTCGTGACACGGTGTACAGTGACACTGGAGGTCGTGACACGGTGTACAGTGACACTGGAGGTCGTGACACGGTGTACAGTGACACTGGAGGTCGTGACACGGTGTACAGTGACACTGGAGGTCGTGACACGGTGTACAGTGACACTGGAGGTCGTGACACGGTGTACAGTGACACTGGAGGTCGTGACACGGTGTACAGTGACAGTCGTGACACTGGAGGTCGTGACACGGTGTACAGTGACACTGGAGGTCGTGACACGGTGTACAGTGACACTGGAGGTCGTGACACGGTGTACAGTGACACTGGAGGTCGTGACACGGTGTACAGTGACACTGGAGGTCGTGACACACGGTGTACAGTGACACTGGAGGTCGTGACACACCGTGTACAGTGACACTGGAGGTCGTGACACACCGTGTACAGTGACACTGGAGGTCGTGACACACCGTGTACAGTGACACTTTAGGTCGTGACACACCGTGTACAGTGACACTTTAGGTCGTGACACACCGTGTACAGTGACACTTTAGGTCGTGACACACCGTGTACAGTGACACTTTAGGTCGTGACACACCGTGTACAGTGACACTTTAGGTCGTGACACACCGTGTACAGTGACACTTTAGGTCGTGACACACCGTGTACAGTGACACTTTAGGTCGTGACACACCGTGTACAGTGACACTTTAGGTCGTGACACACCGTGTACAGTGACACTTTAGGTCGTGACACACCGTGTACAGTGACACTTTAGGTCGTGACACACCGTGTACAGTGACACTTTAGGTCGTGACACACCGTGTTCAGGAACACGGTGCTACCTTAGCACTCAGTGTTAACTCGTTAATTTTTACTGGGCTAACTTAACAGTTATTGTTCACTGGTAATTAATACTTGTATGTCTCTATTAACCTTGCTGCTGCTGGATGGACCTTGCTGTTTGCTGGGGTCTCCTGGTCTTTTGACCTGGCCCGGCGTGACCTGTGACCTGTGGTGGGCTACGTAGCGTCGCAGCTACTGTGACCAGACCAATCTGTGCCACGCCCTGGGTGGTGGGGCGGCCACGGGCGGCGGTGGTGGTCGTCAGCCTTACATCACTAAGGCTAACGTCGCTCGCATTGTAAGTCGTCTCTGTGCCACACCTGTGCTACAACACCCGTACTTGCTGTGCTACACCTGTGCCATACCTGCTATCCAACACCAGCTGTTTCACGCCTGTGCCACGCTAGTTGTCACACCTGTGCACCACCACCTGTGCCACACCTGCTATCCTTACTGTTTACCACACCTGCTATGCCACACCTGCTATCCTTACTGTTTACCACACCTGCTATGCCACACCTACCCTTACTGTTTACCACATTTGTCACACCTACTCTCACTATATATTATACACCAAACCTGTGCCACATCTCGCTATATTCCACACTGTGTCACACCTGCTACACTTACTATTTACCACACCTGTTGTGCCACACCTACCCCTTACTGTTTACCACACCTGTGCCACACCTGCTACCCGCACCACCACACCTGTGCTACATCTACCTTCACTATACCACATCTGTGCCACAACTACCCTCACTGTGTACCACCTGCTGTGCCATACCTGCTGCCCTCTATACGCCACACCTACTACCCTCACTGTACCACACGTGTGCCACACCTGCTGTGTTACACCTACCCTCACTCATACCACACCTATTCCACATCTGTACCACACCTTGTTCCACGCCTGCTGTACACACCTGTTGTACCACACCTGCTGCTCCTCGCCTGCTGTTCCACACCTGCTTATTCCACACATGCTACTCCACACCTGCTGCTCCACACCTTGTTCCAAACCTGCTGCTCCACACCTGCTTCACGCCTGCTGTTCCACACCTGCTGCTCCACACCTGCTACCCTTTGTTCTTTGTCTAGACTCTGAACACATTTCTTTAATAGGAAGATAAAATAATTGCTAAATAATTTTAGGCATCAGACGTCCATTAACAGCATCACAACTGTGCCAGTAAACAAGAGATTAAGATAATCTGGCGATAAAGAATAAATAAAACAAGATAAATGTATTTAAGTTGTCTTAGTGTGCAAGCAACTGGCTCTGACACGCCATCTTTAATAATAATAATAATAATAATAATTATAATTATAATTATAATTTAATGTTTTAGCCTCGCTCTAGTCTGAGTATGGTAGTGAAGGATGGTAGGTGTTATCCACGAGTATGGTAGTGAAGGATGGCAGGTGTTATCCACGAGTATGGTAGTGAAGGATGGTAGGTGTTATCCACGAGTATGGTAGTGAAGGATGGCAGGTGTTATCCACGAGTATGGTAGTGAAGGATGGCAGGTGTTATCCACGAGTATGGTAGTGAAGGATGGCAGGTGTTATCCACGAGTATGGTAGTGAAGGATGGCAGGTGTTATCCACGAGTATGGTAGTGAAGGATGGTATGGAGTATGGTAGGTGGTAGGTGTTATCCACGAGTATGGTAGTGATCTAGAATATGGTAGTGGCAGGTATGGTAGTGAAGGATGGTAGGTGTTATCCACGAGTATGGTAGTGAAGGATGGTAGGTGTTATCCACGATTATGGTAGTGAAGGATGGCAGGTGTTATCTAAGAATATGGTAGTGAAGGATGGCAGGTGTTATCTAAGAATATGGTAGTGAAGGATGGCAGGTGTTATCCACGAGTATGGTAGTGAAGGATGGCAGGTGTTATCTAAGAATATGGTAGTGAAGGATGGCAGGTGTTATCTAAGAAGTGATGGCAGGTATCTAAGAATATGGTAGTGAAGGATGGCAGGTGTTATCTAAGAATATGGTAGTGAAGGATGGCAGGTGTTATCTAAGAATATGGTAGTGAAGGATGGCAGGTGTTATCTAAGAATATGGTAGTGAAGGATGGCAGGTGTTATCTAAGAATATGGTAGTGAAGGATGGCAGGTGTTATCTAAGAATATGGTAGTGAAGGATGGCAGGTGTTATCCACGAGTATGGTAGTGAAGGATGGCAGGTGTTATCCACGAGTATGGTAGTGAAGGATGGTAGGTGTTATCCACGAGTATGGTAGTGAAGGATGGCAGGTGTTATCCACGAGTATGGTAGTGAAGGATGGTAGGTGTTATCCACGAGTATGGTAGTGCTACCTACATACTGAGAATTTGTCTGTAAGCAACGATAATTTCCGTTTCCCTGAAATACTGCGTCAGAAGTGTGTGTACACTGTGCTCAGTGTCAGGGATGGGGTTCCCAGCTCTCAAACGTCCTTTTTTATCGTAATTTGATTGTATATGTACAGGTGTTACTGCAAATGGTTCGTAAAGCTGGTGCATAGACGAATGAGAGATTTATTCAACACTTTGGTGTTAGTAGTAAAGCCAATGTTTGGCGACACATTGCCACAGTGTCTCACTGGTATGTACAGGTGTGTGTGTGTGTGGATATATACACTAAGGGCTTTAATTCCTACTGTAGGTACCTTAATGAGGGTAGTGTGATCAATAGGACTCCCAGCTGAAGTGACAGCTAGTGAGACGTAATAACTAGACGAGGTCAGCCACATACCTCACTAATCAATTGTCCCGCAGCACAACCGTGCGCATCACTATTATGACGCTGTTGCGCTTTTAACACACACCACGCCAGCTACCTCTTTAAATTAAAAGTAATATAGTCAATTTGAGTTATCTGATGACAGATCGTTTCTGAAAACCTTGCGTCCATTAAATGCAGGTTTATGGTTGTGTAATTTCTGTCGATGACTCGAGTGTGTTGCTTGAGTACATCACTGCTATGACTGGGTCACAACCTGTCTCTTACTGAGGTGTGTGAACCATGCGCCCTGGTAGGCCACTGTTTTTTGTCATCCTTATTGTAACACGTGCAACAGGCCAAGTGTCTAATCGACATGTGTCTGGGACAAAATGGTAACCAACCAACGTGTAAAACATATATACAGACATTTTTATCTCAGACCGGCAGAGTATATGAAGCCATGGACCTCACGGTTCTGGCCAGTTGTGGACCTCACGGTCCTGGCCAGTTGTGGACCTCACGGTCCTGGCCAGTTGTGCACCTCACGGTCCTGGCCAGTTGTGCACCTCACGGTTCTGGCCAGTTGTGCACCTCACGGTCCTGGCCAGTTGTGCACCTCACGGTCCTGGCCAGTTGTGCACCTCACGGTCCTGGCCAGTTGTGCACCTCACGGTTCTGGCCAGTTGTGTCAAGTACACAGTACTTGAAGCACTCAGTCACACCTCTACATTAGCTTGTGTGGTCGGCGGCTCCAGCGCTTCATTAACAGTACGCAACAAGCGTATTTTTTTTCTAAATTGGCAATTATTTACAAACAGTTGCCGGTATTTAAGCAAACTGGTTTCTCTCCAGTAGTTTGAGAATGCCTCTTCTGCTCTGCTTCAAACCCTAAACACTGGTGTATCTTAGGTAAAAGTTTGGCTTGTGTAGGCGCTAATTCGTCGATTGTTTGAAGAAGTTGGGAAGACTTAATGGTTTTAATGCGATATTTTGTGAATGCCTTATCCGAATGGCTTCTGACTTAACGCCGATACCTTGAGAATGCAACTTCCGGAAGAATACAGACTTAGTGCTGGTGTATTGTTGGATATTGGTGCCTGTGCCGTAACTAAAGAATGCCTCTTTGTATTGACTTTAAACTTACAAAGCTTTGGTATCTTAATGGAAGGTTCTTTTTGGGGGGCGGGGGGGGGGGGTTGTGTAGGTTCCAATTCGCCATAAACTTTAGGATATCCGTTTCCTTGTGTAAACCTATGAACGTCTTTCCAGATCTTCAGTGCTGAGATTTAACTGTAATTAAATCTTATGCCGCATTTTGTACCAATCCTTGTATGAACATCAAGGTAGAGGAGGCTGGGTTTATGGGATACGGGGATACCTTTCTCGTGTCACTCTGCAACTGTAACGTGTAGTGTTTTGTGTGTCAGTGTGCATTCTTGTGTGAACTGTTTATAGTGAGGGTTAGTTGTAGGTTGTAAGCAAGTGAGCTAGGTTGTAAGTAATCAGGATTAGCTGTAGCTGAGTTGTGTGCATGCGAGTGCTAGTTTTGTCACTGCATGACACTGATTGACCTTCTTACTCCAGGATTCTCTACAGTTTTAACACTTCTACATCATAGTTGTAAAGATTGCATATTGAAGTATAACATGGCTTTTTGGTGTGTTTTTGTGCAAACATTATACTGGAATGGGGTTCCGAAGTGCATTTACTGCAATATACGTATAATCCCTAGCATGATGCAGGGTGTTGTTGGGTGTATAGGGGACAAGTTTGTTTATTGTAATTTATGTTCAGTTTTATGTAGTGAATTTGGAGTGTAGGAGATGTGTAGTGCTTGTCATTATTATAGTGTGCGACGTTGGTGGGGTCGGTGCCCCCTCCCCCTGAGGTGCCTGTACCACGCAACATCTGCACCGGGGTCTCCGTGGCCCACATGGTGAGTACCCTATGTCACCATTCAACTCACACCTAGTGTAGCGTTCACCCTAGTAGCAGCCACTGGGTGTACCGTACACGTGTGCCTGATGTACGAAACACCGGTGGCGTACACAGTTCTTTCTGTATTAAGTTATCAGTACTTAAACAACTCAGCACCGTCTACATCCACATTTACAACCAATAAACCCCTGTCCTACAAGCTCACAGCCTCGCCATAAACCCCTGTCCTACACGCCCACAGCCTCACCCACACCCAACTCCTAGCCACACTTACAACCACATCCCACACGCCCACACCCACGGTGCACCGTCTGAGCCTAGTTGTTATGAGTGTTTGAAGCCCCAAGTGAATCTAGAAGACAGTATATGCACTAAGAACCTGCAGAGAGTTCCCAGTACATGACTTGTGAGGGACCCTCGACCCACCGCACGCCGACCCACCCACTGCACGCCGACCCACCTACTGCACGCCGACCCATCCAGTATTGTCTGAATAAATGCTTAATAGATGCATCTTTAAAAAGAGTGATGCACGCCCTTAAGAGGCATGCAAGTACCCCTATATTGGACAAGATAGATTATAGTGGAAAAATGAACATGTTATTAGAAGTCAGGGGTACTTACGTGCCCTTAACATGACGCTTCCTCGTTATCACAGTTAATTCTCAGTTAGGTTGGCTTAGATTTGGTTGTGTTAGATTAGGTTGCCCTCTCTCCATAGAAAGTAATCAGTTACATTGCAACGGAAAAAACGTACATATAAGATAACAGCGGGAAAACAGTTGTCACGGACCAGAAAACCGACACCGTTGAGTGAGACATACCAGCTGCAACTGTCAGACTTTCACGGTTTAAAGTGCAGTCATCGGTCACCCATTTGATATCTGTACAACAGTGACATGATGACTGTGATTAAGAAAACGGATTGGGCACACCAACATGATACACTGTAACCCCCCTCCCCCCCCCCCCGTCCACACACACACCTGCATAACTCAGTTTTAGAACAAAGAAAATATTTTGTCTAGTCAGATGACCAAAAGCTCCAGCTGTGGGTCATCATATGACTTAAGACCCGCGTCAGGAAACACTTGTCCTGTTTCCTGGCAAACCTTACTTACCTAACCTAACCTTCTGTACATTTTGTATTGAGGCTGACCTGAGGTATTGTCTCAAGTTACCAACACTGAGGAGAGTAATTCCTCCACGTGGAGGAAGTCACTATTTGTGGAGTGAGGAAGAGTGGAGAAGGGCAGTGGGTTAGTTGATTACTGGAGGAAGGTAGGGAGGACGGACGGAAGGGAGGGAGGAAGGAAGGAAGGTAGGTAGGGAGGAAGGAAGGAATGTAGGGAGGAAGGTAGGTAGGTAAGAAAGGTAGGGAGGGAGGAAGGAATGTAGGGAGGAAGGTAGGTAGGTAGGGAAGGAAGGTAGGTAGGGAGGGAGGAAGGAAGGAAGGAAGGTAGGGAGGGAGGAAGGAAGGAAGGAAGGAAGGTAGGGAGGGAGGGAGGAAGGTAGGGAGGAATGAAGGAAGGTAGGGAGAGGAAGGAAGGAAGGTAGGTAGGAAGGTATGTAGGTAGGTAGGGAGGAAGGTAGGTAGGGAGGAAGGTAGGTAGGTAGGTAGGGAGGAAGGTAGGTAGGTAGGGAGGAAGGTAGGTAGGTAGGGAGGAAGGTAGGTAGATAGGTAGGGAGGAAGGTAGGTAGATAGGTAGGGAGGAAGGTAGGTAGGTAGGTAGGGAGGAAGGTAGGTAGGTAGGGAGGAAGGTAAGTAGGGAGGAAGGTAGGTAGGTAGGAATGTAAGTAGGTAGGGAGGAAGGTAGGTAGGGAGGAAAGTAGGTAGGTAGGGAGGAAGGTAGGTAGGGAGGAAGGTATGTAGGGAGGAAGGTAGGTAGGGAGGAAGGCAGGTAGGTAGGTAGGTAGGTAGGGAGTAAGATAGGTAGGTAGAGAGGAAGGTAATTAGGTAGGGAGGAAGGTAGGTAGGTAGGGAGGTAGGTAGGTAGGGAGGAAGGAAGGTAGGGAGGGAGGAAGGTAGATAGGGAGGGAGGAAGGTAGGTAGGGAGGGAGGAAGGTAGGTAGGTAGGGAGGAAGGTAGGTAGGTAGGTAGGTAGGTAGGTAGGTAGGTAGGTAGGTAGGGAGGTAGGTAGGTAGGGAGGGAGGAAGGTAGGTAGGGAGGGAGGAAGGTAGGTAGGTAGGGAGGAAGGTAGGTTGGTAGGGAGGAAGGTAAGTAGGGAGGAAGGTAGGTAGGGAGGAAGGTAGGTAGGGAGGGAGGAAGGTAGGTAGGGAGGGAGGAAGGTAGGTAGGGAGGGAGGGAGGAAGGTAGGTAGGTAGGGAGGGAGGAAGGTAGGGAGGGAGGGAGGAAGGTAGGAAGGAAGGTAGGAAGGAAGGTAGGTAGGTAGGGAGGTAGGTAGAGAGGGAGGAAGGTAGGGAGGGAGGAAGGAAGGAAGGTAGGAAGGAAGGAAGGTAGGAAGGAAGGTAGGAAGAAAGGTAGGAAGGAAGGTAGGTAGGAAGGAAGGTAGGTAGGTAGGTAGGTAGGAAGGAAGGAAGGAAGGAAGGGAGGTAGGAAGGTATCTTTTAAAGAGTAATGAATGACGTGCACGCTATCCTGGTAACAGTAGTCGTAGTAGTGTTGCCACTTTTAAGTACAGTGTTGACGTTGATGGTTGCTCAGTGTTGCATGCACCTCACTCACCTCAACACTGTGCTGTCTTCACAACACCATGAAGAAAATGCATGTCTTTTTTCACCTCATAACTCAACCAAAGGATATATTTTAAACTTATTTCTGTTGTGTAGCCTCGACCTTTTTTTCTTTTTTTTTGTAAGATTTAACAATTCACGTAAACAAACAAGCATTTCATATTGTTTAAGGGTAAAACTTTGTTTATTCTCATAGCCTCGTTAACTAACTTCATTGTTAAGATGTGTTAGTCTACAGTAAGACAGATTTATGTACAAGGAAAAGATATATTGTGGGTAATACTTCCAACATTGTAAGTTGGTGTGTTAAGGACTAACAATTATACTGGTATAAAATATCTCCAGGTTGATGCTGGCGTCACCTCTTAACTCACACATTATGGTCAATTAAACTTAATTTCTGACATAACTTTTGATAATTTCCTGAAGCTACAAAATATTTTAATGTTCCAGGAATTTTCCAGGACCTCAAGACAAGTTGAGCCAAATGGAACAACACTAAAGAAAGAGTTTTATATATATATATATATATATATATATATATATATATATATATATATATATATATATATATATATATATATATATATATATATATATATATCTATCACTACTATGTGTTTATTGATGCTCTTGTCTAATGTTATATATTTTTTATTTTATTTCAGCTGGTAAAACGTTCACATATATATATTTTTTCAGCTTTTCGGTTTGGTTATTTTGGTTAAATTTAGTTAGAAATTATGTTAGTTTGGGATAGGCTTTCCTAGGAATATTTATATACGTTAAGCACCACAGAGCCATCCATAAGACACTTCAGGAGAGGATCTCAAGAATCACTTGTAGTATTCAAAGTGCTTTACATTCGTCGTGTAATTTATCTTTAACACGATGTTTCATTTCTTATTGAAATCTTCTCCTGGAATTTGCCTTTAATTATATTAAAACCTAATTTGCACTTTTCTGCACCTTGGTTGTAGGCGCTGTAGTTGTATCCAGTACTTATGCCTCTCTCGCTCTCAAAAAATGTATTGTTTAATTTTTGGAGAGTTGTCTGAAGTATTTTTAAAAATTATCTTAAAAATAAGTAATTTTCCATCTTTGTGTTAGTGGTGTGAATTATTGTTAAATTCAGGTAATAATTTTAATTATATTAAGGATACTGTATACTTGGCTAGTTTTAAAATCATTATACTTATTCTACCATTGTTTGGTTTAACTTCTCTCTTCAGAATATTAAACTCTCCTCTCTTGGATTATAATGTACTTTATGTTGTAAGATTATTGACGGTTCCCAACATTATACTGTTCTCTGACTTCACGTTTGATGACTAAATCAAGTGTTGATGACTCTACTCACACTGCACACACTCGTACTCTACACATCTCGCTGACGTTAATTTTCATCGACATTATCGTCTTTTTTTTTTCATAATTGAGAGGTTTTGTCTCTTACATAGCCTAATTTTTGTAATTCCCTTTTATTATTTACTGTGTTGTCTGTGTGTTCCTGTTATGTGTTGTAAGTTGTGTGACTGTTTTCACTGTCCTGATGTGACTGACTGTACATCACCATGGTAACTGTACCACTGACACTGTACCATGATTACATCACCGTGGTAATTGTACCACTGACACTGTACCATGACTACATCACCGTGGTAATTGTACCACTGACACTGTACCATGACTACATCACCGTGGTAATTGTACCACTGACACTGTACCATGACTGTACATCACCGTGGTAACTGTACCACTGACACTGTACCATGACTACATCACCGTGGTAACTGTACCACTGACACTGTACCGTCTTCCCACCGTGTAGAAAGCGAGGTATCAGTACCGTGACGACCTGCTGGCCAAGCACGTGGGGCCGCGGGTGAGGTCCTTCGATGCTACCAAAATGAAGAACAAGTTCGAAAAACCTAAGGTAACCCATCCCCGACCCCCGTCAATCGAGCACCTCCCCCTTCCCCAGCCCCTCCCCAGCATCACCCATTTTCCAGCTCCTCCCCCTGCCTCTCCTCTATGCATCACCCATCCTCAGCCCCTCTCCTGAACCACCCCCAGCATCACCCTCCAGCATCATCACCCTCCCCAGCATCACCCTCTCACACGGTCGCAAATATTAAATCATTAACAGAAATAAACTCATTTTAATATTTTTTTGTTAATTTACGACGTTAAACAATTTATTTACCGCTATTAACATAGTTTAACAAACAGCTGGATTTATTTTTTTGTTATATTAACATTTATTCCTGTGACATAGTTACTTTCGTTTGAATTTTCTAAAATCTTACTCAGATTAACTTTAATGTGTGTCATAATAACACCTGTACGAGCGTGAACACCTGTCTTGCTATTGATGTTATGTCAGTGTAGTTTATAACTGACGTGTGGAGGGTGTTGGTAACATTGGTCGCTAGTTGATACCTCTCAACCATGGGAAAACCACACTGTGTTGTGTTGGTCGCTAGTTGACACCTACCAGCCATGGGAGAACCACACTTTGTGGGCACTATTTGACACCTCTGAACCATGGAAGAACCACACCGTAATGATCGCTAGTTGACACCTACCAACCGTGGAAAGACGGCACTATGTTGTGTTGACTAGTTTTGTCTTGTGCCGGGATACGTGTTGAAGGAACACGGTTATGCAGTATTGCCCACGAGTCTACTTCCCTAGCGTTGAAGTACACCAGTCTGCATCCATCATTCCCTCTCACACCTCATATACACTTGGGAGCAAGTTTAGACATGATTATACTGCTGGTGAGTGAAGGAGCCTCGTCTTCACCTTCCAGTCGAGTATGTACCAATTACCCTTACTTGATTAACACTAAAGATTTCTCAGTCATCAGTAATATTTAATACAAGATACTGGTAAATGGTAGATCACTATATGGGCAATATGACTCATTACAAGACAAAAAAATTATTACATAATGCTAACATGGTACACTTACCAGGTATTTCACTGTTGGTCTTCCACTTAAGCAATACACTTTGTGATACTGCAGTTTCTTAGGTCTTAGTCTCCAGTACCAGTACTCAGAACCAGTACTGACAACACTCTTCCTTCGCACAAGTCTTGGTGCTTATGGCAGTCTGAATACGTCCAAGGCTTCTCCCCGTGGGCAGTTCCACTCCTCCCTGTGATGAAGGAACACGGTTCTCCTTGTTTTACACCCACATTCCATCTAGAATGGATTGAAATGAGTATCGGTATATCAAGGGTCTGCCACGGGTAGGTGCGCTCAGTACCACATCTGCCTCTTTCCAACACATTTCTGGCATCATTCACGTAATATATATTTTTTTTTTTTTTTTTTTTTCAACAAGTCGGCCGCCTCCCACCGAGGCAGGGTGACCCAAAAAAGAAAGAAAATCCCCAAAAAGAAAATACTTTCATCATCATTCAACACTTTCACCACACTCGCACATTATCACTGTTTTTGCAGAGGTGCTCAGAATACAACAGTCTAGAAGCATACACATATAAAGATACACAACATATCCCTCCAAACTGCCAATATCCCAAACCCCTCCTTTAAAGTGCAGGCATTGTACTTCCCATTTCCAGGACTCAAGTCCGACTATATGAAAATAACCGGTTTCCCTGAATCCCTTCACTAAATATTACCCTGCTCACACTCCAACAGATCGTCAGGTCCCAAGTACCATTCGTCTCCATTCACTCCTATCTAACACGCTCACGCACGCTTGTTGGAAGTCCAAGCCCCTTACCCACAAAACCTCCTTTACCCCCTCTCTCCAACCCTTTCGAGGACGACCCCTACCCCGCCTTCCTTCCCCTATAGATTTATATGCTTTCCATGTCATTCTACTGTGATCCATTCTCTCTAAATGACCAAACCACCTCAACAACCCCTCTTCTGCCCTCTGACTAATACTTTTATTAACTCCACACCTTCTCCTAATTTCCACACTCCGAATTTTCTGCATAATATTTACACCACACATTGCCCTTAAACAGGACATCTCCGCTGCCTCCAACCGTCTCCTCGCTGCTGCATTTACCACCCAAGCTTCACACCCATATAAGAGTGTTGGTACTACTATACTTTCATACATTCCCTTCTTTGCCTCCATAGATAACGTTTTTTGACTCCACATATACCTCAACGCACCACTCACCTTTTTTCCCTCATCAATTCTATGATTAACCTCATCCTTCATAAATCCATCCGCCGACACGTCAACTCCCAAGTATCTGAAAACATTCACTTCTTCCATACTCCTCCTCCCCAATTTGATATCCAATTTTTCTTTATCTAAATCATTTGACACCCTCATCACCTTACTCTTTTCTATGTTCACTTTCAACTTTCTACCTTTACACACATTCCCAAACTCATCCACTAACCTTTGCAATTTTTCTTTAGAATCTCCCATAAGCACAGTATCATCAGCAAAAAGTAACTGTGTCAATTCCCATTTTGAATTTGATTCCCCATAATTTAATCCCACCCCTCTCCCAAACACCCTAGCATTTACTTCCTTTACAACCCCATCTATAAATATATTAAACAACCATGGTGACATTACACATCCCTGTCTAAGACCTACTTTTACCGGGAAGTAGTCTCCCTCTCTTCTACACACCCTAACCTGAGCCTCACTATCCTCATAAAAACTCTTTACAGCATTTAATAACTTACCACCTATTCCATATACTTGCAACATCTGCCACATTGCTCCTCTATCCACTCTATCATATGCCTTTTCTAAATCCATAAATGCAATAAAAACTTCCCTATCTTTATCTAAATACTGTTCACATATATGCTTCAATGTAAACACCTGATCTACACATCCCCTACCCACTCTAAAACCTCCTTGCTCATCCGCAATCCTACATTCTGTCTTACCTCTAATTCTTTCAATTATAACCCTACCGTACACTTTTCCTGGTATACTCAGTAAGCTTATTCCTCTATAATTTTTACAGTCTCTTTTGTCCCCTTTCCCTTTATATAAAGGGACTATACATGCTCTCTGCCAATCCCTAGGTACCTTCCCCTCTTTCATACATTTATTAAACAAAAGTACCAACCACTCCAACACTATATCCCCCCCTGCTTTTAACATTTCTGTCATGATCCCATCAGTTCCAGCTGCTTTACCCCCTTTCATTTTACGTAATGCCTCACGTACCTCCCCCACGCTTACATTCTGCTCTTCTTCACTCCTAAAAGATGGTATACCTCCCTGACCAGTGCATGAAATTACTGCCTCTGTTTCTTCCTTAACATTTAAAAGTTCCTCAAAATATTCTCGCCATCTTCCCAATACCTCCATCTCCCCATCTACTAACTCCCCTACTCTGTTTTTAACTGACAAATCCATATTTTCCCTAGGCTTTCTTAACTTGTTTAACTCACTCCAAAATTTTTTCTTATTTTCATTAAAATTTCTTGACAGTGCCTCTCCCACTCTATCATCTGCTCTCCTTTTGCACTCTCTCACCACTCTCTTTACCTTTCTTTTACTCTCCATATACTCTGCTCTTCTTATAACACTTCTGCTTTGTAAAAACCTCTCATAAGCTACCTTTTTCTCTTTTATCACACCCTTTACTTCATCATTCCACCAATCACTCCTCTTTCCTCCTGCCCCCACCCTCCTATAACCACAAACTTCTGCCCCACATTCTAATACTGCATTTTTAAAACTATTCCAACCCTCTTCAACCCCCCCACTACTCATCTTTGCACTAGCCCACCTTTCTGCCAATAGTCGCTTATATCTCACCCGAACTTCCTCCTCCCTTAGTTTATACACTTTCACCTCCCTCTTACTTGTTGTTGCCACCTTCCTCTTTTCCCATCTACCTCTTACTCTAACTGTAGCTACAACTAAATAATGATCCGATATATCAGTTGCCCCTCTATAAACATGTACATCCTGGAGCCTACCCATCAACCTTTTATCCACCAATACATAATCTAATAAACTACTTTCATTACGTACTACATCATACCTTGTATATTTATTTATCCTCTTTTTCATAAAATATGTATTACTTATTACCAAATTTCTTTCTACACATAGCTCAATTAAAGGCTCCCCATTTACATTTACCCCTGGCACCCCAAATTTACCTACTACTCCCTCCATAACATTTTTACCCACTTTAGCATTAAAATCCCCAACCACCATTACTCTCACACTTGATTCAAAACTCCCCACGCATTCACTCAACATTTCCCAAAATCTCTCTCTCTCCTCTACACTTCTCTCTTCTCCAGGTGCATACACGCTTATTATAACCCACTTTTCACATCCAATCTTTATTTTACTCCACATAATCCTTGAATTAATACATTTATAGTCCCTCTTTTCCTGCCATAGCTTATCCTTCAACATTATTGCTACTCCTTCTTTAGCTCTAACTCTATTTGAAACCCCTGACCTAATCCCATTTATTCCTCTCCACTGAAACTCTCCCACCCCCTTCAGCTTTGTTTCACTTAAAGCCAGGACATCCAGCTTCTTCTCATTCATAACATCCACAATCATCTCTTTCTTATCATCTGCACAACATCCACGCACATTCAGACTTCCCACTTTGACAATTTTCTTCTTCTTATTCTTTTTAGTAATCTTTACAGGAAAAGGGGTTACTAGCCCATTGTTCCCGGCATTTTAGTTGACTTTTACAACACGCATGGCTTACGGAGGAAAGATTCTTATTCCACTTCCCCATGGATATAAAAGGAAAATTAATAAGACCAAGAACTATTAAGATAAAATCAAAGAAAACTCAGATGAGTGTGTATAAATAAATGTGTACATGTATGTGTAGTGTGACCTAAGTGTAAGTAGAAGTAGCAAGACATGCCTGTAATCTTGCATATTTATGAGACAGACAAAAGACATCAGCAATCCTACCATCATGTAAAACAATCACAGGCTTCGTTTTACACTCACTTGGCAGGACGGTAGTACCTCCCTGGGTGGTTGCTGTCTACCAACCTATATATATATATATATATATATATATATATATATATATATATATATATATATATATATATAAAATACTAGCAACTTGTCCCTTTGGTGGCATGAAGTGCCCTCAGTACTTAATGAACCTTCAACATGATGTTGTCAGAGCTGTGTGGCCCTCTGTTGCTGGACCATTAAGACCGTGTGGTCCTCTGGAGCTGGACCACTAGTGTCATATGCACCGTACACCATTAAGGGTGTGTAGTAGCCGTCAAAGCACAAGGGAGCATCATCTGAGTATAATAAACGACTTCCGCAGCAGCAGTGTTCCCCAGGTCGAGCAGACACGAACAGGCGTTAGAGGTGCTTAATGGTAATTACAAAGTCCATGGCTCGTAGCTGTCTCGCTCCACTACACACAAGGGAACATTTAACCTGCCATTAAGCCAGAATCTTAGCTGTGTAATGAACGTTTGCTGGTGCTCACACTAATTTATTACATTTACTTGACCAACAACAAAATATATATCTTGTTTAATAAGTTTTATTTAGTGTGTCGTTCGCCAGGTGTTAGTTTGCTAACACAACGTCAGTTTTTGATGGTGAGAAGTGCAAGTCACTGTGCTGTGTATTATCTGACGTAAATACAGCATATTTTTTTTCTTTATTTGTTCACCAATTAGTTTTTGCATAGTTTCTTTGTACAACACACACTGAGAGGTTACTAGAAGTATTATATAAGTGGCGCCACCTCCACTCATTCTACTAGTAGTAGTGTCTAAATTAAGAGGCTCCGCCTTCACTCATTCCACTAGTATTATCTAAGTTAAGGTGCGTCACTCCCTACTCATTCCACTTAAAACCTCCTACGAGGGTCCTGGAGGTCAGTGTCACTCATGTCACAACTGCTTCATGAGCAGTGTCCTGTGTAGTGAGTGTTGCACACTGTGGAATGAGGGGGGGGGAAAGAGTGTGTGTGTGTGAGGGGTGTACGAGTGTGGGTGTGTGGGGGGGGGTGTATGAATGTGGGTGAATGGATGAGTGTTCATTTAAGTTGGCACCTGTACAATACCTCCACCTCCTGCTGCGTCATCATCCTCATCATCATTCTGCATGATGCATCTTCCCTTAGACATCAACGTCCACGCTGCAACTTTATGCTCCATACGCTAGGTTCAGATTTAAGTGCTATGTAACGGGCAAAGATCACAGGCCACCTTGATGCTGATAGAGTTCTCTTGATCCCAGGAAATAGTTATGCTGCCTTTGTTGGGATTACCTTCCCTTCCCCAAGAACTTTGTACTCCCATACGGGTTTAGCCCTTCCCCAAGAACACGGCAGTAACACTTTGTAGAAGACATGGTCTACGTGAAGGTTAGTATCAGCAGGAGCAGAGGGGGAGATACATTGGGGAAGTGACCTCCCCACCTGGTCAATAATAGGTCAACCTGCGTCGAGCAGAAATCATTCCCTCCCCCTCCCCCATTTCCCTGATCCCTCCAGATGATGATAACCTCTCGCCCTCGCTGAGTCACTGTGGTCACCCACTGTATATACACGAGTCTTCTATAGTCTTGGTGTGGCATTTTGGCCCTGGTGGGTAGGTGTGGTATTGTGGCCCTGGTGGGGGTGTGGTCCTGGTGTGGCATTGTGGTAGGCCAGGTGTGGGCCCGGCGTGGAACATGGCATCATAATAAAGACGACAGTGAGAGGAGAGGATCAGTGACACACATCTTGGTAATAAAGTTGTCTCGCTAGGGAAGACTCGTATCCTCGTGAGAAGCGACCATCGCAGACATTGTACAGTAAAGCTTCACACACTAGCTTCAGCTACAATCACGGGCTCAGTTCAGCTCGTAAAAACCTTTAATTAAACCAGCTCACGCACACTATCTGCATTTTAATTTATCAGTCAGTGCCATTAAATACATCCATTTCATTTTTCTTATTCATATTTCCTTCATTTTACGTTAGGGTCGTTTAGATTACAATAAACCTATTTAACTATAAAAGGAAGTTCTCAAATGTCGGTGGTACAACTGGCAATGAGGAGGTGGAGGGTAAAAAAAAAAAGAGCAGCGTTCTGATATGAAGGCTAATGACTGTGTGGGAGACTGAGCTGGGTCACGATACCAGGAGTTTTGTTGACACCAGTGTAACTTATAACTGGGTCGTACCTGCTACACTTTAACTACACAACACCATGATACAGTAGCCACCAGCTGTTGTAGCAGCCAGGTGTGTGATGAGGAAGGTGAAGTGTGTGTGTGTGTTTGTGTGTGTGTTTGTGTGTGTGTGTTACTAACACAGGTGTCTCTCCCCCACATGCTGCCACAGGTACACCTGGTCACCCAGGTGTTTCAGGAGTTACTACGAACGGTACAACACAGACGGGTATTTTGTCAACTTTGTATAATCCTCTCATATTTTTCCCAAGGCTCTCAGCTCACCCCCCCCCCTTCAACCCCCTCATTAAAGACGGGCACCGTAGGCCGGACCTAACCAGCACAGTCATATACATTTTCTATAAATCCCATAAAACATTTTCGCTTTTGTAGTTTTTCAGTGGAAGATATTGCAAAAAATGCAAATGTATGGGGATCTGTATAACTACTTGAAGTATTGAAGGTAGCAATCATGTTTTATACGAGTAACAGTCTTGTTACGGTGTGTTTGTTACAAGTTGGCAGTATAATACTCTGGAAAACATAAACACAGATACAGTATAATGCGATCCTTTATTAAGTACATTTCGGCCAGACAGTGGAGTTTATCAAGTCACAAACAGATCTGTCAGTCTTTTATGTCATTTCTCTGCATAATACTCTCTTGAGTAGACATTAAAGAAATGAATGGTAGTGGTTGTACTTGTGTTGACAGTTATCATGAACCTCGTGTTGACTCAGGATAACTGTGTGTGTGTGTGTGTGTGTGTGTGTGTGTGTGTGTGTGTGTGTGTGTGTGTGTGTGTGTGTGTGTGTGTGTGTGTGTGTGTGTGTGTGTGTGTGTAACTACATAAACTCACATGAGAATTTTTGTATGTGAGGTGGGTTAGTGCTGTTTACAGTCTGAGCTGCAGACGGGTCTGCAGCTCAGACACGTTACTCGCACATTAACTCCAACAATAATTTAATTTAAAAGAAAGGGGGATTAAACTCAAGGTATATATACGCTGAGAGTTGGATAGTTTATAGAGTTTCAAGTCTACCGACTACATGATGATCATGAAAGCTGCATGTCGCCTGCACACCAGTCAATGCTTTAAATCCTCAAAATACTGCTTCATGTTAACTTACATTGTATATATACTGAGAGATGCATACCTCTGTGCGCCCTGTGTGCAGGTAGGTTTCCGGCCTGCGTGTGTCCTCCTAGGACGATGTGTGGGGGGGTTGAGGTGGGGTTCTCCTTGGGTGGGGGGGGATCCCCCCGGACCAGAGGGACTAAACGATACTTCACCACCACCCCGCCCTCTCCCCCCTTTTCACAATGCGTGCACTATCCCTCTTCACCACACAGTGTCATCATAACACACACTCGCCTGGTAGATTACTGTCATCACTACCTCTGTGGCGCACCTCACTCTGACTGCTCGCTCAACCTGTAATTCATTGTGAGCACAGTAATTACGCACCAGGGAGTTACTCTGAACCACTTGTACGTACCAGGGAGTTACTCTGAACCACTTGTACGCACCAGGGAGTAACTCCGAACCACTTGTACGCACCAGGAGTAACTCTGAACCCCTTGTACGCACCAGGGAGTAACCTGAACCACTTGTACGCACCAGGAGTTACTCTGAACCACTTGTACGCACCAGGGAGTTACTCTGAACCACTTGTACGCACCAGGGAGTAACTCTGAACCACTTGTACGCACCAGGGAGTAACTCTGAACCACTTGTACGCACCAGGGAGTAACTCTGAACCACTTGTACGCACCAAGGAGTAACCTTTAAGCACTTCATTTGCATTTTTGACATAGAGATTGACCCAGCGAGTGACACACTCAGGTATTGCAAGCAAGCAAGCAAGCAAGCATGTGTTAGTGTTAACCTTACACACGTCTTCCTTATGGACATAACCTTCTCCGCATATCTGTTCTGTACATGTTTTCCATATCTTCAGTGTACCTCATCCACACCTCTCTTCCACACACATCTTTCATCACGTCTTCTCACAAATCTTTCTTAATATGTCTTATCCACTGGTTTTTCATTCAGTTTCACTTGGTTTTTTCATAAGTACGAGCAGAATTGTGGATATAAAAACACCGTTCGTGATTATATATATATATATATATATATATATATATATATATATATATATATATATATATATATATATATATATATATATATATATATATATATATATATTTATTTATATATATTTATATTTAAGTATAAATACAATAGATGCATGGACTTCGGAGGGTTATTGACATCGTCCTCACCAACAGCCTGACTGGTTAGATGTCGGATCGCAATTAGTATAGATTGTAGGAGCTTCCATTACCATCTTCACACAGGATGATCGCTTCATATTGTACACCAGACCCGCAGTAACGCACCATGGGAGGTCGTGGGAGCATGTGGGCGTCACACATAACCCATGATGACAGGCGGTGTAACACGGTTCGTACCCCAGGGTTCCCTGGTGCCCATAACCCACTTCTGAGTCGCTTCAGAGTTCCGCATTGCAATCTTCGGGGCTCAAAATATTCGCAGTCAGAACCTAGAGTTTTGGAGTCTTCGGGATTGGATACATCTAATTCGTAATTTTCGTTTTCGCTGGTGTTGCAGCAGAGAACCCTCAGGTCTTCACGCCACAAAACACGACTCTCGAGACGGTCCTTCATTCTTGAAACTAAAGAATCTCGTTCCACAATTCACATTCCCCACTTCCCCCTCCCTTAACCCCCGTCCTCAGCTTCTCCCCATTTATTCCCCCCCTCTTTATGACATGACTAAACGCTGACGTCTTATTAATGTCACTGTTATTTCCTCCTCATTCTTCCCACCAACATTCTCAACACGACTCTCCGTCTTGGGTTTGATTAATTTATTTCTGTGTATGATGCTGATAGGGGATGCGACGGTTGTTCTCGCTCGCTGCTGTTCACGTTCACGCTTATTCTTCTTTTCTCTCTGCTGCATGACGCGGGACCTTTGCATGTCGTGTCTACACACACACACACACACACACACACACACACACACACACACACACACACACATACACATTCAGTCATACATTCCTCTGTGTGCACGTCATGTATTTGCATGTGCACCATCTCCACAATCATGTACCACTGCATGTGCGTGTGTGTGCACTGAACCTCATGACTGTATGCACCACTTGCCCATTTGTATGGTTTTTTTTGCATCTGTTTTATTTTCTGTGCACCACTTGCATGTGCGTGTGTACTCACCAACTACGTGTACACGGTGGGCGGCGTGTGTACGTTTCTGGATCCCTGGTGGTGGTGGGACAGGATCCCTTCCCTCTCTACTCTCTACTCTACCTGCACGACCACGTAAGTAGCAATCACTCTTCTACGTCTACCCGGTGCTACCTCTGCCACTCTACTTTTACCTCAAGCTCTAAGTCTACTTCAGATTCACAGACTCTGCTTCTACCAGTGGCTTTATTGCAGTTCAAATTCTCACTCCTTGGTTCCACTTAATGTTTCTACCTCTGCTTGAGTCTCTACCTCAACTTCGGGTTCTACTTCTACCTAAGATTCTGTCTACCTCTACTTCACGATCTACCTTAGGTGATGTTCCAGAGGCCATACTTAAAAAATTTCTTAACATTCGTTAATGTCATACCATTTCTCTCTCTCTCTCTCTCTCTCTCTCACCACCATAAAAGTTCCCTTTCTCTATTATCTTGTTATAAATAAGTTGTAGCTTATTTAATTTTTGAATGTGGAAATAAACACTGCAAACTCTGTCATTACAATTTGGCGTCAGTAAATCACTGACTGGTTTTTTTTCCGTTCTTCAGCCTCGAGGCTGTGAATCTGGTTTACCAGAGACTTTATGAATGTCCGAATCTTGTAGCCTCGAGGCTGGCAGTGGAACAGATTCAGAGATCATCTTTTTCCACCATAGAACCAATATAGCATTTAAATTACTGGGAATGCTTCAAAATATTTACTCACTGGAGCGGAGAAGATACACGTGGTAATATATTATCTACGTGGAAAGTTCTTGACGTCCTGGTCCAAATCTGCACACTGCCATAACAAACTGGAGTGAGACAAATGGGAGGAAGTGAAAAATAAACCCAGTGACAAGTAGGGGGGCGCCGTGGGCACAATAAGAAAACACTGTATCAACATCTGTGGTTTCAGACTTCTTAACATCTTACGAGAAGATATCAGGAACATTTCTGGGACAAGTGTAGATGTCTTCAAGAGGAAACTAGACAATTTCCTCCTCCAAGTACCGGATCAGCCAGGCGGTGAGGAATATGTGGACCAGAGGGCTGCCAGCAGCAACAGGCTGGTTGACCAGGCAAGCACCAGACAAGCCTGTGTCAGGGCCAGGCTGCGAGAGTAGGAAAACTCCGGACATTCATTAAGCTATATCAAAGTTAAGGTACCAGAGACGTTCTACATAAACTACTGAACCGTTCTTATAGTTTCCAGGCTGGGAAACTCCATCATCAGAGACGTTCTACATAAGTGATTAAATCTTGTTCTTCCGTTCTCGTCGCCTCGAGAGCTGTATTCAGTAAATCTAGATTACTAGAGACTTTCATCAAGCAGTCCGTCTCCCTCGTGTCAGCCATGAGATGTCAGCGGCTGGTCAGCCATAAGCCTAGGCTGCAACATTCCAGGTGTAGATATTATTGCCAGAGTTGAGGCAGTATGTTGCTCTGTCATCCTGGGTAAAAAAAAATGTCCTTCATTCTGTGGAACGAGCGAGGGGAAGGAAGGGGAGAGGGTTGTAGGGGAGGGGATGAGAGGGAGGGAGGGAGTGGTGTGTCACGGGGCAGTAATAACTACTGCCTCAAATCTCCCACCTCTCCTCCCTGGCTCCCCCTCCCTTTCCTCCCCTCTCCCCTTTCCTTTCCTTCCCTCTCCCAGGCACCCCTCCCTTTAGTGGCATTGAGTCACTACCCCCACCTCACTTGCCTTGACCTCTCTTCCTATTTCATTTTCCTCCTCGTTCCTTCCCTTTGTTCACTGACCCTTGTTACTACCCTTTGTTCACTGACCTTCCCTTGTTCCTCCCAATTGTTTACTGCCCTTCCTGGTGAGCAGTCATACTCTGCGTCATACGTAATTGTCGCTGCGTCATACGTAATAGTCTGCGCCCCGGACCCTGACTCATGGAACTCCATATTCATCAAGAATTGCGAGAAGTTGTTATTCGACGGGAAAAATCCAAATCTAATCTATTACTACGTATTTTAAATATTGTGTGGAGGTGGAAGCTGGACACTGGAATCATTCCAGTCTTGAAAAAAAAAAACACATAAGTGGCAGTAAAGTAATTGCCCCCCCCCCAAAATATATATAGACTGATAGCACTGACGTCCCATATGAAGATTTTTGAAAGGGTCTTAAGCCACATTACCAATCACATGTAATCCCTGCAGTAGCACAACCCAGGTCAATATGGGTTCAGAACAGGTCGTTCCTGCGTCTTGCAGTTGCTGGGCCACATACAGATGGTCTCGGATGCACGTGGAGACAAGTAAAATCTCAGTAATAACTACTGAGAAAAATGCTGTATACACCAACTTTGCAAAAGCCTCTGACAAATGCGATTACGTCGTAATTGCTCACAAAATGTGTGCAAAAGTCGTAACTGGGAAGGTGGGCGAATATATAACCTTTTTAACCAAAAGAACCCAAAGAGTAATAGTAAACTGAGTGAAATCAGGGACTGCTACAGTGGAAAGGTCTGTCCCCAAGGCAGGGTACTCTCTCCACTTCTCTTCGTCATTCTCATTTCTGAGAGACAGGGACATCAGTTATAACACTGTATCTTCATTTGCAGGCGATGCTAGAATCAGTATAAAAGTGTCGGTCATAGAAGATACAGCGAGACTCCAAGCTGATATCAACCAAGTTTTCTAGTGGGCCACTGACAATAATGTGATCAGTGAGGACGAATTTCAGTTGCTTCATCACGGAAGAATGGAGGAAATAAAAATAAGATCAGAGTACAAGACAAACTTAATCCACTCATTAGAACGTAAATCAAATGTGAGAGACCTGGGAGTTATAATGTCAGATCTCACGTTCAAGGAGCACAACAATTTTATCATTGCAGCTGCAAAAGAAATGATTATTTGGATAACTATATCTTTCAAACAAGATATACCAACCCACTGATGACACTCAAGTCGCTCGTTCTCTCTAGGCTGGAATATTGCTATGCACTAACGAACCTCCTTCAAGACAGGTGAAGTTGCTGAGCTGGAAAGCGTACAGAGAAACTTTACAGCTCCTATCAGCTCAAACACCTAACTTACTACGGTGCTCTCCACCAACTCCAAGACTGAGGGACTGATTACCTTATCGTTTGTATAAATTTCTACATTCTTCACATTATATCCTTGTACTGATAAAGCCACTGGATGGCAAAACGTCTACAAATAAAGATACCCAGATGTTCCACATGTCCAATTCTTCATCTTGTACGTAGGTGTTGTATACCATTCATGTACAAGAACTGTGCTCCTTAGAATGTAAGCGAGAAAGATACACTATAATTTACACCTGGAAGACTCTGGAGGGATTCTTCGCAAATCTGCACTCTGAAATTACTATTTATGAACACAAGAAGCTTGGCAGACGGTGCAGGATACCTCATTGAAAAGCAGGGGAGCGATGTGTTCACTGAGAGAGAACTCTAAGTGTTAAGGGACCACGACTCAACACCCTTCATGCATAAGGAGGAACACCAACCCCTGGCTAGACTCTCCAGTTATCCCTCGCATCTTTACTTCTCTGTTCTTTGAATTCAAGTTTCTCTCTTGTTCCTTCATATTTTGTCTTATTTCCTATTCATTGTCATCCTTCTGATTTCCTTTTCTTACTCTCTTCTTATTCACTCTTCCTTCTCTCATACACTCTTACTGTTCACTCTGGCACAGTGTCAACAAAGCCAGGCTCAGGGTTGGGCTCTGGCTCTTGGAAAACTCTGGAAATCCTTCAAAGGTATGGATGGTATTATCTTTTATTATTCTTTCTTATTTCCTCACTACCTTCTGTTTAATGTTATATATGTTACATGTGATGTGTTGCTTGTTTTGTGTTTCATGTGGTGTCTTGTTTCATGTGGTGTCTTGTTTCATGTGGTGTCTTGTTTCATGTGGTGTCTTGTTTCATGTGGTGTCTTGTTTCATGTGGTGTCTTGTTTCATGTGGTGTCTTGTTTCATGTGGTGTC
This sequence comes from Cherax quadricarinatus, assembly GCF_038502225.1. Lineage (NCBI taxonomy): Eukaryota > Metazoa > Arthropoda > Malacostraca > Decapoda > Parastacidae > Cherax > Cherax quadricarinatus. The sequence goes on along the minus strand of NC_091306.1, from coordinate 5,759,549 downwards.
CTGTTTCATGTGGTGTCTTGTTTCATGTGGTGTCTTGTTTCATGTGGTGTCTTGTTTCATGTGGTGTCTTGTTTCATGTGGTGTCTTGTTTCATGTGGTGTCTTGTTTCATGTGGTGTCTTGTTTCATGTGGTGTCCTGTTTCATGTGGTGTCCTGTTTCATGTGGTGTCCTGTTTCATGTGGTGTCCTGTTTCATGTGGTGTCTCTCGCATTTGCAACATATTACTGCTGTGTAATATGGTGTTTTAATGCCCTTATTTATCACATTCTCTCTCTCTCTCTCTCTCTCTCTCTCTCTCTCTCTCTCTCTCTCTCTCTCGTTATTATATATAATTAGTTAGTATGTATGTACACATACACTGTAAATCAACATAGGTTTGGTACTAATATTAACATTATGTTTTATGCATATTTAAAGTCATTCTTACTAATGTGTGTGTGGTTAACACAGGTTAATATTTGTGTTCATTGTTAACACGGGTTAATATTTGTGTTCATTGTTAACACGGGTTAATATTTGTGTTCATTGTTAACACGGGTTAATATTTGTGTTCATTGTTAACACGGGTTAATATTTGTGTTCATTGTTAACACGGGTTAATATTTGTGTTCATTGTTAACACGGGTTAATATTTGTGTTCATTGTTAACACGGGTTAATATTTGTGTTCATTGTTAACACGGGTTAATATTTGTGTTCATTGTTAACACGGGTTAATATTTGTGTTCATTGTTAACACGGGTTAATATTTTTGTTCATTGTTAACACGGGTTAATATTTGTGCTCATGGTTAACACGGGTTAATATTTGTGTTCATGGTTAACACAGATTAATATTTTGTGTTCATAGTTAACATAGGTTAATATTTGTGTTCATGGTTAACACAGGTTAATATTTGTGTTCATGGTTAACACAGGTTAATATTTGTGTTCATGGTTAACACAGGTTAATATTTGTGTTCATGGTTAACACAGGTTAATATTTGTATTCATGGTTAACACAGGTTAATATTTGTGTTCATGGTTAACACAGGTTAATATTTGTGTTCATGGTTAACACAGGTTAATATTTGTGTTCATGGTTAACACAGGTTAATATTTGTGTTCATGGTTAACACAGGTTAATATTTGTATTCATGGTTAACACAGGTTAATATTTTATGTTCACGGTTAACACAGGTTAATATTTGTGTTCATGGTTAACACAGGTTAATATTTTGTGTTCATAGTTAACACGAATTAATATGTATATTTTAACAGGTTGATATTTGCGCACATAACATTCCATTTCTATGTCCTAATTGATACTAATTTTTTAAATAATTGTGTATCTTGTGCATTTATATTATTGTTCACCAGAAATACATGTTGAGCGGTGTTTTTGTTACTTATGGAGATATTCGTTTTTGTGTGAAGAAAGTATATTGGAGGGAGGGGGTGAAGGTTTTGTGTGCGAGGAGCTTGGACTTCCAGCAGGCATACGTGAGCGTATTTGATAGGAGTGAATGGAGACAAATGGTTTTTAATACTTGACGTGCTGTTGGAGTGTGAGCAAACTAACATTTATGAAGGGGTTCAGGGGAACCGGCAGGTCGGACTTGAGTCCTGGAGATGGGAAGTACAGTGTCTGCACTCTGAAGGAGGGGTGTTAATGTTGCAGTTTTATAACTGTAGTGTAAAGCATCCCTCTGGCAAGACAGTGATGGAGTGAATGATTAAAATATTTCTTTTTCGGGCCACCCTGCCTTGGTGGGACTCGGCCGATGTGTTAAGTGAAGGTCACAAGTATATTGAAAGTCGGAAGTATAGAAGTGAAAGTCAGAGGTATAAAATGAAAGGAAGTATCTTATAGTAAAGATGCTTGTGTATATATGTGAGCAGGTAACGGAAGAGGTATGTTGGTGTAGATACAGAGTATATAGGTGAAGAACCTTGTGTACGTAGGTGAAGTGGTGAAGTAACGTAAGCATGCAGGTGGAGGCAGCAGGTGTTCTGCATGTGTAGGGGCGATAGATGAAGAAATGCAGGTGTTACAGTATTGTACGAGAATATCAGTAGAGAAGAGTGGCAGGCAGAGGTGAATAAGTAAGAGTCGTGTTTGACCTGTGTTTGGTGTGTGTTCCTCCTCCAGCAGGCGACGCAGGTGTCGAGCGAGTGCAAGATGTGTGGCAAGCAGGTCTTCCAGATGGAGAAGATCGTGGCAGAGAAAGCGTCCTGGCACAAGAACTGCTTCCGCTGCAAGGAATGTAACAGCCTCCTCACGTGAGTACACATTTGGGGAATTTCCAATTCCCAGTTATTCCTAAGTTTTGGAGGGTGTAAACCCGTTAGAGCTTGGGAGGCCTGTAACATATGTAGGCTTACATGCCTACCAAACCTACAATACTAACAGCCTTAATTGTATGTTAATTTAGCTGTAAAGCCTTGGCGAATTAATATTTAGTCTAGAGTATAAGCACACAAGTTTAAATAAGATTAGAACCTAGTATTACATCGATTTCTATATAAGCTTACACCTCTAACATTGAGCCACCCACCAGCGTGGGCACAGCTACCCATGCCAGGGAAGGCAGTCACAAAAGCGCGATGACCCACACGTCATCGAGAAACCAGTGACGTAAACGTACCTGGAGTTTACCTGGAGAGAGTTCCGGGGGTCAACGCCCCCGCGGCCCGGTCTGTAACCAGGCCTCCTGGTGGATCAGAGCCTGATCAACCAGGCTGTTACTGCTGGCTGCACGCAAACCAACGTACGAGCCTCAGCCCGGCTGGTCAGGAACCGACTTTAGGTGCTTGTCCAGTGCCAGCTTGAAGACTGCCAGGGGTCTGTTGGTAATCCCCCTTATGTGTGCTGGGAGGCAGTTGAACATTCTCGGGCCCCTGACACTTATTGTATGGTCTCTTAACGTGCTAGTGACACCCCTGCTTTTCATTGGGGGGATGTTGCATCGTCTGCCAAGTCTTTTGCTTTCGTAGTGAGTGATTTTCGTGTGCAAGTTCGGTACTAGTCCCTCTAGGATTTTCCAGGTGTATATAATCATGTATCTCTCCCTCCTGCGTTCCAGGGAATACAGGTTCAGGAACCTCAAGCGCTCCCAGTAATTTAGGTGTTTTATCTCAGTTATGCGCGCCGTGAAAGTTCTCTGTACATTTTCTAGGTCAGCAATTTCACCTGCCTTGAAAGGTGCTGTTAGTGTGCAGCAATATTCCAGCCTAGATAAAACAAGTGACCTGAAGAGTGTCATCATGGGCTTGGCATCCCTAGTTTTGAAGGTTCTCATTATCCATCCTGTCATTTTTCTAGCAGATGCGATTGATGCAATGTTATGGTCCTTGAAGGTGAGATCCTCCGACATGATCACTCCCAGGTCTTTGACGTTGGTGTTTCGCTCTATTTTGTGGCCAGAATTTGTTTTGTACTCTGATGAAGATTTAATTTCCTCGTGTTTACCATATCTGAGCAATTGAAATTTCTCATCGTTGAACTTCATATTGTTTTCTGCAGCCCACTGAAAGATTTGGTTGATGTCCGCCTGGAGCCTTGCAGTCTGCAATGGAAGACACTGTCATGCAGATTCGGGTGTCATCTGCAAAGGAAGACACGGTGCTGTGGCTGACATCCTTGTCTATGTCAGATATGAGGATGAGGAACAAGATGGGAGCGAGTACTGTGCCTTGTGGAACAGAGCTTTTCACCGTAGCTGCCTCGGACTTTACTCTGTTGACGACTACTCTCTGTGTTCTGTTAGTGAGGAAATTATAGATCCATCGACCGACTTTTCCTGTTATTCCTTTAGCACGCATTTTGTGCGCTATTACGCCATGGTCACACTTGTCGAAGGCTTTTGCAAAGTCTGTATATATTACATCTGCATTCTTTTTGTCTTCTAGTGCATCTAGGACCTTGTCGTAGTGATCCAATAGTTGAGACAGACAGGAGCGACCTGTTCTAAACCCATGTTGCCCTGGGTTGTGTAATTTATGGGTTTCTAGATGGGTGGTGATCTTGCTTCTTAGGACCCTTTCAAAGATTTTTATGATATGTAAAGCAGAGTTCTTTCACAAAACAAACCTGGAAGTGCGAGGGTGACTAACTTTCACTATTTACTTTACTAGGCGTATACAGTGAAGGATACTAGCCTTGACTAGTCACATTAAAACCGTGGAGCCGAGACGACTCCTCTCGCTCAGAATCCGGATGTTACAATGCGACTCGAACACATTATCTCACGGTGTTCCTAAAAGGATTTAATAACCTACACACATCAGGCGGTAAGTACCTGTTAAGTGCAAGTTGAATGTATCTAAATAGGTGGGTTAATGCGTTACCGCCCACGTGCAAGTCCACACACTTCAGGACTCCAGAAATACGTTAAAGATTGATGGACTAAACACATCAACTCCAAGCTGAGAGACTGATTACCTCAAACTACTACTCTTCTTCCACCGTTCTTCTTTTTACTGGACTGAAGAAGTCATTGACTAGCGAAGCGTTTCTTCAGTAAAGATTCCCAAATGTTGCATAAGTGTCTTAATGAACAGTTTTCTAGACCATTTATGAAATCTAACGTATGATCCACTTTAGTGAGTGCATCTTGGTTAACAGAGGTCACTGGATGAGTCCCTAAAGTCAGTTCATGACCAGCCGGGTTTCTGCTCGAAAATTGGACTGCGTGCGGCCAGCAGGAACTGCCGGGGTTGATCAGGACTTAATCCACCAGGAGGCCTCGTCTGTGACATGGCCGCGGGGGCGTTGACCCCCGGGAGCATCTTTCAGGTAACCTGTACCAGATAGACGAGGGCTGAGCTGTAGAAAATAAGCCTACATGCCTAGTTCCCATGGTTTCCCCCAGAGGGCAAGCCTGGTGGGCATGCCACTTCAGCCTGCCCACCCCTGCCCCTCTCACTCGGCGTCAGTCCTTCACACAGTCAACAAGGCCTACTACTCTCTCCTTCGCTGGTCATGGCCCCTCCGGGCCATGGACACAAACACACTGCCTGTGTATCCACTGTCTCGCAAATAAAGTAAGAAGCCTCCGAAGCCTTATCATTGAATCTCGTCTGCAACAACGTGACAATAACCTTCGCAAACAGGGCCACTTGTAGGTCATAATTCACGTTCTGACAGGTTATTGAACATACGAGAAGTATTACTGCGTATATGTGTATTATAAGTATGTCGAATATCAAAAGAGACATTCTACCTACCTACCTACCTACCTACCTAGAGGGCGTTCCGGGGGTCACCTCCCCAGCGGCCCAGTGCTTGACGAGGCCTCCAGGTGGATCAGGGTCTAATCAACCAGGCTGTTACTGCTGGCCGCACGTAGTCCAACGTACGAATCACAGCCAGGCTGATCAGGTACTGACTTTAAGTATCTGTCCAGCTCCCTCTTGAAAACAGTCAGGAGTCTATTGGTAATTCCCCTTATTCCTGATGGGAGGCTGTTAAACAGTCTTGGGCCCCGGACGCTTATTGTGTTTTCTCTTAGTACCAGTGGCGCCCCTACTTTTCATTTGGGCTATGTTGCACTGTCTGCCCAGTTCTTTGCTTTCGTAGGGATTGATTTCTGTATGCAGATTTCGAACCAGTCCCTCTAGGATTTTCCAGGTAGATTATGATGCAGATCTCTCTCGCTTGCGCTCCAATGAGTACAGATCAAGTGACTCCAAGCATGCGTTCCCAGTAATTTAGGTATTTGACACAACTTGTATGTGGAATATCGTGCCCACCCACAGGTTAGACCCGCCTTCTAGTCCTTGTGTCAGTAGGTGATAATCATGCCCACTCACAGGTTAGACCTGCCATCTAGTCCTTGTGTCAGTACGTGATAATCATGCTCACCCACAGGTTAGACCTGCCATCTAGTCCTTGTGTTAGTACGTGATAGTGATGCATCATGCCCGCCCACAGGTTAGAGACGTACCAGAGTCACGAGGGAGTCCTATACTGTAAACCACACTTCAAGGACCTCTTCCGTCCCAAGGCTGTCATTGAGGACCCTGACGAAGCCCGCAGAGATCGCTGTAAGTATCTCTCCTCCCTGTTTACCTACCTACCTACCTACCTCCCTTTCTGTATTTCTTACCTCGCCCTCTTCTACTGTGTCTCACCCTCTTCTGCTGTGTCTCACACTCCTCTAATGTGACTCGCCCTTCGACCTGTTTTCTGTTTCAGTGTATCTGGTGTGTGTGTAGTGTATGCTAGGCCAGGCTGAAGGAAACGTTGCAGGACAAGCACCTATTGGGAAGAGTCGACATGATAAAACTCTACATAGAGCGAAACGTTGTCCGATAAACAGAATTATCTTGCAGCATGTCATTCATCAATGTTGTCAGCCACACGACATTTCAACCTGTTGACCTCACTGTTGCTTTACTGTTTACGTGTATGTTTACCTGCCTGTTGTTGATTCAGGGGATCATATCCCCCGCGGCCCGGCCCCAGACTAGTCTTTCTAGTTGATAACGTTATTTCTGGTCTAGCAATATAATTTGTGTGTGTGTGTGTGTTTGTTTTCCTTGACGTGACCACCAGTGTTTTATAAGCTTTGTAAATATACAATAATCTTTTAATTATGTGTTTATACAATGTTCATTTCTCTTGATGTATTAGGTGTGTGTAATGTGTGTGTGTGTGTGTGTGTGTGTGTGTGTGTGTGTGTGTGTGTGTGTGTGTGTGTGTGTGTGTGTGTGTGTGTGTGTGTGTGTATCTTGTGTTACGTACACAGTAACACAGAGTACTACTCGTATTTCCCGTGCTGTACACTGTGACTATCTGCTCGCCTGAATTGCTGCTGTGTCCCCCTTCGCTTGTCGGACAAGCAGCAGCAGATACAACAGCAGCTGCAGCAGCAGTAATAACAGATTAACGGTGCAATAAAAGCTTCCGTAGCCACAGCAGAAGCTGCAGTAACAGCAACAGCAACATCATGGCTGTGTTGCGTGCCGGCCTTGATTCGTCCATATTTTTGTTGATTGTGTATTTTCGGTCATAATATTAGTAGTTCCTGTGGACGTGTGGTCGTGCGCTCACCTGTTTGTGGTTGCTGGGGTCGAGTCTCGAATCCTGTGTGTGTGTGTGGGGGGGCGGGTGATTCTTAAGCTGGTATACCTGGAGAAAGTTTCGGGGCTCAACGCCCCCGCTGCCCGGTCTGTGACCAGGTCTCATGGTGGATCAGGGCCTGATCAATCTGGCTGTTACATGGTTATTGTTTGCGTGTATGGTGTGTTTCTTAGGATGATGTGGTCATTGTGTGTATGATTGTTTCTTAGGACGATGTGGTAATCGTTTGTGTGTTTACCTGGAGGAGTATACCTGGAGGGTATTTCCTGGAGTTAACGCCCCGCGGCCCTGTCCATGACCTGGCCTGGCGTGTATGGTGCATTTCTTAGGATGGTGAGATCATGAAACCGAACTGTTATCAGACCTTATATCATTTGAAGGAAGAGGCCTGACTGTGTTATACTACCCACATCATGGGCTAGCACCAATGTACCTACACAGTAGTAGGTGAACAGGGATGGGGGCAACAGATGTAGGCTGTAAGGGCCACCCACCCCAAGATCACACCCGAGGCCTTCCCTTCAGAGCCCAAGGCACTGCCACCGAGTTGAGGTACAGTGATGTACAGTGATGGGTTAGGCTAGGTAAGATTTGTCAGGAAACAGTACAGATGTTTCCTGATTCTGGTCTTAAGTCATATGATGACCCGTCGCTGGAGCTCTTGGTCATCTGACCAAAGCCTTCCGCTGGCTTACCGGTCCACCCTTTTAAAAATTCTATGCATGATTATAATCATTTGATAATAGCAATGGGTTGTTTGTGCGGGGTGTGTGTGTGCGTGCGTGCGTGAGTGTTGCAGACTGGCAGGTGCGTGTTGCAATGGTTTGTGCAGTCAAGGTTGTTCGTGTTTTACCGATATGTTAGTAGCTTAACTCTGGGATGATCAGTGGCCTGTCCCTCACACAGCAACCAGCCTGCACCAGCCTCCTCTCAACCTCATAAATCACCAATTAAACTGGTTTAGAAAGACACGTGAGTAAACACTAGGATATATTCATTAGAAAACATTTTGGTCCTGAGACCTTGATTACTTCTAACATACAGAGGTCAAATGAAAGACTTCAAAGGTATATAGGTGGAAAGTGAGGTGTGACACATGGTGACCTGAAGTGAGGTGTGACACGACCTGAAGTGAGGTGTGACACATGGTGACCTGAAGTGAGGTGACACATGGTGGCCTGAAGTGAGGTGACACATGGTGACCTGAAGTGAGGCGTGACACATGGTGACCTGAAGTGAGGTGCGACTCATAGTGGCCTGAAGTGAGGTGTGACACATGGTGACCTGAAGTGAGGTGTGACACATGGTGACCTGAAGTGAGGTGAGTGACACATGATGACCTGAAGTGAGGTGACACATGGTGACCTGAAGTGAGGTGTGACACATGGTGACCTGAAGTGAGGTGTGACACATGGTGACCTGAAGTAAGGTGTGACACATGGTGACCTGAAGTAAGGTGTGACACATGGTGACCTGAAGTGAGGTGTGACACATGGTGACCTGAAGTAAGGTGTGAGTGACATGGTGACCTGAAGTAAGGTGTGACACATGGTGACCTGAAGTGAGGTGTGACACATAGTGACCTGAAGTGAGGTGTGACACATTGTGGCCTGAAGTGAGGTGTGAGTGACACATGGTGACCTGAAGTGAGGTGTGAGTGACACATGGTGACCTGAAGTGAGGTGTGACACATGGTGGCCTGAAGTGAGGTGTGACACATGGTGACCTGAAGTAAGGTGTGACACATGGTGACCTGAAGGTGTGACACATGGTGACCTGAAGTGAGGTGTGGGTGACACATGGTGACCTGAAGTAAGGTGTGTGACACATGGTGACCTGAAGTGAGGTGTGACACATAGTGACCTGAAGTGAGGTATGACACATTGTGGCCTGAAGTGAGGTGAGTGTGGCACATTGTGGCCTGAAGTGAGGTGTGAGTGACACATGGTGACCTGAAGTGAGGTGTGAGTGACACATGGTGGCCTGAAGTGAGGCGTGACACATGGTGGCCTGAAGTGAGGTGTGACACATGGTGGCCTGAAGTGAGGTGAGTGACACATGGTGGCCTGAAGTGAGGTGAGTGACACATGGTGGCCTGAAATGAGGTGAGTGACACATGGTGGCCTGAAGTGAGGTGAGTGACACATGGTGGCCTGAAATGAGGTGAGTGACACATGGTGGCCTGAAGTGAGGTGTGACACATGGCCTGAAGTGAAGTGTGAGTGACACATGGTGGCCTGAAGTGAGGTGTGACACATGATGGCTTGAAGTGAGGTGTGAGTGACACATTGTGACCTGAAGTGAGGTGTGAGTGACACATGGCCTGAAGTGAGGTGTGACACATGGTGACCTGAAGTGAGGTGTGAGTGACACATGGTTTGAAGTGGGGTGTGAGTGACACATGGTGGCCTGAAGGGTGTGAGTGACACATGGTGACCTGAAGTAAGGTGTGACACATGGTGACCTGAAGAATATGTTGTGATGAAGCCTAGCCTATCACAACACATTTTTACCTCTGTATGTTAGAAGTAATCAAGGTCCCAGCACCGAAATGTTTTCTAATAAATGTATCGTAATGTTTAGATGAATGGTTCACAGAACCGACATGTTGATCAATTAGACACATGTGCAACTCTTGGGTATCTTTATTGAGGAAACGTTTCGCCACACAGTGGCTTCATCAGTCCATCAATCTTGAACATTCAAGATTGATGGACTGACCACATCGACTCAAGGTTGAGGGACTGATTACCTCATTCTCCTCCTGTTCTTCAAGATTCTCCTTGTATGGACTGATGAAGCCACTGTGTGGCGAAACGTTTCCTCAATAAAGATACCCAAGAGTTGCACATGTGTCTAATTTATCAATCATTCTAATGTTTACTCGTGTCTTTCTAAATAAGTTTGTTGGTATCTATTACCAAGGTTTATACGACCAATTAATATAAATTTTGGCCCCCAAATTCATTTCAAGGTCGGAATAATTTCGCCGGGTAACAGAGCCTTAGATGCAGTTGGAATCAGAATGGCGGGTTAACCCCAGCAGGGACGCGTCTCTGATGGCTCAACCTCAAAGGAGACGATTAATGATTATCTCTGTAGTGACGATGAGTTTAGAAATAATAGCAACAGTAATAATCTTGGTGGTCATGCGAACGTTTAGGTTGATTATTTGTTGAGAATGGTGGGATGCGGCAACAGCAGCAGCAGTGATCACAACACTGGTGCTAGCAACACCAGCCTTCCCTCTCCTCTAGTGTGTTACTCTTCAGACAACACTTCTTGTGTTGACACGCTAGTGTTGAGTGTCACTCTAGTGTGTTTGCGTGGTGATCCTCGCTAGTGTTGTGTGTGTGTGTTGCGATGTTGAACACTAGAGAAGAACATCAATAGTGGTGATCTGTCTTGCTGAAATACTGTGTTCTACTGTGCGTACTACTGAGGTGTACATCCTCAACTCTTCTTACTCTAGTGTACTGTACATACCTCGTGTATACCTAACATGTACCTAACATAACTAGTGTGTAGTTTACATATACCTTATGTGGCTGACATAGCCGATGTGTAGGTACTATGTGACGTACATAAGCAGTTTGTGGGTACCATGTGGCCTACGTAACCAGTATGTAGGTGCTATGTAGCATAAGTCACGAAGGCACAAGTATACAGAACCAGCGTTAATATAAACAGCGTTTCGCCCAACGTAGAGCTTGGTGAGGAAGGCGATGTTTCTCTCTGCCTAGTCTTTTACAGCGAAAGAATCTTCGGTGAAAGATTTCTGCGCACCCTTCTTTGTCCACACGTAGATGTGTGTCTCCACCTTAGGTATACATGAAGATGTGTGTTGTCACCCTATGTATACACGTAGATGTGTGTCTCCACCTTCTAACCAAGCTTGTGTGTTGCCGACATAAGTAACAGAGGTTCGACATTGGATGCTTACGTTGTACCGTGTTGCACATTTGTTAAAGCATTTCTTGTGTCTTTGTCTAGTGTTAAAAACGATGTTTTGTTTCGTTCGCGTACTTGAAGCTGCGTATTGGGTAGCAGATACGGGTATTGTGATGAGCTGTGAGTGTGGTTGGTGGCTGCAGTGGTCACTGCTACTCTTGCATTGCCGCCTCGATATATCATTTGTACTCTCTTCTTGTACTTCATGGTTTATTTCTCTGGTATATCTTTTCCCTAAAATATATTTTCTGCGAAGTCTCCCGTTTCTTTGTACGTATTTCTATACCGCACGGTAGTGTTAACATCTATCGTCATGAAAGGTAGTGTTCACGTCTATTTTCAAGATCATGTTTAGTCTACCTTGGACACCCCTGCTCTTCACTAAGTTTATTTTGCACCCCGGCTTTGCACTTTCTATTTTGTGTTTTTTTTTTTTAATATCTGTTGGGTTGAAGACAGTGTGAAGGTACCAGGACAGTGCCTTGTGGTACTAACCTTTGTACTACACTTGATGTAGTTTGATTTATATCCTGGGGTTGCAGTCTAAGTATGTTGTATGTATGACTGTGATATGTCTCATGGCGCCTTATTGTTCGTCAACATTATATTTAGAAATTTCTTTGTTATTAGATCAACCCCAACTCATCAGTGTGTCTCTGGAACTCCAACATGAGCTTCTTATCTAGTGCAGTTAGAGCTTGCTTTCTTGCAACAATATTGTGCCCTTAGGATGTTACGATATATGTATATCCTAGGATACTAAGATTATTCTGGGATGTCTGAGGTATGATTATCAAGGCTTTTTAGGAAGTTTTCTATGTTCCTTATCTGCTGAGTCACCCCTTCTTCAGTTGCTCTCTCTCTGGTCTTCTATGAGAAGACTTCTAGAGTTTTTGTTCTCTTTTATTCCATAATATCATTGATGATTTCAATTCTTTGTAATCGTTTCTTTCATTGAAATCAATGTTACGTCAACACAGGCTGAGATGCAGGCTGCTGCACTCTTCCAGTATTGTTATGGTTGTCTGTGAAGACTCAGCGTTGATTCGGTGCGAGACTAGTCAAGAAATTTTGTTTTGTGTCCTTGTATGTTGGAGGATTTTAGTGGAGAATGTTAGAGGGAGTTTATGTGGTAAGGGGTTTGGTGGGGAGTGTTAGGGGGAAGGGGGGATGATGTTTCATTGGGAGAGGAATATGGTTGAGAAGAATTAAGGGGGAAGACTTAACCAAACACCCAGAAACGAGATTAATACTAAGACACTTCCACAATTTATTTACAAACACTTTGTCTACTCTCACCCCTTCCCCCGCCATAATGTCTTCCCATAATACATGTCCTCCCCCCCCCCTCACACACACTGTTTTCCCTCGTACACACTTTTTGTACCGTATACACTTCTTCCTCGTTCTCCTCACTAGCATACACCTGTGTACCTGACTTTGCCTACACACACTACCTAACAAGCAAACTACAAGTCAGGTGAACGGTAACCTGACCTGTACCTGAGTTGGGGTAGACTAAGACCTTTTTGTTAAGTCTGTAAAGAAGCTGGGGTAGGATAATTTTATTTTAATTAAGCTTGTAAATAAGCTGAGGTAGATATTTTCTCCTGTGTGTTGTATGTACAGTTACCTTCTGCGTTCACATATGTATATAACTTTGTGTCAAGAGTGACTAGTTCACTCAGCGTTAGTGTCGTGTGTGAGCAGTGCAGGACAAGTGTGACAAGTGTGTGGAGTGCTTCAGGTGTAAGTGACAGGTTATGTAAGGAGTGTATTAAGTGTGAGTAACAGGTGTGTAAGGTGTGTTTTATGTGTGGTAGTGGTGCAAGGGGTGTCGTATGTGTGTGTATGGGGTGGAGGATAAAGTGTTAAGTACAGTCTCTAAAACTTTTGAGTGTGGTATCAGTGATGCGGCGACCCAAGATGATAGTGTTGGAGAGTCAGCCACAGGCCCTGCCAGACGACGTCGTCAGATGTGAGTCTCATACACAAGTGTTCCTCCTCCCTGCAGTCTCCTCTAGCATCGTTTCTCTTAACAAACTCTTTGTTTAACACACTCATATGTTGACACCACACTCGAAATTGTTTACCCTGAAGAAACTTTGATGTTTTATTGGCATGAGCCGAGTTGTTTATTGGCTAAATTTGTTTAGTTTTCTCACTAACACCGTGTTTGCCAGCGTTAACTCAGGTCTTAAGTTGATTTTGTATTTTGTGTTTGCTGTTTATTTTCATTGAGTGTAATGGTAACTCTTAAGATTTATTGTTTATTAACTAAATCAGTGAGGTTTTCTTTTATACAAATAACATTGTGTTGCATAACGTGTGTAACTAATATGTAACTAATATATATAAGCTGAAGATAAGTGGTAATGAACCAGTCTTCGGTTTATGTTCCATATATACACCAGACCCAACGTTGTTACCTCTCAGTCACGGAGTTTACAAAAGGATGATTTTACAAGCAGGCAGCACTTAACATGTGGTTGTGTCAGTGGCACCAACTGTGACCTTAATGTTTCATCTCACAACCCCAGAAGCTTTCATCTGCTCTCCATCAGAGTCAGTTGATAAAGCACCAGTGTACATCACAGTGGCTGGAAAGGTACACAACTCTACCACAAACAAGTTGGTAATGAAAAGTGAAGCCGCCGTTGGAGCCGCCCTTCACACTGCCTTGTGTATATTTACTCTAAATTATAGTTATTTTTCAGGTCAAGGTTTGTACTCTACCTACCATGGGATGTTGTGGTGTGTCTGGGGTAGATAATTTACTGCTTAAATCATTATAATACCAGGTTTTGTGAGACTAAGACAGAGGAAAGATAAAGAGGTCACGGAAGATTAGAGAGAGAGGTCACGGAAGATTAGAGAAAGAGGTCACGGAAGATTAGAGAAAGAGGTCACGGAAGATTAGAGAGAGAGGTCACGGAAGATTAGAGAAAGAGGTCATGGAAGATTAGAGAGAGAGGTCATGGAAGATTAGAGAGAGGTCACGGAAGATTAGAGAAAGAGGTCACGGAAGATTAGAGAGGTCACGGAAGATTAGAAAGAGGTCACGGATAATAAATTAATAGGTCGAATAAATTAGGTCAGTCAAGGTCAATAAAATTAGATGAACTCTTCTTTCACAAGAGTTTAAGGGAAATGTGATAAATGGAAGTGAAGAAAGTGATGATGATGATGAGGGAAGAACACCACTATAAGATAAGAATAAGAGGAAGCCAAGGACGGTAACACGTTCTCAACACGTTACACTCTGGTGTATTGTAACACGTTCTCAACACGTTACACTTTGGTGTGTTGTAACACGTTACACTCTGGTGTGTTGTAGCACGATCTGAACACGATATACTCTGGTGTGTTGTAACACGTTCTCAACACGATATAGGTTGAAAAGCATAAAGATTACCTACAGGTTTGGTACAACATTGCTTTTATTTTCACAAAGTTTCGCTCAAATGTGAGAATCTTGTAAGATTTACCTGTCGTCTAACTTGTTCACGAGACAGACTACACTACCTCTCCGTTTTTCAGTATTCGAAACTTTTTTAGTGTTATTCGAAACGTTTTCAGCATTAGCACTAAGCTGCATCTTCGTGGATACAAATCTCATTCGCACTTACGAACAAAATTTTACAGCACGGTTCGTAAAGCGAGGCTGAGGTCAATGTTTACCTGGAGACCTGGAGAGGGTTTCGGGGGTCAACGCCCCCCGCGGCCTGGTCTGAGACCAGGCCTCATGGTGGATCAGGATTTGATCAACCAGGCTGTTACTGCTGGCCGCACGCAAGCTGACGTACGAACCACAGCCCGGTTGGTCAGGCACTACTGACTTTAGATGCCTGAGGGAATATATTGTAAACAGTGGCAAAATTGCTATGGTAACAGAAGTGAGACCTGAAAATATATTGAGAAATTCCTCTCTAAACTGTTTGACTTTTTATTTAAAGTAACAAACTTCACGTTTGGAGAGCTGTTGTGATGGTGTCTGATGGACTGGTGACGCCATTGTCTTCAACTGCTTCCCAAACACTATATCACACACTATCTTCGTGAAACACCATCGTTATTAAAAAACCATCTTAAAACACCCTGTTAATTAAATACCGTCATAATCAGGCATCGTTTTAAGAACCATCTTAATCAAACATAGTTTTAAGCATCTTAATCAAGCATAGTTTTAAGCACCATCTTAATCATAGTTTTAAGCACCATCTTAATCATAGTTTTAAGCACCATCTTAATCATAGTTTTAAGTACCATCTTAATCATAGTTTTAAGCACCGTCTTAATCACAGTTTTAAGCACCGTCTTAATCAAACAGTTTTAAGCACCGTCTTAAACAGTTTTAAGCACCGTCTTAAACACAGTTTTAAGCACCGTCTTAAACAGTTTTAAGCACCGTCTTAAACACAGTTTTAAGCACCGTCTTAAACAGTTTTAAGCACCGTCTTAATCAAACAGTTTTAATCAACCACTGGAACACATTAACACAGTTAAGCAACAGCTAACATGATTTACTGTATCATAAAGTATAATTGGTAATGTTTATGTTATCCAGTCAGAGGAATGTTGCGTGATGTTTAATCTAGTTTTATTCTCTAATAATCATAAAATCTGCGCACCTGTCTGCCCCCACAAAATGTTTCATTATATATACACAAGTTTAGCTTGTCAGAAACCACATTTTCCTTTTGTTTTTGAAGTAAACGTTAATGACGTGTTTTGTTTGCTGGTAATACACATATTTTATGATAATTTGACCTTTGTTGAGGCTTCAGTCAAGACTGGTAAGGTCCGACCCTCCACCCACCTCAACCCACCTTCACCCAGCTGATGGACGCCAACCATCAGTGACGCACCAGCTGTGCATCAACCTCCGCACGCTAGTGCGTACACACACACACACACACACACACACACACACACACACACACACACACACACACACACACACTCATACACTCACAACACTCTCACTAATATACAATAGGCCTAGTGTCTAATCAACATGTGCCTAGGACAAAATGGTAACTAACACACACACACACACACACGGGGTATGTGATTGCAAGATTCTTACCTGAGGCATAAACATGGCAGGTTAGGAGAGACTAGACCAGAGATGCAACAAAACAAGGGAACATATTTGAAAATTACAGTCACAAATGAGCCACAAAACTCTCATGAAATGTTTTATCAGCATAAGAGATGTAAAGAAGTGGAATAAAGTGTATAATGACGCAGTGAGAATGGACTCCAGTATTTTACACGGCTTCATAAATAGGTATGAAACGGGGCTCTTTCACCTTAGTTGATCGAGAGTTAAGAAATAGGGTCAGGAACTAGAGCTCAATCCCACCACAAGCTCAGAATAGGTAAATATAAACATCTAATAAGCACAAAGTAATCACAGCTCTGGAGAATGTACAGAGAAGCTTCGCTGCATGTACAACTTCAGTCGCCTTTATTACTGGGAACGTTTGCAGTCCCTTAACCTGTACTCCCTGGAACGCAGGCGAGAAAGATATCGTAATTTACACTGGGAAAAACGTAGAAAGACTGGTCCCAAATCTACACACAGATATTACTCCCTACGAAGGCAAAAGGCTCGGCAGACTGTGTACTTAGACAACACAGGAAGTGTAAGACGTCCAATAGTTTTCAAGAGTCTCCCATCATACGTAAGTGAAATAACCAGTAGACTCCTCGCTGTCTTCAAGAGGAAACTGGATAAGTCTTTTAAAGTACCTGACCAGCCATCCAGTGGTTCGTATGTTGAATACTATGCATCCAGCAGTAACAGCCTGGTTGATCAGGCCTTGATTCACTAAGAGGCCTGGTCATGAACCGGCTCATGGGGGCATTGACCCTCGGAACATTCCAGGTAGACTCCAGGTAGGCTTAGAGAGAGAAAATTGACTAGTAGTAGCATATAAGTTGAGAGGAAAATATTAGTTTCCATTGGGATAAAGAGTCTTGGAGTAGACATGACAGCAAACATGTCGTAACACTAGAGGAATGAAAGCAGATACTGTAGTAAGATCCTTGTAAATAGTTAAGTATTCGAGTGTACATGCTCATTCTCCTTCCAGCTTCCTTGGTCCCCACATCATTGTTTTCCTTTTGGTTCCTTCATTTGTTCCCAAATTATTTCTGCTTCTCTATCTTCTGCCTACTTGGCTCCTACTTCATCTTTTGCCTACCTCTTTGCCACAATATTTGTCCTCCCCACGTGATTACTCCATAGCGAGCGTCCAGGCGTGACTCCACTCCCATGATCAGAGAAGGCTGAAGATTGGGTCAAGAGGCGAGGCTAGTGTTTCCATGGATCAATACATTCTCCCTGGAGGAAGGTAATAAAATTGAGCTGTCGTTCATGTCTTCTGCCCTGACCCCCCCCCCCCCACACATCTCTGACCTAGTTATTTATTTTTTTGGGGTGCTGCTGTCTTGACTGTGTTGACCACAGTGGGTACGCTTCTGGCGTGGAGGGTTAATAACCCAGGACTACGCACAAGAACCAACCACTGTGGCTGATCTTCAGTGGGTTATTTTTTGTTCTTTCCACGTATGTCGACTAACAACTCGATATTAGTTTACTACTGCGTTAACAGGTGTTAGGGAAAGTTGTTCATTCGTTTCGGCTCACCCTGGATTACACCCGATGGAAATACAAAGACCGCAATGGAAATAAGTGGCTATGACTTTTTTAGGGTTATGCTAGGTAATTTACATTATGTATGATAATTATACTCCTGTGTTCCTGTGCCTAAATAAACTTATTAGTTGTGAGTTAGACATGCTGCCGCTGAGCCTCAAGATACCTCCGGTTATCAACTGTCCCTCCTCCTTTCTCTCCCACACTTCGTACATTGTGTGGGCTACAGGAGAGTGCGTGAGGCGACGCGAGTCTCGGGGAAGATAGGTACGAATGGTTGCTGTCCAAAGGAATCCCGTGGCTGTGTCGCGTATGTCATCCTGCACTCCCTCCCCGCATTACCCATCCCCTCCCTTCTCCCCTTCATCATCCCTTCCACCACCCTTTCTTCTTTTTTCCCCTCCCTTCTGCATTGCTTTCTTCTTTTCATTCTTTCCCTCCCCACTCTTCCTTGCATAAGTGCTACAAGCTGTAATACTCAGTGTTTCAGGTCATCCCAAGTTTCAGTCAAGGTGCACTCACCTGTTTCGTGCTTGGTCCGCTAGTGACGACACCCGCAGGTGCTCCTCTCATTACCTGTAATTCCACCTAATAGAACATTGCAACTTTCTGAAGAGTCAGGTACCGGGAAAAGAGACCCGCAGCTCTCTTGTAATTCAAACTGTTACTGTTTCCGAAGGATTGCGAAGCAATATTGTTGACTTCGATGAAGTCGTGACTCCAACTCGTGTTCAGTTATGGTAAGCTGGGTAAACTGTTTTGCACCAGCTTTCACCAATGTGGCCACGTAAACCTGTAGTTTTCCTCCGAACATTTAGTTCGAGCATCGTTAAGTAGTTATCAGTCTACTGGTTTTTACCTGAGACCATTTATATGTTCTCAGAGACTATATTGTGGTTATTGACCACTCAGGTGACATACTGGGGTCAGCATAACAAGCGGCTTTCTGCATAGTAGTATGTCATTGATGTAAACTAGTCCTGTATACCTTGTACTTGTGGAAATATTATTATTATTATTACTCAATGTTAAATGAATCCCACCAGATGTGTACTCTCTGGATACCACCAGACGTGTACTCTTTGGGTACTTTACGACCACTGCCCCCCCACCCCCCATCCTTTCCCCTGGGAGTCGCTGGGCACTGGCAACAATATTCTGATCTGGTATAATTTTCCCAAGATGTCAGCATACAGTGTGGGTGCCCACATCTAACAGTCATTGTCTTATGCTAATGGGGTGTTTCCATTAACACCATTATCATTATGTAGTTAAAGTATAGACACTAGAATTATCATGGTTAATTACTTTTGGTTAATCGTTTTCGCTTCTGAACACCGTCATGAAAGCTGACGTTGTTGAACTCTTTGTGGTGAGCCGCCGCCACCTTTACTGATCTCTCTCAATTCTCATTGTAAGATACCCCTCTGGGAATAGTGCATTGGTTAACATTCCGGGAAGTTTAAGTCTCTGTGAGAGCTATAATAGCTGAAAGGTCCTCTTGGGTGTCTCGTGGCATGTTCTTACGAAGGCACCACTGCTGTTCTTAACGCTCCTTCCCCCTCATGTGGAGATTAACTTGCGCCCACTCCTGTTCCCTCCCTGCCTGTGGTGTGAGAGTGCAGTACGGCAGCCAGCTCTGCTTCCTGCTCTACAACTAGCATATGAATTATAATTATTGTTGGTCATGGGGAAGGGCTAAACCCGCATGGCTGTGCAGTCAATTGTAGAGGGGGGGTTAATGGGAGGTAGCTCCAGCTCTTTGGATCGGAAACCCTTCACTGGCATCAAGGTGTCGCTCCCCCCCCCTCCCCCCCCGTTTGAAAGGATCATAGGTTAGCAGCACACTACTGATGCTTTCTCTCTCTCTCTCTCTCTCTCTCTCTCTCTCTCTCTCTCTCTCTCTCTCTCACCCCAGCCTGCCTTGCCTGCCCTGTGATCTCTGGTCTCATTACAAGGTCGATCATGTAGAATTGTTGTGCACCAGTGTGCCACTGTGGCACCCTTCCTGCATCATGGCTGCGGCTGGCTCTCCAGCCATGTGGCTGATCCCGCAGCCATGCAGCTGGCTCTCCAACCATGTGGCTGGCCATACCACTATGTGCCTCTAACAACTCTGTCGTTACAGCCGAGAGGTTGTAGATTCAGTTTCCGGGCAAAGCGGTCATGTACATGCAACCTGACATCTGCTGCCCCTGTTCACCTAACAGTGAATAGGTGCCTGGGTGTTGGTCGACTGTCATGAGTGGCATCCTGCAGGGTGATAGCGTACTGTAGATAGTGCCACGTTTTAAAATGAACTAAGGGTAGGATTATTATTATTATTATTATTATTATTATTATTTAGAAAACGTGGTAAAGTAAATGCCACGAGGGCCAGAAGAGTGAGAGGGTGAATAATGAGAACACTCAAAAGAAGAAAAACAACGCCAGTGGTGTAGTATTTGTGCTCTCTCGTTGAGAATGTTGCTAATGGCACTCTTAAAGGCAGGAGAGATACATACCAGAGCTGAAAAATATACAGAGGGGCATTTAATGCCTGCTCACAGATAACAGTAATGGAGCTATAATAACAATCTCTGTTTCTACAAGTACATGTTACAACTTATACAGACCATAGCTGACATAGGGCAAGTTAGGTTAATTTTGTCCCCAGGATGTGACCCACACCTGTCGACTAATACCCACTTACCTATTTTACTGCTAGGTGAACAGGGACATCAGGTGTCTTAAGGAAACACTTCCAAATGTTTCCACCCGTACCTGATGTTATAAGTGTAGTCTCTGGAGTGTAGAAGAGATACCTGATAATATATACACGGAAGATACTGGAAAGCCAGGTCCTAAATCTACATATTGCCATAACGACAATGTACTGAAGTGAGAGATATGGGAGAAAGTGCAAAATAAAACCAGTGACAAGCAGGGAACACAGTGGGCACAATAAGAGAACACTGCGTCAACATCCGTGGCGCAAGACTCTTCAACCTCATACCAGCAGATATCAGAAATATTGCCAGGGCCAGTAGAGAGGTAAATGGACCAGTAACTACGCCAGGTGCCAGATGGGTCGCTAACAGCAACAGGTTGATCGAACATTTATTCAACAGAAAATATCCAGACCGGGCTGCAAGAGTAGAAGAAAATGGAAAGTCACTTTTAACAGGGTAAAACCTGCTACATTTCGCCCTGCCGTGGGCAAAACATTTCTAACATTTTTTTTTTTTTTAGAAATATCACACTTGTAATTTCCACGGGATGTTTAACTACTGAACATTGTGGAGTCTGCTGGTGCCCTGCTGGAAGACCTGGGGCCTCAGGGGTGTTGGGGGAAGGGGCTCACCACCCTTCCTGCCACACTGGGAACTGAAGATAAGATAAGAGAGAGATAAGATTTCGTTCGAATTTTTAACCCAGCAGGGTTAGCCACGCAGGATAACTCGGGAAAGGCAGTGCGTCATCGAGGACTCAGTCTTATTTCTACTAGGGTCCTCAATGTTGTCCCCCAGGATACGACCCACACCAGTCGACTAACACCCAGGTACCTACTTGCTGCTAGATGAACAGGACAACAGGTGTAAGAAAACGCGTCCAGGCCACGGGGTCACCCGTGGCCTGGCCGGGACCCTTGGGTTGCTTTGACCACTGAGCTGCGGGTCACCCACGATGTTGTTGTGGAATTAGTAGTGGGGGGGATTACTGTGATGGCGAGAGTAATGCAGTAGTGGCGTGTTTTGCAGGTGGCGTGACTAATGCTATCCAACCAGGCTACTGACCTGATATGCCTGGATTTCCTCTTAATTCTCATTCTCTCTCTGTCTGACTCTCTCTCTCTCTCTCTCTCTCTCTCTCTCTCTCTCTCTCTCTCTCTCTCTCTCTCTCTCTCTCTCTCTCTCTCTCTCTCTCTCTCTCTGTTTCTCTGTCACTGTCTTTTTCTTTCTTTCTGTCACTGTCTGTCATTCTCTTTTTGTCACTGTCTCTGTCATTCTCTTTTTGTCACTGTCTTCCTCTCACTGTGTCTTTAGTCACTGTCTCTTTCACTCTGTCACTGTTTCTGTCACTGTCTTTCTCTCCCCCCTCTCCCCCCTCCCTTCGCAAATCATACTTAACTGGTTAGTGGTTAGAAGGTGTAGTGTTAGTGGGGGTTCATCCTAGCTGGCACTGACGTCACGTTCTGAAAACACACAAACATGACATGAAACAAGGAAACAAGTCAAATACATGAAGGTACTCTTGAAACAGTTCACAAAATACATGAAACAGGCCATGAAACACGAGACGTCATGATACGACAACACACATCACAAAACATGTAATGGAATGACAAATCATGTCTTGAAATGACAAGACATGCAATGAGACACATAATGAAACAAAACATATCATGAAACATCATAAAGCAACAAAACCCGTGAAACGCATCATATGTCATACCATGAAGCTCAAAACGCGTGAAACTGCCAGGCACATGAATCACGCCATGAAATGACAGAATACATCATAAAGCAGGTCACGAAATACACGAAATATTTTCCAGAACACTTCATGAAACATTGAAACACATGAAATCATAAAAAAAAACATGTAAAAAGTTATGACATGTCAAAAAAGCTATGTGAAACGCGTAACAAATCACATGACACTGGTCCTGAAATGACCCAGTACTTGAAAACAAAGCACGTTGTGAAACTGAAACAAATCATGAAGCTATAAAACTTGGCATGACACAAAACTCACAAGACACTTCATGAAACTATAAAACATGTTTTGAAATGACAAAACATGTCATGAAACGATGAAATGCGTCATGAAACAATGAACCACATCATAAAATAACAAGCCACAACATGAAGCAGAATACATCTTAAAATGGCGAAATGTCATGAAACAGAAGCACGTCGTGAAACAACGAAACATATCATGAAATGATGAAATGTTATGAAGCAGCAAAATGTCATGAAACCAAGAAACACATGAAACATGTCATGAAATGATGAAGTGTTATGAAACAATAAAATGTCATGCAATGGCGAAATGTCATGAATGATGAAACCTCATGATTGTTGATTGTTGGGAGGAGACTTGCCAGCAGTGCTGCTACAATACTTGCCAGCAGTGCTGCTACAGTACTTGCCAGCAGTGCTGCTACAATACTTGCCAGCAGTGCTGCTACAGTACTTGCCAGCAGTGCTGCTACAGTACTTGCCAGCAGTGCTGCTACAATACTTGCCAGCAGTGCTGCTACAATACTTGCCAGCAGTGCTGCTACAGTACTTGCCAGCAGTGCTGCTACAATACTTGCCAGCAGTGCTGCTACAATACTTGCCAGCAGTGCTGCTACAATACTTGCCAGCAGTGCTGCTACAATACTTGCCAGCAGTGCTGCTACAATACTTGCCAACAGTGCTGCTACAGTACTTGCCAGCAGTGCTGCTACAGTACTTGCCAGCAGTGCTGCTACAATACTTGCCAGCAGTGCTGCTACAATACTTGAAGATTGAGACACTTATGCAGCATATGGGAATCTTTATTCAGGAAACGTTTCGCCACAGTGCTTGCCAGCAGTGCTGCTACAATACTTGCCAGCAGTGCTGCTACAATACTTGCCAGCAGTGCTGCTACAATACTTGAAGATTGAGACACTTATGCAGCATATGGGAATCTTTATTCAGGAAACGTTTCGCCACAGTACTTGCCAGCAGTGCTGCTACAATACTTGCCAGCAGTGCTGCTACAATACTTGCCAGCAGTGCTGCTACAATACTTGCCAGCAGTGCTGCTACAATACTTGCCAGCAGTGCTGCTACAATACTTGCCAGCAGTGCTGCTACAATACTTGCCAGCAGTGCTGCTACAATACTTGCCAGCAGTGCTGCTACAATACTTGCCAGCAGTGCTGCTACAATACTTGCCAGCAGTGCTGCTACAATACTTGCCAGCAGTGCTGCTACAGTACTTGCCAGCAGTGCTGCTACAATACTTGCCAGCAGTGCTGCTACAATACTTGCCAGCAGTGCTGCTACAATACTTGCCAGCAGTGCTGCTACAATACTTGCCAGCAGTGCTGCTACAATACTTGCCAGCAGTGCTGCTACAATACTTGCCAGCAGTGCTGCTACAATACTTGCCAGCAGTGCTGCTACAATACTTGCCAGCAGTGCTGCTACAGTACTTGCCAGCAGTGCTGCTACAATACTTGCCAGCAGTGCTGCTACAATACTTGCCAGCAGTGCTGCTACAATACTTGCCAGCAGTGCTGCTACAATACTTGCCAGCAGTGCTGCTACAATACTTGCCAGCAGTGCTGCTACAATACTTGCCAGCAGTGCTGCTACAATACTTGCCAGCAGTGCTGCTACAATACTTGCCAGCAGTGCTGCTACAGTACTTGCCAGCAGTGCTGCTACAGTACTTGCCAGCAGTGCTGCTACAATACTTGCCAGCAGTGCTGCTACAGTACTTGCCAGCAGTGCTGCTACAATACTTGCCAGCAGTGCTGCTACAATACTTGCCAGCAGTGCTGCTACAATACTTGCCAGCAGTGCTGCTACAGTACTTGCCAGCAGTGCTGCTACAATACTTGCCAGCAGTGCTGCTACAATACTTGCCAGCAGTGCTGCTACAATACTTGCCAGCAGTGCTGCTACAATACTTGCCAGCAGTGCTGCTACAATACTTGCCAGCAGTGCTGCTACAATACTTGCCAGCAGTGCTGCTACAATACTTGCCAGCAGTGCTGCTACAATACTTGCCAGCAGTGCTGCTACAATACTTGCCAGCAGTGCTGCTACAATACTTGCCAGCAGTGCTGCTACAATAGCTTGAATAAGGCAAGTCAGGAGGGAGGAACTGACTAGTATTATAACATTACAGAACTGGAAGAATTTCTTAAAGCTCTTCTTATGATACATAGTAATAAATATCAGCTGCCATTATTTATTAATATGTATAACATTTTATATATGACCCTTGTAGGTTTAGCACTTCTTTATTATAAAATCATTTCATAAAAATAATTGTGATAGTGTACTGCTCAACCAGTGCCTGTTAAAAATATTTTAAGAAATAGAAAAAACCTATAACTTTTTACCTTGCTGGTTGTTTCCCCATCAAGGTAAGGCTGATCCAAGGAAAGAAACACATATACCATTACTCATTCAGTAGCTGTCTTACCAGCAACACAGCATAATTGAATTATTATTGCTGAATATACAATAATGTTTTCCCTTAGAATTTGTTTATATTTCAAGATGAGCATTACAAAATGGTATTAAAAGTACAGACATATTTTTAAGTTTAAATTCTTACTGTGAAATAATATTGCCAATATTAATTGTTTATTTTTTCTTTTACAAAGTTTATGATAAATCGAATATAACTATCACCTTATTGACACAAGCAGTCATTTTGGGCCTGGTCATGGACTGGGCTGTGGGGGTGTTGACCCCCAAAACACCCTCCAGGTATACTCAAGGTATAACCACTTCATGGGTGAAGCAAGGTACAGTTCTTTCTCTGCATAGTGTTTTTTCTTTCCAGTCTTCTAGCTGCTGGAAACTAGAGGAAGTCCGTGTGTTTACAGTGCAGTGCTTATTTCTGTTCAGATTTATGTCTTGATATTTAAAATGGCTATTCATTATGCTGTATACCTACAAAATCAGTATTTTCACAGCCACGGACAAGCCAGATTATGGGCTTGAGGACTTATCAGCAGCCAACTTGAAACAAAAGTTTGCCATGTTTGAACTAATATCAACTGAGGAAGAACAAAGGCCAGAACCGATACCTGTGCGCCGCTCTCAGTCGCTTCTCAACAGGGCTGCCAAGTAAGGACATCATTTCACTTTCAGTTAAAAAGTTTTATACAGATTGCTTGATTATGATTTCTCCTTTTCACTAAATAAATCTTTATAGTCCTGTGCAGCCTATATAGAGGTTTCACTTTTATTTTATGTTTTAGTTAATCTTCAGTAAAGTACAGGCACAGTAGTGTTAATTTCTCTCTTCCCTTTTCAAGGTTTATGCATTCAGATGATGATGATTATGGGGTAGAGAATGCTGAGCTTGGTGAATATGAAGAATATGATGAAGAGGAAGATGAAGAACAGGATGATGAAGAGGGTGAGGAAGATGATGAAGAACATGGAGATCAAGCCATAACAAAGAAGGGACGTCCAGTAAGTCAGATGTTTACAACATGCTGTACAGTAGCAGTAGCTGCCTTGTGGGGTGATGGTCTTTTCTTTATTATCTACAGCTCTCTAATTTGTATTTGTTAAATCATTCTTGTGCATTTTTTCTTCCTTCCCCTCATTTCCTGCTCCTCCCTCATATCTTTTCGCTACCTCACATATTTCGTATCCTCTTACTCTTTCTTTTCCTTCTCCTCCTCATATCTTTTGTGGCTGAATTTTAACCCTTAAACTGTCCAAGCTGATCTACGTTCACATGCGTAGTGCTCCAAAAGTAGATCTACGTTTTTTTTTTTTACATATTTTCAAATCTAAAAGAAAAAAAACGTAGATCAAAGTTTTTTACACGTTTTCAAATGTAAAAAAAAAAAAGATCTACTTTTTTAACATACTTTCAAACGTTGAAAAAACGTAGATCTACGTTTGGACAGTTTAAGGGTTAAAACATGAGGTTTCATGAAAAATGTTTTATCATTTGGTTCAATCCATGAAGGAAAATCAAACCTCTTAAATCTCACACAGCAACATACTAAATCTGTGAGTATTGCTAAGGTCACACTAAATGAATGGATTTTTTGAGAGGAAAGACTTTTGAATACAGTAAAACCCCTATATCTATGGATTCAGTTTCTGTGGTTACAGTTATTCATGGTTCACCGTGGCCCCCCAAAAAATTTTATTTAATCTTAATAATAATTGGCCCCAAAGCATAAAAGTAGTGATTGTGGCAGTTCTTCAAAACCTAAGTGCTTCCTGTCATTGAAAAAGTGATAATTCTTGACTTATTGTGCATAATTTATCAATTAAGCATTATCATAGGTATGTATGTAAGCAAAAACTGACTTCCATGAAGGGTTTGCTACTATCCATGGTTTCGGGTATCCACGGTAGGGTTTGGAACATATCCCCCACAGATACAGGGCGACTAATGTAAATAACATTCAGTCATTATCCTGGTAAACATTTGAATTGTTTTTAAAGCTCTATATGTTAGGATAGAATGTTTGTTTCCCTCCCTTGATGCTGGTGAGGAGATCTTGATTCAAGTGACTGGATCTGCTCTTCCCTTGGATCAAATCTGAATGCCTCCCATTTGGCCAGATGCTGTATAACCCTTACACGTTTAACCATCTCCATGATAAAGAATTTTTGTTAAATACACTTGCTTTTCAGACGAGCTTTAGCGGCTTGCACGACCTTAAAGCAGGTTGGTTACAAAAGAACCGACGAGAAGAGTTGTCACGGAAACGGAGAGAAGATTTATCAAAGTTCAGACAAATGCTTTGTGCTGTGAGTATTGTAATATCTGTGCAGGTTGTAGTGTATAAACTCTTCAGTTTAGAAGTTTTCCTACAAATTACTATCTAATTGTATTTACAATATTTTGTTTAAGATTGCATTACTGTACTTTTACTCTCAAATATTCATGGCACTCAGAGAAATACACAGCATTTTGTGCTGTGAGTTTTGTCAAACATTATTTTTAACTCTCATCTTTACAATAGAATTTAATTACCTTTCCTATGGAGATAATTTTTAGAATTCAAAATGGCAAGATAGCTTTATTTCAGGACTGAATCCATAACACAAACAATAGTTAAATGTGAATCTTGTTTAGAATATAGTATGTTTAATTTGCAAGTTTTTAATATTTTTAAATATTAGTATAATGCAGTGAATATATCTGGTTCTGAACAGAAAAATTCTAATGCCATTTAAAAAAAATTGGATTCTTATTATTTGATTGCTTGTAGGCTCTTAGAATATTCTTTTTCTTGTTGAGGTAACCCATGTTTATTTTTTTTATAAATTTTATATTAGAGTATTTCATTTTTTAGGGCAAGAATATTACTACTAGAGAAATGTTTGAATCTGGCAATTTTGAGGATCAAGATAAGCGCCCAAAGCGGAAGGAGCCAATTGCTATTGAGGGTCGTCCTGCTGCAAAAAATTTGAGGGAGAAGTTTGAAAGGGGTTTGTCTATGGACGAGGATGAAAATCATGAACGCAGAGAAGTAGATGATGTTTTAAAGAATGCAGGTAAGAAAGGGTGTTCAAACTGGAAAGCATAATTAATAAACCTTATATTACATACTGCAATGGGCTAGTAACCCCTTCTCCTGTATATAATACTAAATTTAAAAGGAGAAACTACTGTTTTTACTTTTGGACCACCCTGCCCCGGTGGGATATGGCTGGTTGTTGAAAGAAAGATGATATTGCATACTATTTAAAATTATATGCTCAAGATTGCCATGGATGCATCAGAAACAAATGTTAAAAAAAAAAAAAATAGACAATGGTAATTTTATATATCCATTGTACTTGTGGAAGAATGACTATGGGTGCACCATTGACCGGTGACATGACCTTCCCAAGCAAATAAGAGTGAAGAGATTCTAAAATAACAGATATGTACAGTGGAACCTTGGTTTTTGTCATTAATTCATTCCAGAAAGTCTGATGAAAACTGAATTCAACAAAAACTGAAGCAGTATTTCCCATAAGAAATAATGTAAATCCAACTAATCCTTTCCAGACACCCAAAAGTATTAACAAAAATTAAATTTTATAGAGAATATAGTTTTACATACAGAAAACAATGAGAAATAAATATAAAGGGCTAATGAAATAGATAAATGAACATTTAACCCTTTGACTATTTCAGTCATATATATACGTCTTACAAGCCACCGTGTTTGACATATACAGTGGACCCTCGGTTAACGAACTTTTTTCATTCCAGTAGTATGTTCAGGTGCCAGTACTGACCGAATTTTTTCCCATAAGGAATATTGTGAAGTAGATTAGTCCATTTCAGACCCCCAAACATACACGTACAAACGCACTTACATAAATACACTTACATAATTGGTCGCATTTGGAGGTGATCGTTAACCGGGGGTCCACTGTATATACAGTGGACCCCCGGTTAACGATATTTTTTCACTCCAGAAGTATGTTCAGGTGCCAGTACTGACCGAATTTGTTCCCATAAGGAATATTGTGAAGTAGATTAGTCCATTTCAGACCCCCAAACATACACGTACAAACGCACTTACATAAATACACTTACATAATTGGTCGCATTCGGAGGTGATCGTTATGCGGGGGTCCACTGTACTTATAAATTCTAGCAGCTTCAAATCAAGCAAGAGAAAGCTGATAGGCCCACATGTGAGAGAATGGGTCTGTGGTCAGTGTGCACCATATAAAAAAAATCCTGCAGCATGCAGTGCATAATGAGAAAAAAAAAACTCCAACCATTTTTTTTTAAATAAAATGCCGACTTTGTGGTCTATTTTTGTATAGCATTTAAGGTTGTATTCTCATTTTCTTGGTTTCATTTGATAGAATGGAAAACATATTATAGAAATAGACATGATTTTGATTGGTTTTACTGTAAAAAGAACCTGGAAATGGAGCTCAAAATAGGAGAAATGTTTGATTTTTGCCTATGTTCAAAAGTAAACAAATGATGCCATTGTCCAATAAATGTCCAACTAGCCATTCTAATATGCAGTCATGAATGGATTGACGTTATTTATACAATTATTACACTATTGCAGTAGTCTGCATAACAGTAAATCTTCTATTTTTTGTTTGAATAAAAATTCAAAATAGAAAGCAACAGTAATATCAGAGGGGCCTGGAGACGTGACTGATGAACAAAGAAAATGTTATTTTAGAGCCAGGAATGTCTGCATTGTTCATTCTGGACCCTATTTTGAAATTGTCATATTTTTTTAATTTTTGTGAAATTGGCGAAATTGCAAATTTCTGACCATGTTATTGGGTAGTTGAAATTGGTAAATGGGCAGTTTCTTGTACTCAATCGATAGAAAAAATGGAGTTCTAAAGAATTAGCTATGAGTTTGGTCGACTGGAACAACGGAATTAGCTGAAAATAGGGCTCAAAGTGGGCGAAATCACTGATTCATAAATATCGCTGAGGTCTCTAACTTTGCGAGAGTGTAACTCCGTCAGTTTTCAATCAAATTTCATTCTTTTGGTGTCATTACCATTGGGAAAATATTCTCTATCATTTCATAAGAAAAACTTTTTTTTTTATCATTTCATAAGAAAAACTTTTTTTTTTTTTTTTTTTTTTTTTTTTTTTTTTTTTTTTTTTTTGCGACACCAGGAGACACCTCAGGATTTGGGGTTGTGATAGTCAAGGGGTTAACATCACTTTTACCTTTATTGAAGACTTGTTGGCATATGGAAAATGGCGAAGAGGGAAGAGAGGTTATCTCTACCACCCTGTATCACCATCACTACCATCCTGTACCACCATCACTATCACCCTGTACCACCATCACTACCACCCTGTACCACCATCACTACCACCCTGTACCACCATCACTACCACCCTGTACCACCATCACTACCACCATCACTACCACCCTGTACCGCCATCACTACCACCCTGTACCACCATCACTACCACCCTGTACCACCATCACTGCCACCCTCTACCACCATCACTACCACCCTCTACCACCATCACTACCACCCTCTACCACCATCACTACCACCCTCTACCACCATCACTACCACCCTCTACCACCATCACTACCACCCTCTACCACCATCACTACCACCCTCTACCACCATCACTACCACCCTCTACCACCATCACTACCACCCTCTACCACCATTACTACCACCCTCTACCACCATCACTACAACCCTCTACCACCCTCTACCATCACTACCACTCTCTACCACCCTCTACCACAATCACTACCACCATCACAACCACTACCACCATCACTACCACCTTCTACAACCATCACTACCACCCTCTACCGACGAGAAACAAAGCCAGACTGACTCAGAACATGTGGGATGCTTTGTGTGGGCATGGTCGGACACGTTGGGTACAGCAGACCACTGTCAGCTCAATGAAAACCGAGGTGATGAATGAAAACCGAGACAAAATTTTGACGAAAAAAGTCATCAAAAACCACATTCGACGAAAACTAGGGCAAACGAAAACCAGGGTTCCACTGTACAGAGGATGGAAATGCTTATAGAAATATAGAAAATTTAGAAATGTCTTGTGACTCAGAAGAGTGTAAATTCTTCTTTCAACAAACTGGCCGTATCCCACCGAAGCAGGGTGGCCCAGAAAGAAAAACAAAAGTTTCTCTTTTTAAGTTTAGTAATGTATACAGGAGAAGGAGTTATTAGCCCCTTGCTCCTGGCATTTTAGTCGCCTCTTACAGGGCTTACGGAGGAAGAATTCTGCTCCACTTTTCCCTGGAAAAGTGTAAATATTAACCCTATTAAGTATTTACTGGTGTAAGGTATTGTAATTACTCACTACAATTAGTGTGCCTCAGTTTCCAGGATAAAGGACTCATTATCTCATCTTCTACTGTCTTCTATCTATAGTTTTTCAAGACTGAGGGATTGATTGCTTTATCTTCAACTGTTGTTGAAGCCTATTTAACTCAGTGGTCATCTCCCACCAAAGCAGGGTGATCCAAAGAAGAAAACACATTATATCATTATTCCTTCAATCACTGTCTTTCCAGAAGTGTGCTGATTTCACAATTCAGATTACTCTCCAGTTGCAACATCTCCACCTTTCCTGCAGAGTGCCTTTCCCACCTCCAGGACTTACGTCCAGCTAAATGGTTTCCCTGAATCCCTTTGTAAAAGTTACCTTGCTCATACTTCAATACATCTATTAATAACCACTTGTCGGTTTTCTGAACCATTTACCTACAAAAATCACTTGTTTCCATTCACTCTGATCTAACACTCACAAACCTACTGGATGCTCAAGTTCCTTCAATTGGTCCTGGGATGACCCTTTTCCCCTCGTACCTTCCACCCCCAGATTTATATACCCTCTTCATCATCCTCTTCCTCTCCACCCTTTCTACATGACCAAACCACTTCAACAACCCCTCCTAAGCCCTTTGAATTATACCCTTGGTTACCTCTCACTATGCATTGCTCTCAAACATGACATCTCCACTGCCTCTAACCTCACTGTAATATTAAAAACCCATGCCTCACACCCATATAAAATGTTGGTACTACTGTATTATGATACATTCTGTTTTTTTGTTTTCATTAACTATCATTCTACAGATGCTTCAACACACTACCCATGTTTTTTTTCCTTGCATCTGTTCTCTGGTTCACCTTGTCTTTCATAGACCCATCTACTGACATGTCTGCTCCCAGATATCTAAAATACATCCACCTCCTTCATACTCCTTCTAATATGATATTCAGTCTGTCAGTGCCTAGACATTTTGTACTCATCACTTTGCTCTTTTCTATGTTCACTTTTAATTTCCTTCTTTTACATATCTTCCTGAATTTGTCTATCAACCTTTGCACTTTGTCTTCAGAATCCTCCAAAAGAATTATGTTATTAGTAAAGAGATATACTATGCATGGATATATTAATTAATAGAATACATTTTTTGCCACACTCTGAAGTTAGAAAACTTTAAATAAGTTTCATTTCATAAAACATACAGTGCCATGATTGTTATACATGTACAATAATGATATCATTACAGAGACAGCTAGCAAAGCTCGTAACTTATTCAAGAAGATAGACTCAGCTGTGTCAGAAGAAGGCAGTGAGGTAGTAATGCGGCCACGTTCCTCTGCACAAGCAAGAAAGGAAAATAGGTTATCACGAGAAGTAAGTTATCTCCTGTATTTCTTGCCTACAACTTGTACACATATATCGGACTTAATGAACTTTACCTGATCTTACTGCATGAAAGACATTGGGTACTTGATAATGGTTCATAAAAGAACCTCAAGCACTCATGAGTAACTTTATATGGGTTTGGCAAGACATTTTTATTCTCTGTCCCTTCAAGAGAAGTGCCTTGATGCTGGTGAAGGGCTCTTGAGCCAAGGAACTGAAAATACCCTCCCTTTCCTTGGATCCAACTTGATTACCTTCCATTCACTAGGTGCTGTATGATCCCTGAGTTTAATACTTCCCCATGAATAAAATAATAATGATAATAATAATAATAATATTATTATTATTATAATCTCTGTAACATCATGAGGAATAACTGATTCTTGTTACTTTTTAAATATTTCACCATTTATCATGTTGATTTGTCTGTTTAACCCTTTCAGGGTCAACAGGCCCTCTCAGAGACTTGTTCTCAGGGTCGGCCAAATTTAAGAAAAAAAAAAAAAAAAAAAAAATTCTTATGAAAAGTTAAAGAATCTTTTCCTGATCATAATGACACCAAAAGTATGAAATTTGATGGAAAACTTACGGAATTATGTTCTCACGAAGTTAGCGGTCTCGACGATGTTTACGCATCGGCAATTTTGCCCACTTTGAGCCCTATTTTCGGCCAATTCCAGTTGTTGGCAAAAATCATAACTATTTCACTAGAACTCAATTTTTTCTATCGAATGAGTACAAGAAACCACCCATTTACCGATTTCAACTATCCAATACAATGGTCAGAATTTAGCAATTTTGCCAATTTCACACACATTTCAAAAGATGCCAATTTCCGAATAGGGTCCAGAATAAACAAGAAAGACATTCCTGGCACTAAAATAACATTTCCTCTGTTCATTAGTCACATCCCCATGCCCCTCTTACATTCTTTTGCTTTCCACTTTCAATTTTTATTCTGACAAAAAAATAGAAGATTTACTGTTACGCAGACTACTGCATTGGTGTAGAAATGGTATAAATAATATCAGCGCACTTGTGAAAGAATATTAGACTCACCAGTCGACGTGTATTGGACGCATAGCATGATTTGTTTACTTTTGAACTTTGGTAAAAATCGAACATTTCTGCTACTTTGAGCTCAATTTCAAGGTACTTTTCTTTGTAAAACCAGTCAGTCATCTCAATTTCTATAATATGTCTTCCATTCTATGAAATGAGACCAGGAAAACTAGAATACAACAATAAGTACCATACGAAAATATAGTGCAAAGTCGCTGTTTTAATCCAAAAACACGGTCAAAGTTTTTTTTTTCTCATTACGCACTGCGTGCTGCAGGATTTTTTTTTTATACCGTGCACACTGACCACATAGACACATTCTTTCATATGTAGGCCTACCAGCTTCTCTCATTAGATTTGAGGGCGCTAGAATTTAGGCGTACTAGTACGTCAAAAGCCCTGGCTCGTAAGCCGTACTAGTACAGCTGAAACCCTGAAAGGGTTAAAACAGTATTGCACATGATGCTCTTGCAACAGTTTCAGCTGTGATTATAATATCAGACGAATCCACCTGCACCTAAAAATATAATGATGATAATCTTCTTGGTTTAAAATTCAAAGGAGCTTGAAGACTTATTCTATACTGTCACACATGCACTTGATATACATGTATTGCTTTTATTCTCTAAAACAATGTTTAGTTAAAATAAAATGCTTTCCAATTAAGAGATTTCATTTTTTGGTATAGTCGAACTCTGCCGAGCCATCCATACTTACACCAGGAACTTTCTGGAGATATAATACCATACATAAAGTCTTGGGTATTCACATAAAAATAGGAAAATGTATATTAACAGCTCACTATAGTAGTTTTCCTTTTCTAATTATACTGTATGCATATATATAAAATTGATAAAGTACTTGGTGCATTAAATGCCATTTCTTTGGATGTACTCAGTGTGGAGACAATTTAATCAGTTTAACTTCACTTAGATATACATCGTGCACTCTTGTAGTGTATAATTTTGGAACATCTGAAAAGATAAACATAGAGTAATGAAACATTTATTTAAATGTGGCTTGGGTAAAAAGGTGGCAAGGAATTACATGATTATAGAGTAATGTATGCTACACCAAGTGCCGGAAGCTCACTCACTTAGAAAATAGCTAGGCAAGGCTGTAATTGATGTATTTACTCTTTCAACTGTTTTGATACAGCTGCTGTAGATGATTTAAATGTGTGTGCATGCACATGTACATATGCATGTTTGCACACAATGCACATGCTCATGTGTGCGTGCACACACACACACACAATCATAGAGTTGTCAGGAAGTGGAATAGTCTAATAAGTGATGTAGTGGAGGCAGAAACCATACATAGTTTTAAGACAAGATATGATCAAGCTCATGGAGCAGGGAGAGAAAGAACCTATTAACGATCAGTGAAGAGGCAGGGCCAGGAGCTATGTCTCAACCCCTGCAGACACAAATAGGTTAGTACGCATGTGCACATGCTGATGTGTGTACACACACACACATGTTAGGAAGTATTTCTTCAGCCAGAGTTGTTAGGAAGAGGAATAGTCTGGCAAGCAATGTAGTGGAGGCAGGAACCATATATAGTTTTAAGACGAGGGATGATAAAGCTCATGGAGCAGGGAGAGGGAGGACCCAGTAGTGGTCAGTGAAGAGGCGGGGCCAGGAGCTGAGTCTCGACCCCTGCAACCACAATTAGGTGAGTACACACACACACACACACACACACACACACACACACACACACACACACACACACACAACTAACACACACACACACACACAACTAACACACACACACACACAACTAACACACACACACACACAACTAACACACACACACACACACACACACACACACACACACGCTCACACTCACACACACGCTCACACACACGCTCACACACACGCTCACACACACGCTCACACACACGCTCACACACACGCTCACACACACGCTCACACACACGCTCACACTCACACGCTCACACTCACACACACGCTCACACACACACATACTCACACACATGCTCACACACACACACATGCTCATGCTCACACACACGCTAACACTCACACACGCTAACACTCACACACGCTAACACTCACACACGCTAACACTCACACTCGCTAACACTCACACTCTTACTTTGTCTCTCTCTCTCTTACTATCTCCCTCTTACTTTCTTAGTCTTTCTCACTCGCTCACTCTCTTTTTCTTCTCTTAATTGAAGCAGCAAGCCATGAGTTCTCTTGAGGGGTAATACAGTGTCTAAGCCAAGTCATACAACAACATTCTTGTACAGCACATGTATTTAAGTGGAGATCTTACCAACCAAATAAATCACTACTGATTTGTCTTGGAATGAAAGTATATGGGACTTTCTCCAAGGAGCCAGTAGACTTCGACTGTATTATTTGAATTTCCAAAGACAATGATTAAGAATAATCAAAAAAGGTTTAAAACAAACCTATTTCTTGCCAAGCCCATTACTATCTTCGTAGCAATAGATATTAAGTTCTAACTTTTCATTGATTTAATTGATAGCTGTATTAAAATTAAGCAGTTTTGATGTCTCTTATTCATATTGATATATAGCTAGTCTTATACTTGAAAATTCCTCTCATTGCTGTGGACCAGTAATCAAAGTAATCATTTATCCCTATTTTCATATTATCAATGATGCTAAAGAAATTTCAAGTGATTCTTTATTTTGCCTTTACACTATACAAACGTCTCATATATTATATCTTCCTCTATAAATGTTAAAAGTGTAAATTAATGTTTTTTGATATTGAATATTTTCTTTGTTTTACTGATTTTTTCATAAATTTGGATGACATTAATGATATGATCTTTCTTCCCTGCTTTCACTTTCTCAGTAGTATATAGTAATTTTGCAACAGTTTTTGACAGGTTTATCCTGAGGAGCTGTCTTCTGGTCACTTTTTCTTTATAATAAATTAACAAAAAGATCATACAGTCAAACTTTGCTTATTTCTTGGGTAGCATTGAAAATTGGGTTGGTCAAATGTTTTGTTAGTGGGATGAATTGTAAAGGACCTGCCTGGTATGGGCCAACGGGCCTGCTGCAGTGTTCCTCCTTTCTTATGTTCATTTAAGATACAAGTGCTTTGATTTTGTGCAGTTTTGTAAGGTAGTTTGAATGCAACCTGGCATATTGTTTTAAAGATTCTTTAATTTTTCCCTGTTACAACAAAGCAAAGCATCAGATAAATAATTTACTTTATACCTCAGTGCCATATCCATCTGCTTATGAGAATTAAAGATAGCAGATACTTCTCATGTAGCTCAGATTGTTTACAGTATTTGAAAAGTTGTTGTAAGTTGGAGGAATATGGAAGTTTGAAATTGCATGAAATTTAGATGGATTCTTGTATTTATACACATTTCTTCAAAACTCAGGATAAAAGAAAACTGGGCATAGACCAAACATTTCCAAAAGAAGATGTGAAGAGAGGCATCTATTGTAAATATTGAAATAAAATATATACATACAAATATGTATACTCTGTCATGAGAGGGAAAGGGCCAGGAAAACCGTGGTCCGGTGTCCTTGATTTGTGTCAAATTGGTGAGGCAGGCTACTTAACACTATGACTCACCTGACCTGACTTCACCAACCCAGCTGAACTCTTTTCCTTCTTTCCTCTGTTCCTGTTGCAGTGAGTGTATTAATCTTTTCTAATTTTTCTTGCAATAGAGGAGCACTGTAATAGGCTTTCTAGCCAATTCTGAGTAGGCCTTACTCATTTTTATGTAATCTCGCTCATATATTTGCCTAACTTATTTTTAAAGTTAACTAAAGTGTTCATTTTAGTGACACCATTTGGCAGTTGGCTCCAAACTGATGAACTTTTAGCAAATAATAAAAACTTGCCACTATGTGGTGCTCTTCTTTATGCCAAGAACACTGACTGAATTTAGAGTTGGCTGGTTACATGAGTTGGGTTGCTTACAAGGAGTTGTAAGTTAACTTCTTCAGTCAAGTGTTGAAAATTCAGTATTTCAAACATGGAGGCAAATTGAAACATGTTTTCTTGAGATACTGCTAGTGGTGAGAATAGTCATTGCTAAATAGAATGGTTAGGGTTCAGAAAGTCAAGTTGACATTTATAGGTCAGAGCATTTGGTTACCATTTTATTGGTAATTAGTTGATTATTAACTCCTTCGTAAGTTTGAGTGGAGAATCACAGTTTGCATTTAACAGATGCAGTTTTTGTAATTCTTTTGACACGCTTGAAGATTTTTATAGGTGAGCAAAAGGCATTAAGTGTGTACATGTTATTAAGACATACTGACATTC
Organism: Cherax quadricarinatus; assembly: GCF_038502225.1. Taxonomy (NCBI): domain Eukaryota; kingdom Metazoa; phylum Arthropoda; class Malacostraca; order Decapoda; family Parastacidae; genus Cherax; species Cherax quadricarinatus. The sequence goes on along the minus strand of NC_091306.1, from coordinate 5,721,617 downwards.
ATAGATAGTGCTGGATATGGATGGGAAATATTTAAAAGTGCCTGATAAGTGTTGGATGCAGAGGAATGACAATGCCCTCATCAATTATGACTTAGTTGATTAGTGAAGTTAAGGACAAGGTAATCTCATCTTTCACCAGGAGAGCCATAAATGTTAAGTTCATTTACTAGTTCCTTGAGGTTCTTGAAGACTGAGAAATGAGTGCTGCAGTTTCTTCGAGTTCTTCATGGAGAGCTGCAAGATCCAACAGGCACTCTATAAAGCTCCTATTAGTATAAAAAAAACTGGTTTGTATTGAAGTTTATAGTTAATAAAATTTATGATTCGAAAATTAAGGGAATATGAAGGCAAAGTTTGACTGTTTCACTTTTTTCTTCTGTCTAGTATTAAAAGCTTGACTGTAGAATAAAATTAGCTTTGTAGATTTTTGTATTAAATCTTAGTACATTAATTATAAATATTAAGTCTCCCAGCAAAACACACACACTGGACACAGCGGAGCAGGCAGCAGATCTAACCAGTCAGTGTTGCTGGTGTGTTGCAGGGCAAGCGCATTCGCAATTTCACTTCGCAGGTGCATGGTGAACAATCACAGGATGGCAACGATGATGAAGTGTCCATTGAAAATTCTTCTCTTGTCAACCGCTTTAAGTTCTTTGCCACCTATGAGGAACGTGTCAAACAAGAAGAAAAGAAGCGGAGGAAAGTTTTCCGCTTCACACCTCCACGTGATAGTGCGGACAAGGTTGATGAAGATCTAGTTAAGGCGCATTTGCCCAAACGTTGCATGGCAATTAACTGTGCGGTGTGCAGGCTTCGGGTAATTCTTTCACGGTTGTTTATTATACAACCCATCAAACTCAGACTCCTATGCATTCTGTAGCTTATAGACTGTTTTGTCCTTGTGACTGTAATTCTGTCTTTAGGACCTGTCTCGTGTTGTAACCCATGTCAATTCCAGCTGTAAAAGTGCCCTGTACTAGTCAGTCTGGTTATCCCACACCACTACAGAACCAATCAACAGTGTGTTTAGGTCTCTTTGTATGTCATATCCCTGAGATTGAGTATAATTATTAATATTTACAATCCCAGATGCTACAATATTATTAGAATTCATTATTGTTACAGTACCAGAGATTTTAATTTGACATGATATATATCATTTGCATCTTCACTGTCATCATCAAAATTGTTTATCATCATTATCAGCTCAGTGTCTTTTTGGATTTTTCTTACATTCATGGTGAAGTGGCAAATGTAGAAACATCTTTGTCATTCCCTAACTAACCCTGTCCTTTCAGTGAATGCTGAAGACTGGGTAGCCATGGCCAAAGTAATTAAGGAAGTAACCTTCATGCTGAACTAGCTCTCATATACTGATTACAGGGGTAAACAGTGAGTTTAGATCTGGACATCACAGAGTAATGAAAAAGAGCATGCTATGGATATAAAATGAAATAATAAAAGAGCAAATTAAATTTAATATTAATGAGCTGCTGTGAGATCACAAAAGGGTACTAGGTATATGAATGTTGTGAGAAAGTAGCCATTGGTGGAACATCTTCCATGATGACCATGTTAGCTAATCTACTTCAGGCCACACACTTTTTTTTTTTTTTTTTTTTTAAGTTAACAACTGGATACTGAAAGAAGCGTATTGAGATTTTTGGGAGTGAAAGTGTCGGCAAGTAGGTTTATGAAAGACAAGTTGAAAAATAGAATAGATGAGGAAAAGAAGGTAGTTGAATATGGAAAAAAAAAATGTGTTGATCAGTGGGTGTAGACTGGGGTAATGTACTAGAGTGTAGTGATGCCAACACTGGTATGGGTGTAAGACATGGTCTTTAAATATTATAGTGAGAAGGAGGAGGAGGCTGGACACAGTGGAGAGATCTTGTTAGGGTTGACTGAGCTATATGAATATTATACACGGAAAAGGATTGAAGAAATTATATGTGTGGTGGTATAAAAGAAATTCAGGGAGCAGAAGAGAGGTTGTTGATTAGATATGATTACTTAGAAAGGGTGAAGCAAGATAAGTTGAACAACTGGTTGTATAAATTTGGAATGGATAGAAGGAAGTGCAAGGAATGTTCCAGCAAGGGTGTGAAGGTTTGTAGAAGCAGAGGCTTGAACATCTAGCAGATGTGTATTATTATTATTATTTTTTTAGGGTAGGACAATTTTGTTGGAATGTGTGTCAGGGAGCATTTATCAAGGAATTCAGGTAAATCATTAAGTTGGCTTTGAATTCTAAGAGTGGGAAAGTACAGTGCCCGTACATTGAAGGATGGATTGGGATGTTATTGGTCAGTGGATCATTTAATTTTTAATGCCTTTACATTTCTGGAATAATGGCTAGGGAATGAATGAATGATGATGATTTCCTTTTGTGGGTCAACCTACCTTAGTGAGAAGTGGCCAATGTTTTTAGAATAAAATTGACTTTCACCATCAGTTAATTTATGATTTTCTGTATAATATTGTATTAAATACCATATAAGCATGGGCATAATTTTGGGGGGAAGGAAGGGATGCAAGCATTGTATTTTGGAGAAGAGCCCCTCCCACCTTTGTCTCATGTCCTTCCCTATTTCCCAAGCCTTGAGTGCCTTCTTTTCATTTCCCCTTCCCAAACTTTTTGTGAAATTGCACCTCTGATTTTTGGTATATTACCAGGGGCAGCACCAGAATTTTTATACTAAGGGTGGCTTAGAATTTGTTATCTGGTTGGAAGGGAAGCTAGATTTTATTTTGAAGCAGTGTTATTATTAATTATTACTATTTTTATTTGGGGGGGATGGATTTTTTTTTTTGGGGGGGGGGGCTGAAGCCTCCCAAACCTTCCCTGGTGCTGCCCCTTTGTATTCCCTAAGAATATTGAAAAATAATGCAAGCAAGCCTTTTGTACATTGTCTGCATCTCCCCTACCCAAATCTTGTGAAATGACACCCTGATTTTAGAAGAACTTTCAATAAACAAAGTTATTCTTATATATATTGGTATTTTTTTTATAACTTTTCATTAAAATCTATCAGTATGAACTACTGTACATGTAAAAATATTGATTAAAAAATCAAATTTTCACAGATTACATTTTCATGGCATACAGTGAGTAGAATGGTAGAGTTTTGATAGTATGTTCTACATCTGTTATCTCACTGAAGCTGTTGTATCTGCACTGTATAGTAGAAAAAGTATATGATGGTGACAAACATATAAGTGACAGGCTAGGTATCAGTTCAGTAAACTGAACCTGGGATGAGTATTGTCACGTGAGTACTGTGTACTTCGTATTCTAGAGTAATTTCCATAGTGTACTATATGCAGTATAGTGAATTTTCATAGTACCTTGTTTAAAACTATCCAAGTTAGTTCTAAACAGAATGAACATGATGATGTGGTCAGTATTGTCAGAAGAGAAAATAGGAAAGCTATCAGTATCTGTTTTGAAAGCGTCAGCAAAAGTGAATTTAATATTTAACCCAACATCTCAAAGATGCCTTATATATATATATATATATGAGATTAACTTTGTAAAGCAGAAAGTCACTTCAGATTTAATTAATAGTAAATTATTTGTAATTAGTCTGGTCATGCATCCTGTTTATCTGAATCGATAATGTTATCTTAACATAGGTAAGATTCAGTAATTTAAAACGCATTGTCCATTACTTAAAACGTGTGATTTTAGAGCAAGGCTTAATTAACATGTACCAGTTGCCTTAAATCAAGCTTACTTGTTAGAATTTATTTTGAGCGTGAGTTTTAAATCTAGTATTGTCATTTATCTTTTCTAATAACAAAAATATTGTACTATAGTGTACCATTATTATATCATTAATTAAGAGTAAATCAAAGACAAAATGGAAGAATGCACCCAGCATCTGCTAATCATGTGTATAATTTAAGTTAATAGCATGAGCAAACACCTATGACATTTATTATGGATGCATTTTGGTCGTACCATTTTTGTTTACAAAGCCCCAGGACTGAAAGATATCATAATACAATGTTCCAAGTGCTTACTCAAGTGTCTTTAACTGTAACTTATCACTATTATATACCATTAAGATAATCATTTGAAAATCTCTAGAAAAATTAATAATAATTCAACTACACACCAGCGTAATACCAGTATCAACTCCAGGACATATTGTCGTATATCATGTTTGTGGCCTAACATTGCAATGATCTAACAATAGAGCTGCTTTGGACTTATTAGTGAGGACCTTAATCAATTGCATTCTTGGAATGCTGCATAAAACAATTCAGTTTATCCAACTCATCTCAAGCACTTTAAATTATTCATAACGGATACTGCTTTATTTTAATCAAATTTTTGTCTTTTTACTTTTTTCTTTATCATTTTTTTTTTCTGTGCTAGTTGGGTTTCATGTAAAATTTTGAAATAACAGAGGTAATATTCACAGCAATAAATATATATAAAATGATGTAATCATTTTTATTGCAAGAGGGAAGTAAAAGCCCACCATCCCGTCCTTTTTTCTAATGCCCATCCTTATGATAGATTTTAATTCTCTTGCACACATACTTTGTTTTGGTCGCTGTCCCTCTTTGCATTCCATTCTCATTTACCATACCCATACACGAGATCAACACTTGCAAGAAGATACCACACTAGATGTCTACCTTCAGCTGCAAAACGTCACCCCTTTTATAGTTAGTATGGAACTGTAATGGTGTGAGATCTATGGGAATTAGCTTATACGTGTGAACTAGCAAACACGGGTGTTTATCCTGAAACTACGACATGCTGGATGATTGCTGTTTGCCTGGGGCTTTGCTGAACATTATTAACCATTCATGAGTGGAGAATGCTTTTAGTAATGTCTTTAAATGGATTATTTTTTTTTTTTTTTTTTAGATTAATTTCATCAGTCTTTTAATAAGGCTTCATTTTGTATAGAAAATTATTTGAAATAATATATACAGTACAAAGGGTTGATTGTTAATTATAGAAGCAAGTTAATAACCTGTATAATTTATTCAATGTTATTGTTTACTTCACTGATTTATTCTTTTTACTTCATGAAGTGTTAAGCAAAAGCATGACACCACTAATTTGATTCCAAATAATTTTTCTGAATAGGTAAAGTGTCTTCTACTTTTGCTTTCCTATTTTGTAAACCTTATAGTAGTAGTGACTGTATTATTTCTAAAATTCCATTAGATGAGGGATATGAAAAGCTACAGCAACAAGTTCTGGTCTGTTCTATATGCAGTAAAAATGTGGTGGTTTGGACCACATACCTGGATTCATTGTTCTTGTGTTTCATTAAGTTTGTCTCATTTCTGTAGTTTCGGTACAGCCTTTCTTCCTGAAACATGAGCTTTATAACAGTATTCTGTTTTATAGAAGGATTAACCTTAATACAACCAAGCAGTCTTGTTAACTTAAATTTGCTGTTATTGTGGAAATAAATTACTGCCACAAATCTGTTGAAGCTTCTCACATTTTTGATATTGTACTCCAAATGATAGATTTTTTTTTTCACTTGGAATTAGTGTTGTTAGGCTAGACTTACGTTTCTTCCATGGTCACCCCACATTTCCATGTCACTTACACTGTACAGTGGAACCTCAGTAGGCGAACTTAACTCATTCCAGAAGGCTGTTGGTTTGGTGCCGATCCATTCGAGTATCGGGCAAATTCTTCCCAACTAATTTTCTTTTTGGTTGGTTGTTATCACTAAACTTCGCAGGCCCCATGGTGACTCTCTTTTTTTAACAAGTCGGCCGTCTCCCACCGAGGCAGGATGACCCAAAAAGAAAGAAAATCCCCAAGAAGAAAATACTTTCATCATCATTCAACACTTTCACCTCACTCACACATAATCACTGTTTTTGCAGAGGTGCTCAGAACACAACAGTCTAGACTCGGAACACAACATTCTAGAAGCATATACGTATAAAGATACACAGCGTATCCCTCCAAACTGCCAATACCCCCAACCCCCTCCTTTAGAGTGCAGGCATTGTACTTCCCATTTCCAAGACTCAAGTCTGTCTATATAAAAATAACCAGTTTCCCTGAATCCCTTCAATAAATATTACCCTGCTCACACTTATTTTTTTTTATTATCACACTGGCCGATTCCCACCAAGGCAGGGTGGCCCGAAAAAGAAAAACTTTCACCATCATTCACTCCATCACTGTCTTGCCAGAAGGGTGCTTTACACTACAGTTTTTAAACTGCAACATTAACACCCCTCCTTCAGAGTGCAGGCACTGTACTTCCCATCTCCAGGACTCAAGTCCGGCCTGCCGGTTTCCCTGAATCCCTTCATAAATGTTACTTTGCTCACACTCCAACAGCACGTCAAGTATTAAAAACCATTTGTCTCCATTCACTCCTATCAAACACGCTCACGCATGCCTGCTGGAAGTCCAAGCCCCTCGCACACAAAACCTCCTTTACCCCCTCCCTCCAACCCTTCCTAGGCCGACCCCTACCCCGCCTTCCTTCCACTACAGACTGATACACTCTTGAAGTCATTCTGTTTCGCTCCATTCTCTCTACATGTCCGAACCACCTCAACAACCCTTCCTCAGCCCTCTGGACAACAGTTTTGGTAATCCCGCACCTCCTCCTAACTTCCAAACTACGAATTCTCTGCATTATATTCACACCACACATTGCCCTCAGACATGACATCTCCACTGCCTCCAGCCTTCTCCTCGCTGCAACATTCATCACCCACGCTTCACACCCATATAAGAGCGTTGGTAAAACTATACTCTCATACATTCCCCTCTTTGCCTCCAAGGACAAAGTTCTTTGTCTCCACAGACTCCTAAGTGCACCACTCACTCTTTTTTCCTCATCAATTCTATGATTCACCTCATCTTTCATAGACCCATCCGCTGACACGTCCACTCCCAAATATCTGAATACATTCACCTCCTCCATACTCTCTCCCTCCAATCTGATATTCAATCTTTCATCACCTAATCTTTTTGTTATCCTCATAACCTTACTCTTTCCTGTATTCACCTTTAATTTTCTTCTTTTGCATACCCTACCAAATTCATCCACCAATCTCTGCAGCTTCTCTTCAGAATCTCCCAAGAGCACAGTGTCATCAGCAAAGAGCAGCTGTGACAACTCCCACTTTGTGTGTGATTCTTTATCTTTTAACTCCACGCCTCTTGCCAAGACCCTCGCATTTACTTCTCTTACAACCCCATCTATAAATATATTAAACAACCACGGTGACATCACACATCCTTGTCTAAGGCCTACTTTTACTGGGAAAAAATTTCCCTCTTTCCTACATACTCTAACTTGAGCCTCACTATCCTTGTAAAAACTCTTCACTGCTTTCAGTAACCTACCTCCTACACCATACACTTGCAACATCTGCCACATTGCCCCCCTATCCACCCTATCATACGCCTTTTCCAAATCCATAAATGCCACAAAGACCTCTTTAGCCTTATCTAAATACTGTTCACTTATATGTTTCACTGTAAACACCTGGTCCACACACCCCCTACCTTTCCTAAAGCCTCCTTGTTCATCTGCTATCCTATTCTCCGTCTTACTCTTAATTCTTTCAATTATAACTCTACCATACACTTTACCAGGTACACTCAACAGACTTATCCCCCTATAATTTTTGCACTCTCTTTTATCCCCTTTGCCTTTATACAAAGGAACTATGCATGCTCTCTGCCAATCCCTATCACACTTATTTATACAAATAATAGAAAAAACACCAAAAATGCAAAGAAATACGAAATAGTTTACAGTGAAGTTCTGGCAGGCCATGTTTGTTTGGTAGAGTGCTGAGCGTTGTTCAAGTAGGGAGCTCTTCGTGTACTGAGGTTCCACTGTAGATTGGTAGGATACTCCCAATCATGAAGCTATGACAGTTTCTGTGGTTATTTTTCCTTGAATATCCAGCTCTTGATTGTCTGAATATGAGCAGTTTGTGTCATCCTACATAGATGCAGTGGCTTTAGGATTTTTGCTCCAGTGGTCTGTCACATGTTCCTTTTTCTTGTGTATAATGATAATACCATGTATTCTATTAAGAGAAAGATCACTGTTTCTTGCTCTGTTTAATGAGCCTTTTCATGCTATACCTTTTGTTAGGATGGGCTGGGATATATCTTGCCTACCAGGTGTTACCAAAGTTGGGTAACTTTTGGTCCAACTGTTTAACCTAAAGAAGAAACTAAATATTGTACTTCTATTCTGTAATATAATGCAGCTCATATTTGTTTTGGTTTTGTTATATTTTCATCATTTGGATGTGTTAGCATACTGTAATCTTCAGTCAGCCCTCTATGGCCCTAACCTCAAGCATACTGTAATCTTCAGTCAACCCTCTATAGTCCTAACCTCAAGAGTTTTGCTAATAATTTTCTCATATTAGTTTTACTTTTTATTTATAATGCAACAAATATATTAGTTTCATTAAATCTCATGGCAATGGCTGAAAGTACTTTGCTAGCAACATTGTTATGTACTGTGGTACTGAAAGCCATGTATGTCTCATTTAGACAGTCATTAGTTCAACCTATCCTAAATATATTTTTCTTGAAAGTTAATTTTAAGTCTTGAGTATTCACATGCAAATTTATAGTTTTACATCATTCTTAGTCATAAGAAATCCAGCATTAAATGCAATATTTTAAGGTTTTATGAAACCTTCCTGTACTCTTTTTTTACAGGTTTAATGTTGAGAGTTGAGGCAAAAATAAGGAACTCTTTGTTTTCAGGTTGCTTAACAATCTGTCACGTCAAAAGAAAATACGTATGGGTAAAAGGAATCGAGTCGTAACTTGTAAAATGAGATGACGCTTAAAAGTATATCTCACTCTGCGTCCTTCTAGTATCTTCAGTTAATCTACCCTCATATGGCTTTGACAATTGGCAAATCCTAATTTTTAGTTAATTCGTGTGAGGAATGTATTCTTTCAACAAACCGGCCGTATCCCACCGAAGAGGATTATATCTTATGAAAAATTGTAAATCCCATTACTTTATGCATTTAATAAGTAAAAATATAGACCATTACATAGAAATTCTGGAAATGTGAAAGAATGCAGTAAATTGTGATGACCATGTATTTCTAGAAAGACGGCTATTGAAATATTGGTATTGAATGTGTTTCTTTCTTTGGACCACCCTACAATATGGGAAACAGCCAGTGTAATAAAAGAAACATGACTTGAATTAAATAGAATAATCTCTTTCACATCTCATTGTTTTAGACAGCTCCCTTCCTTAAAGTGAGTGCCATTGTATATAGAATTGACATCTTAGCAACCTCCTCCAAATATTGAGCACCCTGAAGGTGCATGTGAATCACTTGAATTACAGCAGAATTACAGCCTATTGATTTGGATGCCACTGTTGCTAGTCAGACTGGCTGTCCTCTTAATTTCAATTCTAGTTGTCTTGTCTCTATATGGCACACTGAATTAATGTCTTGGCAGCGAGGTATCCCAAGTGTGTTTCAGGTCTCGCTCGCATGTTCTTACAAGCTTGTAACTGGGCATGGACCCCACAACTTGTACTCATGATAGCCTTATTGCCAAGATGCTGGGAGTGTTATCAAGAACAGGATGCTTAACCAGCTTTCAAAGTAGAAGATGGCTGTACTGGCTGGTAACATCATAAAAGAAAAGTTGCCATTTGCTTGAATTAAAAACAAGAATATCTGGACAGAGAAGATTGTCTCATCAAAAATAAAAGAGTTGAAAAAAGCGCACATGTTATGCATAATTGTAAAATGAACACTGAGGTAATCACTGTGCAAGTGAAGAAAATGTACTAAGCCACTAAATAATTCTATAGTGACAAACAAAAAGAAAGGCACAATGCCGTGACTGGAACGATACACAAATAACCCACACATAGAAGAGAGCGACTTTGTAAATGGTCCAAGTCGGACCAAAACGTCATTGTAAGCTCCTCTCTTCTATGTGCGGGTTATTTGTGTATAATTCTGTAGTGATTGATGTCTTCCAAAACAAAACAAAAAAAAAGACATTATTATTCAGTAAATAAAATATTAATAATGATGGTTAACTCTTTGAGGTGGAACAATATATAAGCTGCTAGTAATTATAAAAGTCAACAAGGAGAAGGTTACCAAATGACACACCAGTTCTCTTATGGCTTAAAACCAGCACATCAGTACATAAAAAAGCAACTGGTTGTGGGGATTTTTTGTGTTGCTAATTATTAAAAAACAAATTATATGAATAAGCAGTATATGAGGAAAGTTGTTTAATAATTTAATATAGAATATCAGTATCGCATCATTTGTTAAGGTGTAAACTTTTCATTATATAGCCTCTCCTCGCTTAACGACGGAGTTCTGTTTTTTAAGACCACATCGGTAAATGAATTCATCGCTAAGCAAGGAGCCTACTCTAATGGTAGTGGGTTTGTCTCAACCATCTTTGATATTGTTTTAATGTCACCTTTGCACCATTTATAACATTTCTGGTATATTTTTTAATATTTATACAGTAGTGTATTGTATATCGTAATAAACGAATAGAGGAAATCAACTCTAATATACATTATTTAGCTGTGCAAACTGGTCAGATCTCATCATAAGTCCAAGTCGTCGGTAAGCGAGTACGTCGCTAAGTGAGGCGAGGCTATATATATTTGAGGTGCACCAAGACTTCACAACACTGGACCATACATCTTTGCACTAGTCACTGATAGCTATCACAATATATTACAGTATTACTGTTCACAGTAGCACCTCAGTGCATCACTGTACATACCATTACAGGACTCAAGTCTTCACTTCACTGATTGTCAGTGGCATTGTCATAGTGCTACAGTACTTCTTTCATGGTACTGTTCACAATGCATTCCTCCCTGTATGGTATGTCAAGTCGTATCTCACAGTCATGTAAACTGTCAAGCTGACTGTACAAATGCACTGTACTTCATGACACTGACATTGTACATTGTAGGATATCAAACCACTGCACTTCACATTACACATTTTCTGTATCTTCTTGGGGCATTTGGGATCCCCTCGACATTTTGCCATGCATGTCATGGACTCGCACGGTATAAACATCGTTGTCATGCTGTTCAGACTCCATCTCTTACTGGCATCTCATACCAACTTGTTATGCCCTCACTGAACATCTCATTCATGTTCACTCTGTTGTCAGATTAACTTTTTAAATTAGGCATTTTTTAAGTAATATTATGTGTAATTCTGCAAGGTAAAGTTAGCGTTGAAATATTTTTGGGAAAAATCTTAGAAATTGCCTGTTTAGTTTCATGAATATTTCTAAAAATTAAATTTTTTGAGAAAATCTAATTGAAAGAAAATTTGGCTGATTTGACCAGTTGGTACAAAATGGCTGTGCATCCAGTTGTACATAAACTTTCATAAACAAGTGTTTTTAGATCCATTTGTTTTCCATATTCATAGTTTGTTTTTAACTTTAAACACAGCACTTGTTTGATATATTTCGTGTAGTATACTGCTGACCCTTATTAGGAAGACTACCACATTTCAAGGTACAGTAATTATATTCTTGAAAAATATTCTGTTTATATAATACTAAACTCCATTCTCTTACCAATATTAGAAGTTTACAGTGCTGTAAAGAAAAATCCACAGGCAACAAATTGATGAATGTGTTTGTGTGTGTCTGCTGGGATGGTAGTACCAATGAAGTTAAATATAGGGAGTCACACTCTGTATCATCAATTTATGGTCCCATCCCTGTTCAAACTTTAGTTTCTTATTCTTAGGTAATATTTTAAGGATTTGAACTCGGATCTCTGGCATAGAAATATCAATATTTACAGTCCAGTTTGTGTTACAACTTTATGAAGCATATTTAAGTAAAATATTTTGAACACCTAATATAATATTATTTTATTTCAGAATGTGTTGGTGTTCATAGTTGTTTCTAAGTACAAAGGTGATATCAGTATGTGGTTGGTGTTTCAAGCTTTCATTATCTTCAGTAAATATTTTTATTTTTGTGCAAAAGCAAAAGACAAGACAGAATTCAGTATTTCATTGCTCTTTTTTTTTAAGACATCACTATATATTAAAGTTATGACATACAGTATATATATTCTAATATCCCTAATTGTAGCAGTATAACTTCCTAACTCCATTAATACATTAACTTCCTTTTCATTTTAACTCCTGTAAATGACTAATTCTCATATTTTTTTACAATTTTCAGAATATATTTGTATGTTAACCAAAAAACCTTTGGCTAACATCCCAGTGATTGACTTTATTAACTGTTCAATAATACAAACTAATTTTCCAATATATATTTTTGTTTAATAATGATAGATTTCAGACCTGACATAATCCAACCTTATGACAATGTTTATCATCCTTCTCCTTTCCTATTCCAGTTATATGCAATATCATATAATTTACATAATCAAATACCTGAATTTAAAATTATTATGATACTTTTTTCAGGGTATTGATGTAGAAGAGCAGGAGCTGGGTCGTGACCCTAACCTTATCCGCTGCACAGACAATTATGAAGATGAGGTGGATTGTCGAAAAACTCGCAGTGTGCTTGAAATGTTCAAGAGAATGGAGATGCAGTCTGAAGAAGAAGAAGATAGAGGTATATATATTTTTATTTATTTTATTTTTTTTAACACATTGGCCGATTCCCACCAAGGCAGGGTGGCCCGAAAAAGAAAAACTTTCATCATCATTCACTCCATCACTGTCTTGCCAGAGGGATGCTTTACACTACAGTTATAAAACTGCAACATTAACACCCCTCCTTCAGAGTGCAGGCACTGTACTTCCCATCTCCAGGACTCAAGTCCAGCTTGCCGGTTTCCCTGAATCCCCTTATAAATGTTACTTTGCTCACACTCCAACAGCACATCAAGTATTAAAAACCATTTGTCTCCATTCACTCCTTTTCAAATACGCTCACACATGCTTGCTGGAAGTCCACGCCCCTTGCACACAAAACCTCCTCTACCCCCTCCCTCCAACCCTTCCTAGGCTGACCCTTACCCCACCTTCCCTCCACTACAGATTTATACACTCTTGAAGTCATTCTGTTTTGTTCCATTCTCTCTACATGTCCAAACCACCTCAACAACCCCTCCTCAGCCCTCTGGATAATAGTTTTGGTAATACCACACCTTCTCCCAATTTCCAAACTACGAATTCTCTGCATTATATTCACACCACACATTGCCCTCAGACATGATATCTCCACTGCCTCCAGCCTCCTCCTCATTGCAACTATCATCACCCATGCTTCACATCCATACAAGAATGTTGGCACAACTATACTCTCATACATTCCCTGCTTTGCTTCTACAGACTCATAAGTGCACCACTCACCCTTTTTCCTTCATCAATTCTATGATTCACCTCATCTTTCATAGACCCATCTGCTGACACGTCCACTCCTAAATATCCAAATACATTCACCTCCTCTATACTCTCTCCCTCCAATCTGATATCAAATCTTTCGTCACTTAATCTTTTTGTTATCCTCATAACCTTACTCTTACCTATATTCACTTTTAATTTTCTTCTTTTACATACCCTACCAAATTCATCCACCAACCTCTGCAACTTTTCTTCAGAATCTCCCAAAAGCACAGTGTCATCAGCAAAGAGCAACTGTGACAACTCCCACTAATTCTTTTTTTTTTTTTTTTTTGAACAAGTCGGCCGTCGCCCAAGACGGACTGATATGTCATCATAAGCTTTTCTTTCTTTATGTGCAGGTTATTTGTGTATACTATTTGATTTCTGAATTAGTTATTCAAGACAAAAGCTGATACAGAATTTTGTCTTTTTTAATTTCGGCTTTCTTGGAATAAATTCCTTTAGCTTGAATAGTGTTGTAAAGTAAAAGGACACAAGTGCAACTAACGTGACATTTTATTGTGGCAACGTTTCGCTCTCCAGGAGCTTTATCAAGCCATTACAAACAATACATGGACACAGAGGGTATATAAAGGCTCAGAGTGAGGTGCAGTACTAGTGAGGTACCATTTAGATGTTCACTAGTGGTAGTAGTAGTAGTAGTAGTAGTGACAAAAGTAGTAGTAGTAATACAATATGGTAGAGCAATTAACTCGTACATGAGTAAAAGGATATAAAAGCGCTATTACTTGGGTAACATAAAAATAGGTTGGACAAATATAGACTGGAAAGAGGCAGCCTGTTTCAGTATTCACTCTGTAATGTGCTGGAGAGCGAAACGTTGCCACAATAAAATGTCACATTAGTTGCACTTGTGTCCTTTTACTTTACATATTGTCGGTAATTCTACCAACTTTATTGAATAGTGTTACTTTTTTATTATGGTGTTTATCTGTATCTCAGACTTGTCAACCCTGAAGCAAGAATCACTATATTGATCGTATCATCTGTTACCTTTAGTTTCTTCTTATTTATGTATTCTATCAGTTTCATTTGCAGTATCTCGTAATTCTTCTCCCATCTCACTCGTGTGCATAATTTCATCAGCCTGTAATAGAAGCCTCATGTTTTAATCCCAACTCTTTCTAATCTTATTCCATTGCCCATGTCATCAGTCATCACCTCTGCATCTACCCCATCAGTATGAGTGTTGAAACTTCACGTGAAGCTGAAGAAAGGAAATCCAGTCATTAGAATAAGAGTAAACTCCATAATTGGTGGGAGAAAAAATGCTGAAGCTGAGCCATAGTTAACAGTGGAGATGGATTTCAGAAATTAATTCTTAGAGAAAGGGAGGAAATTTGACCAAAGGTAGTTTGGATAGTAAATCTTTGTAACATACAGTACCTGCCAAAAGCTTCAAAATATCTAGGACCATGGTAAAAGATTCAGAGTAGTCATGAAGCAAGAGTGATCAGATATAAATAAGAGAGGCCACTAGCACAGTGGGCCTTATGGTTTATATATATAATAGTGATATTAAAAAAGATTACATTGTGCAGATTGCTTATGGTTCATTAAGAATTTGAGTTACACTACTTAACCTTGACTTAACAGACTATGAAAATATTGTACAGGACAAAATTCATTGAGTCAGATGGTTCAGAAACTATAATAATAAAAATAATAATAATAAATATTCTTTTAATAAACCGGCCATATCCCACCGAGACAGGGTGGCCCAAAAAAGGAAAAACGAAAGTTTCTCTTTAAATTTAGTAATATGTACAGGAGAAGCGGTTACTAGCCCTTTGCTCTCGCATTGTAGTCACATCTTATGACACGCATGGCTTACGGAGGAAGAATTTTGTTCTACTTTCCCATGGAGAATAATAACAAATACAGTGGAACCTCTGGTCACGACCATAATTCATTCCAAAACTCTGGTCGCAACCCGATTTGGTCGTGCCCTGAACCTAATTTCTCCATTGGATTGTATCTTAATATGATTAGTCCATTCCAGACCCCTACAAACTATATGTAAATATTGTTTAAGATTTTTAAGCACAAAATAGTTAATTATACCATAGAATGCACAGTGTAATAGTAAACTAAATGTAAAAATCTTAAACAACAGAGAAAACTAACATTGCACGAGTCTGTTCTAGACCCCCGTGAACTGTTCGCTGTAAACAGATTTTTTTTTTCTTTTTTTAAGAGTTTTAAGAGACGTCTAATGGCTGAGAAATGAACTCTGATTTTTTTCATTTTTGGTGTACGTTAAGCATCTTTCCATCATACATTGCCCAAGTTTCAATAAGATAGCTCAACAAACGACTGAGAAAAAAAATATGTACGAGAAGCTGTTTGTGCACTACCTGCTGATAAAACATCGCTAATCCAAATTTATCATGGTCAAAATTACTGTAATTTATGAATAAATTACTTGGAGATAATTGATGAAAATGAGCGACTAAAAGGTGAGGGTCTTTGTTAGGTGTACACAAACAACAGGAAGTGGGAAAAATTGGCACGTGCAAAAAAAATGGCACAGAATGTGAAAATTGGTGTAGGTGTGTTTGTTCGGCACTCCATTATGCGTTCGTGACCAGATGCAAAAATTTGGTGAATTTTTTGGTCGTGAACCAATTTGTTTGTGTTTGGAAGCATTCGTGACCAGAGGTTCCACTGTACATGTATAGTTAAAATAATAATCTTTATTTGTACAATATAATGATACAACTAATACAGACCTAACCCCTTTCCCTGTTAGTCTTTTAATCTTTTTAATTTCCAAAATTAAAGTGCTGCTGACAGTGTTGCGATTTAAAAAAAAAAAAAAAATCTGTAATGATATAGAATCTTTGTATGAAGGTATTGTCACTTAGAATTTAAAATTTAATGGAACACTTATGAAACTACGCAGGTGGTAATTTGAGCACAATTTTGCTTACTGTGAGTCCTATTTTAAACAATTCCATTGTTTAACTTGATTAAATTCCTTGCTATTTCACTAGTATGCATTCCATTCTAGTAATTGAATATAAGAAAGTGCCCATTCAACTATCAGAACTATGCTATAAATCACCCAGAAGTTGGTAATTTGTCCAATTTTACACAAAATTCAACAAATTTCAGTTTTAACCCTTTGGGGGTTTCGGACGTTCTAGTACGTCTTAAGACCCAGGGTTTTTGACGTACTAGTACGCCTAAATTCTAGCGCCCTTAAATCTAGTGAGAGAAAGCTGGTAGGCCTACATATGTAAGAATGGGTCTATGTGGTCAGTGTACACGGTATAAAAAAAATCTTGCAGCACACAGTGCGTAATGATAAAAAAAAAAACTTTGACAGTGTTTTGGGAGTAAAACAGCGACTTTGCACTGTATTTTCGTATGGTGTTTATTGTTGTAATCTAGTTTCTTGGTCTCATTTTATAGAATCGAAGACATATTACAGAAATTGAGATGATTTTGACTGGTTTTACAATGAAAAGTACCTTGAAATTGAACTCAAAGTAGCAGAAATGTTCGATTTTTACCAAAGTTCAAAAGTAAACAAATCATGCCAAGCGTCCAATACACATCAACTGGCGAGTCTAATATTCTTTTACAAGTGCGCTGATATTATTTATACCATTTCTACACTAATGCAGTAGTCTGCATAACAGTAAATCTTATTTTTTTTGTAAGAATAAAAATTCAAAGTGGAAAGCCAAAGAAATATAAGAGGGGCCTGGGGATGTGACTAACGAACAGAGAACTTGTTATTTTAGTGTCAGAAATGTCTTTCTTGTTTATTCTGGACCCTAGTCAGAAATTGGCATCTTTTGAAATTTGTGTGAAATTGGCAAAATTGCTAAATTCTGAACACTTTATTGGATAGTTGAAATCAGTAAATGGGTGGTTTCTTGTACTCATTCGATAGAAAAAATGGAGTTTTAGCGAAATAGTTACGATTTTTGTCAACTAGTACACTGGAATTGGCCGAAAATAGGGCTCAAAATGGGCAAAATCGCCGATGTGTAAACATCATCAAGACCGCTAACTTCGCAAGAGCATAATTCCGTAAGTTTTCCATCAAATTTCATACTTTTGGTGTCATTATGATTGGGAAAAGATTCTCTATCCTTTCACAAGATTTTTTTTTTTCCATTTGGCCGACCCTGAGAACAAGTCTCTGAGAGGACCTGTCGACCCCCAAAGGGTTAAAGTCCAAATTGAACACTGTAGGCATCCCAGTCACTACAGCCATGTTCCCTCTGTTCATTAATCACATCCCCAGACCTCTTTTGTCCTCCATTTTGAATCCATCATCACACTAAACATCAAAGATCTAACCTGTAAAACCAAAAATGATTGGTCATGGTTTAGGCCATCCCAATATTGGGAGCAAACCTAGGAAAAACCCATAAAATAAACCAAGGGGAATAGGGAGCCCTAACCGTCTTCAGGAAAATTGTAAAAAATTGAGCCCTATTTTACAGTAAAACCTCTTATAATTTTACTTTGGCAATTTTCGACAAAGAAAAATTTACCAGACAAACAGAAGTATTGGACAAAATGGACAAAAGTCTGTAATTCTGGATTTTGTCCATATTGATAGTACAATGTCTTCACTCTGAAGGAGGGGTGTTAATGTTGCAGTTTTATAAACTAGTGTAAAGCACCCCTCTGGCAAGATAGTGGAGTGAATGATGATGAAAGTTTTTCTTTTTCTGGCCATCCTGCCTTGGTGGTACTCGGTCGATGTGTTAATAAATAATAAAATGATAGTGTCTGGTTATCTTCTGAAGTATTAAGCTACCTGACGACTCCAGCACTTGTCTAGTTTCATTGTTTCCTGAGCCGTAGGCCACCCTGCTTGGCCTGCCAGGCAGGCAGACTTGCCAGGGAGGCAGACTTGCCGGGCAGGCAGACTTGCCGGGCAGGCAGACTTGCCGGGCAGGCAGACTTGCCGGGCAGGCAGACTTGCCAGGCAGGCAGTCTTGCCAGGCAGGCAGGCTGCTGTATGTGATATCTAATATTCTCACCCCTAACCTCTCTTCCTTCCTCTCACCAGACATGCTGCTCTTTCCCCTACCTCCGACTCACCAGACATTCTGGCCCTCCCCTGCCTCCCTCCCTGTCACCACTACATCATCTGATCATGCTGGTTGCCAGTTCCACTACTTGCTTCCAAAATTGAACTGGCTTATGAGAAAGTCTTGCTAAGACTTTATTACCAGTATCTTATTATAGAGTGCTGTTTTATGTTGAATAAAAATTTACTTTTCTTGACAGGTCCTCGTCCTTTGAAGAGATTTACGCCCCCTCCTGAAGGAGAGGGAGATGATGATTCTGAGGAAGATGAAGATTCAGATGAAGAATATTCAGATGAGGATGAGGAGGAAGATAGTGAAGAGGATGATGAAGATGACGATGATGAAACTGAAAGAAAACCAAAGTACAAGGATGAAATCCTGGAGATGGTAAAGTAATCATTTGTTCAAATTAATATTAATTCTTTTGTGTGTATATATATTTTTGTTTTTTCTGAGCACAATTTTCTTTTTTATGAGGGCATTGACTACTAAAATCATTATTTTTTCTGCCTTTTTTTGTGCAAACTGGCTGAATCTTCGTTCCTGTAATGTAGAAAGTAAGGTCTTCTTTCAGTATAATTTTTCAAGTAAATCAGAGTATTTTTCACTGGTGTATTGGATGTGTATATATATATATATATATATATATATTATATATATATATATATATATATATATATATATATATATAATATTGTATATATATATATATATATATATATATATAATATTGTATATATATATATTTCTTTCTTTCAACACACCAGCCGTATCCCACCGAGGCGGGGTGGCCCAAAAGGAAAAACAAAGGTTTCTCCTTTCACATTTAGTAATATATACTGGAGAAGGGGTTACTAGCCCCTTGCTCCTGGCATTTTAGTCGCCTCTTACAACACGCATAGCTTACGGAGGAAGAATTCTGTTCCACTTCCCCATGGAGAATATATATATATATATATATATATATAAAAAATATATATATATATATATATATATATATATATATATATATATATATATATATATATATATATATATATATATATATATACACACACATATCTATACACACACAAATATATATATATAATATATATATATATATATATATATATATATAAAATATATATATATATATATATATATATATATATATATATTTTTTTTTTTTCAACAAGTCGGCCGTCTCCCACCGAGGTAGGGTGACCCAAAAAAGAAAGAAAATCCCCAAAAAGAAAATACTTTCATCATCATTCAACACTTTCACCACACTCACACATTTTCACTGTTTTTGCAGAGGTGCTCAGAATACAACAGTTTAGAAGCATACACATATAAAGATACACAACATATCCCTCCAAACTGCCAATATCCCAAACCCCTCCTTTTAAAGTGCAGGCATTGTACTTCCCATTTCCAGGACTCAAGTCCGACTATATGAAAATAACCGTTTTCCCTGAATCCCTTCACTAAATATTACCCTGCTCACACTCCAACAGATCGTCAGGTGCCAAGTACCATTCGTCTCCATTCACTCCTATCTAACACGCTCATGCACGCTTGCTGGAAGTCCAAGCCCCTTGCCCACAAAACCTCCTTTACCCCCTCTCTCCAACCCTTTCGAGGACGATCCCTACCCCGCCTTCCTTCCCCTATAGATTTATATGCTTTCCATGTCATTCTACTTTGATCCATTCTCTCTAAATGACCAAACCACCTCAACAACCCCTCTTCTGCCCTCTGACTAATACTTTTATTAACTCCACACCTTCTCCTAATTTCCACACTCCGAATTTTCTGCATAATATTTACACCATTGCCCTTAAACAGGACATCTCCACTGCCTCCAACCGTCTCCTCGCTGCTGCATTTACCACCCAAGCTTCACACCCATATAAGAGTGTTGGTACTACTATACTTTCATACATTCCCTTCTTTGCCTCCATAGATAACGTTTTTTTGACTCCACATATACCTCAACGCACCACTCGCCTTTTTTCCCTCATCAATTCTATGATTAACCTCATCCTTCATAAATCCATCAATATATACATATATATATATATATATTTTTTTTTATCACACTGGCCGATTCCCATCAAGGCAGGGTGGCCCGAAAAAGAAAAACTTTCACCATCATTCACTCCATCACTGTCTTGCCAGAAGGGTGCTTTACACTACAGTTTTTAAACTGCAACATTAACACCCCTCCTTATATATGTATATATATACATATATACATATATACAGTGGACCCCCGGTTTACGATCAGCTCCCAATGCGACCCATTATGTAAGTGTATTTATGTAAGTGCATTTGTATTTGTATGTTTGGGGGTCTGAAATGGACTAATCTAATTCACAAAATTCCTTATGGGAACAAATTCAGTCAGTACTGGCACCTGAACATACTTCTGGAATGAAATAATATCGTAAACCGGGGGTCCACTGTATATATGTGTATATATGTGTATATATGTGTATATATGTATATATATGTATATCTTTCTTCTTTCAACACACCGGCCGTATCCCACCGAGGCGGGGTGGCCCAAAAGGAAAAACGAAAGTTTCTCCTTTTACATTTAGTAATATATACAGGAGAAGAGGTTACTAGCTCCTTGCTCCCGGCATTTTAGTCGCCTCTTACAACACGCATGGCTTACGGAGGAAGAATTCTGTTCCACTTCCCCATGGAGGTAAGAGGAAATAAACAAGAACAAGAACTAGAAAGAAAATAGAAGAAAACCCAAAGGGGTGTGTATATATATGCTTGTACATGTATGTGTAGTGTGACCTAAGTGTAAGTAGAAGTAGCAAGACATACCTGAAATCTTGCATGTGTATGAGACAGATAAAAAAAGACACCAGCAATCTTACCATCGTGTAAAACAATTACAGGCTTCAGTTTTACACTCACTTGGCAGGACGGTAGTACCTCCCTGGGCGGTTGCTGTCTACCAACCTACTACCTAGAATATATGTATATATATGTATATATATATATATATGTATATATATATATATAATGTGAAAAGTGGGTTATAATAAGCGTGTATGCACCTGGAGAAGAGAGAAGTGTAGAGGAGAGAGAGAGATTTTGGGAAATGTTGAGTGAATGCGTGGGGAGTTTTGAATCAAGTGTGAGAGTAATGGTGGTTGGGGATTTCAATGCTAAAGTGGGTAAAAATGTTATGGAAGGAGTAGTAGGTAAATTTGGGGTGCCAGGGGTAAATGTAAATGGGGAGCCTTTAATTGAGCTATGTGTAGAAAGAAATTTGGTAATAAGTAATACATATTTTATGAAAAAGAGGATAAATAAATATAGAAGGTATGATGTAGCACGTAATGAAAGTAGTTTATTAGATTATGTATTGGTGGATAAAAGGTTGATGGGTAGGCTCCAGGATGTACATGTTTATAGAGGGGCAACTGATATATCGGATCATTATTTAGTTGTAGCTACAGTTAGAGTAAGAGGTAGATGGGAAAAGAGGAAGGTGGCAACAAGAAGTAAGAGGGAGGTGAAAGTGTATAAACTAAGGGAGGAGGAAGTTCGGGTGAGATATAAGCGACTATTGGCAGAAAGGTGGGCTAGTGCAAAGATGAGTAGTGGGGGGGTTGAAGAGGGTTGGAATAGTTTTAAAAATGCAGTATTAGAATGTGGGGCAGAAGTTTGTGGTTATAGGAGGGTGGGGGCAGGAGGAAAGAGGAGTGATTGGTGGAATGATGAAGTAAAGGGTGTGATAAAAGAGAAAAAGGTAGCTTATGAGAGGTTTTTACAAAGCAGAAGTGTTATAAGAAGAGCAGAGTATATGGAGAGTAAAAGAAAGGTAAAGAGAGTGGTGAGAGAGTGCAAAAGGAGAGCAGATGATAGAGTGGGAGAGGCACTGTCAAGAAATTTTAATGAAAATAAGAAAAAATTTTGGAGTGAGTTAAACAAGTTAAGAAAGCCTAGGGAAAATATGGATTTGTCAGTTAAAAACAGAGTAGGGGAGTTAGTAGATGGGGAGATGGAAGTATTGGGTAGATGGCGAGAATATTTTGAGGAACTTTTAAATGTTAAGGAAGAAACAGAGGCAGTAATTTCATGCACTGGTCAGGGAGGTATACCATCTTTTAGGAGTGAAGAAGAGCAGAATGTAAGTGTGGGGGAGGTACGTGAGGCATTACGTAAAATGA
>NC_091306.1:5606454-5693954 GCF_038502225.1 Cherax quadricarinatus | reverse complement strand
TTGGTATATACGTACAGTACAGTAGAATCTCAGAATTTTTGGGTTTGTGTTCTTAGAGGTCCTCAAAATCTAGAAGTTGTCAGTAATGCAAATTTATGTTTGCATTTGAAAGTTTTCATCAGACTAAAGTGCATTTTGCATTTCAGAGAACATATATTATCTCATTAACTATCACTCTCTATTTTACTGTAGTTAGAGATTTTGACATAGGAACATTTTGATTGAGTACATTTTGAACAAAATTGGTTTTCACTTTGGGAGTAATACAGAAGGATCCTTAACAGTGGGCAACAGGAAACCTACAGGTTAAAAAGGCTCGTAAATTTAGTGGGTTCACATGTATTCCTAAATATACGTTCATGACAGTAAATAATAGTAGTATATATTCTTTATATTACATTTGTTTCTTATGTATGTTAATTAAAATATATACTGTGTTCGTGTCCGTGTGTGCTGTGCATGTGCGTGTGCGTGAATGTGTGTGTGTGTGTGTGCTTGTGTATACAGCAGGGCTCCGCTTTACGGCGTTCCGCTAATACGGACATTTCAAATTATGACCAAAACTCGCTATACAGCTCCCCCACCTGTCTTTCTAATACGGTCACAGCTGCCTACCGAGCACATCTCCTTATTATGTCTGGAAACTTTCCAAAATTTCAAGTGTTTTAAAGTTATTGTATATTTTATATGTATTGTACTTGATAATTAAACTTGTGTACACCTGTACCTAAATAAACTTACACACTGTGCTGGCATGTAGGTACACATTAAAATCACTAAGAGTCTCTACTCTTGATGCAATAATAATATTAATAATAATAATAATAATAATAATAATAATCTCTTGGGCGCATTAATGTCGCATATTACGTTAATATAGACATTTCCCTTAATCTATCTATGATATTTTTTTCAAAATTATATAAGAAACACATTATGTAACACACAAACATGATACATGCACCCACAGTATAAAAATTTATACAAATATATGAGATGTTTACCAAACGGTTTGTAGAAGTGTCGGAAGAATTACGTTTTCTCTAGCCCGTCACCTGTTACTAGGGATAACTGTAGAAAAATATTCCTTTTGTATGCCTTCACTTTATAGCTATAATTCTGTACTAACTTGTACACAGTGTAAGAGTATTTGTTTCGTGATTTAATTATTATAATAATAATAAAAATATTATAAGGTAAAAGTTTCACAAACTCTTACAAATGTACATGAATGAACTAAAACTGGACACGTATTAATACCGTCTATTTCGCCTGACCGAGTGATCGTCCACAACCTGTTCAGTTTGTTTGTTTACGCTGTCTGAGCTCGGTGTATCATTAAATGTTGTATATTACGTTAATATATACATTTTCATTAATCCACCCGTGATATTTTTTTCAAAATTATATAATAAACACGATACATAACATAAATACATAACAACATATGTGTAGAGAACCTAGGATAACCCAAAAAAGTCAGTGACTTACTTCCATTGCCTTCACTCAGAGCATCATTTCTTCTCAAAATGATGTTACATGAGAATGGGAGTGTTCTTCTTTATTTATTCTACCGTATCAATGTAGAGACAACCTGTATACAATGTAACTTGTACACAAACCAGACGTGTACACTGTTTACAAAACTTACCTTCGCCTGGTTTGTTTACATAACTCTGCGCCTGTCCTCTCTCATGCACTCATTCTTTCTCTCTGGTATGGTAGCCTGGCTGACTACCATACATACCACACTTGATTTTTTACAATAAATACTCCTCATCTCACCCTATATTTTAAGACTACATTTTATCGCTCTGGGATGCTTACATAGAATAGTATGTGTGGGTGGGTTGGCCTGGTATGGTAGCCTGGCTGACTACCATACATACCACACTTGATTTTTTACAATAAATACTACTCATCTCACCCTATATTTTAAGGTAAGTAATGAGTGAACTGTATATACATTTTATCGCTCTGGGATGCTTAAATATCATAGAATAGTATGTGTGGGTGGGGTGGCCTGGTATGGTAGCCTGGCTGACTACCATACATACCACACTTGATTTCTTACAATAAATACTACTTGTCTCACCCTAGATTAAGACTATAAATATTTTAAGGTAAGTAATGAGTGCACTATGTGTGTATTGTACTTTTTTATTGTTTTTTTGATGCCTGGTTCTATTGCTAACATAACATATGTTAGTGTAAACTTGTTATCTAGTGTTTGTATGCATTTGTAAGTGGAAAAAAAGGGTGTTCCACTTTACGGCGGTTTCCGCTTTACGGCGGTAGCCTGGAACCTAACCCGCCGTATAAGTGGGGCCCTCCTGTATATGTGTGTGTATGTATATATATATGTGTGTGTATATAAAAATAATGTTCATCAGATAAATATTAACTGGATTATAATTGTTTTATCACTGTTACAGCTGGTAGGTGTTGCTGTATGGGGTAGGTGTGGCACTAGCAGTATAGATACCCAATATTCTGCCTTTATAACACTGTATAGCCCAGATATTTAACTCAAAATAGAAGTTCACTTGGTAAGAATTTTGAAAGTGCATGTAAGTGTTTCTGTAACTTTTGCCTCAATTATCTTAGAGAAAAAGTAATCACATGTATTGCTTCAGTACATTTCAATGTGTTCAAAGGTAGTGCTTTTATTCTTTTTTTTTTTTTAAAAAAAAAAAAGCCTCTGCTTTGTCATAATAGAGGAGGTGCATCACACCTTCCAGTATGTTGCAAATGAACATACATTTATACAGGTACAAACCTTCTAATCCGGCACCCATGGGACTGAGACGCGTCTGATTTTCACGACCGCGCGGTTTTGGAGTAAATACAAAAATTATTAATATAGCTTAATTAATTTCAGTGTACTCTTTACTTCTGTAATTCTTCTTCAGAATGAGGCTACTTGCACATTTAAATGATTTGAGTATTGTGAAGGCTTGATTATTGCTTGTCAGTACCTTGTCTGGTGTGGATGATCCAGCCACAGGATTTTGAAACCTTGATGGCTGCTTGTTAGTAACATTAGCAACCACATCTGCTAACTTTTGTTGCTTTGTGTGTTTCAGCTTCTGATTAGTGTATTTTTATCATAAACTCTCTGACATTATTTGTTATTCTGATATGAAGCTTCTTGCTAAAGACTAGTGATTAAGCACCCACACAGTGCTATACATGAGTTCAGCTCACTCACGATGTATCTACCATTTGACTCGTGTAGTAGTTGTCGTCTCCTACTCCTCCTCCTCCCATTCCTCCTCCTCCTCCCATTCCTCCTCCTCCTCCTCCTCCTCCTCCTCCTCCCATTCCTCCTCCTCCTCCCATTCCTCCTCCTCCTCCTCCCATTCCTCCTCCCATTCCTCCTCCTCCTCCCATTCCTCCTCCTCCTCCCATTCCTCCTCCTCCTCCCATTCCTCCTCCTCCTCCCATTCCTCCTCCTCCTCCCATTCCTCCTCCCATTCCTCCTCCTCCCATTCCTCCTCCTCCTCCTCCTCCTCCTCCTCCTCCTCCTCCTCCTCGAAATTTGACAAGATCTTTATTTTTCCATCAGTATGTGAGTGAGCTAATAAGACATTAGTGTTCACCTTAATTACATTGGTAGCATCACAAGAGATGCCTTCAGCTCTACCTTCATTGCAATAGGCAGAGTGATGGGGTTGTCTGAGTGCCTCTCTGACATAATTACATTGGGCAGAGATAAAAAAAAAAAAAAATTATGAAATACAGCCTCTCCTCGCTTAACGATGGAGTTCAATTCTTAAGACCCCATCAGTAAACGAATTCGTCGCTAAGTGAGAAGCATGCTATAATGGTAGTGGGTTTGTGTCAGCCATCTTTGATATTGTTTTAATGTCACTTTTGCACCTTTAACATTTCTGGTATATTGTAATAAACAGAATAGAGGAAATCAGCTCTGAAATGCATTATTTAGGTATGCACACTGATCAGAGGGCCTGTCGTAAATCTGAGTTGTTGGTAAACAAGTACATAACTAAGTGAGGAGAGGCTGTAGTTTTCACAGGGTTCTCCTCAACTTACGATGGGGTTACGTTCCGAAGAACCCATTAAAGTTGAAAATATCACAAGTCAAATATGAATATATGGCATGATAAATAAGTAAATAAAAAACTGTCACTGAATAGGTAAATAAATAATTAGCATAACTAACTAAATACCAGTCTTGAAAAGTAAATAAATGAATGCAAGTATATCTTGTCAATAATTGTACAGTACAGGTCAGCCATCACTAATCCAGCATCATTGGGACCTGTAGTGTGCTGGATTACAGGGTGGCTAGGTTAGAGTACACTTAATTAACCTATCAGTAGACTCTTTCTGCTACATCTTCCTCATTTTCATCACTACTTTTTCCTCTACTGGCTTGCTGCTGTGGATTTACAACCATCTGCACAATTTCTGAGTCAGTATAATGATGAAATTTGAAATTATGCTAGGTGAAATTAGTGCCGGATTACTGATGGAACCGGATAACTGATTGTCAGATTAGTGATGGCCAACCTGTACTGTACCGCATTACTCTCGCACCATCGTAAAGTCAAAATATCACAAAGCAGGGAGCATCTGTACACTATAGAGCCTCTGAAAACAGAGCAATATTGTGATGTGTCAAACAAACCAGCAAAGTAATATGGTGAATCTCTGTTTTGGGAATAGTTTTCACATTTCATTTATGTAATTCAAGTTAAATATATTGAAAAAGTCAGTTTTGAGAGAATTCCAGTTTACAGGGTGCTGGATTTTGGAGTTTGTAGCTGTATTTATTCTCAAAGGAATTTGCTAATGCTTTTATAATATATATACTACAAAGCTGCAAGTATTTTGCATACTTATGTTCAATAATGAGTTTCTGACTTTTTACAAAATTTACATAACTTTCAAGTTGTAAATAGGGATGGTGTAAATTGTTTGCCAACATAATATGTAAAGAGACTTGAAAGGCAGCATATAATTTCAACAAGAATTCTAGACTGGAGAGAAGGAAACAGTATCTTGAAGAGAAATTAACGATGTAGGTTGACAGAGGTGGAGTTCATATGCAAGGACCAGAGAGGAATAGGATCTGTTAGGAAGTAGCAGCAGCCAGAGGTGCATGGAAGAAGGTAAGGCATTAGGCAGGAAGAAAGTAGGTAAAGCAGATAGATATATAATTTTGGAATAGTAACTATATTTGTTTTATGTATATGTATAAAAGAAGGAAAGGTTCATTTGGATTTGTGCAAAGAATAAGGGCTCCAGAGAGAGTGCAGAAATTAAAGGGGAATAAATTTGTTGAGTATTCCAAGCATAGTGTATAAAAAAAATCATTATAGGAAGAGTTAGAGGACATACAGAAAGTAGAATTACATAGGAACAAGGTTGATTTAGGAGAGGAAAGACTGTATATAGACTAGGTGTTTGCATTAAAGCTTGTAAATGAATAACATTTCAATACAGGTAAGGAGCAGTTTGTTATAATTATAGATTTGTAAAAAGCATATGATAAAGCAGGTATTGCAAATGTATGGAATAGGCAGTAGGTTGTTAAAAGCTATAAAGAGTTTTTATGGGAAGAGTGAAATTCAAGAGAACTCTCTTGTATGGATGTGAAGCATGGGTTGTGAATGTTGCAACAAGGAGAAGGCTAGAGGCAGTGGAGATGTCATGTCTGAGGGCAGTGTGTGGTGTGAATATAATGCAGAGAATCCGTAGTTTGGAAATTAAGAAGAGGTGTGGGATTGCCAAACCTGTTATCCAGAGGGCTGAGGAGGGGTTATTGAGATGGTTTGGACATGTAGAGAGGATGGAATGAAATAGAAAGGCTTCGAGAGTGTATAAATCTGCAGTGGGGGGAAGGTGGTGTAGGGTTCGACCTAGGAAAGGTTGGAGGGAGGGGGTAAAAGAGGTTTTGTGTGCGAGGGGCTTGGACTTTTCAGCAAGTGTGCATGAGTGTGTTAGATAGGAGCAAATGGAGACAAATGGTTTTTAGGGCTTGACATACTTGTTGGAATGTAAGCAATGTAACGTTTATGAAGGGATTCAGGGAAACCAGCAGGTCTGACTTGATTCCTGGAGATGGGAAGTACATTGTCGGCTCTCTGAAGGAGGGATGTTAATGTTGCAGTTTATAACTGTAGTGTAAGCATGCCTCTGGCAAGACAGTGATGGAATGAATGAATGATGAAAGTTTTTCGTTTTTTGGGCCACAGTGCCTTGGTGGGAAATGTGTTAATAAAATATAAAAAAAAAAAAAAAAATCTAGTATTTTCTAGTATAAGTGGGTTTTAGACAGGGATGTGTTTTTTTTTTTTTTTTTTTTTTTTTTTTAAGACAGAGTTGCCAAATAAGGGCATCCTAGTGCTGGAATTAATTTAATATAAAATAGCTGTTGCAATTGCTCTTTGCTGATAACACAGTGCTTTTGAGAGATTTAGAAAAGAAGTTACAGTAGGTGGTGTGCAAAAGAAATAAGTTGCAGATAAACTAGGAAAAGAGCAAGATATTTAAAAGTACAAATAATTGAATTAATAAGTAAATATTATATTTTCCAATAAGGTATGTGTGTACAAGGATTAGTTAAGTCTCTCTAATTACCCTTATAAAAATTCCCATAGTATATATGGCATTTTGGGCAGACTTAAACTAGGAGTAAAACTAATTTTCAAACATGCACAGTTGATTATATTTAAAAGAAATCTAGGTATTTATAGATTGGATGCCATTGAGAGGAGGAGGCAAAGAGGAAGTGAAAGTCTCAAGATATGATGTGTCAGCAGATTGGTCCATGAATGGCAAATAGAATTGTAGGGTAGATGAGGTACAAAAGGTAGCTTGGCTGTTGAAGCATCCATGGAAGAAAAAAATGTAAATATATGTACTATATGTGTATATATACTCTATTGTAGATGAATGGTTCAGAGAACCGACATGTGCAACTCTTGGGTATCTTTATTGAGGAAACGTTTTGCCACACAGTGGCTTCATCAGTCCATACAAAGGAGAAACTTGAAGAACAGGAGGAGAATGAGGTAATCAGTCCCTCAGCCTTGAGTCAATGTGGTCAGTCCATCAATCTTGAATAGAATACGGCATATTAGCGGAGAAGCAGCTTATAAACCGTAGACAGGTGAGGGGCAGCAGTCGTAGGTGGTGTCACATTTGTCCAATGTGGAAGTAGGTCGTGCCCAAGGGTTAGGCAAGTGAAGAATTCCCAAGTATTAAGATCGCAAGAAGTTGCAGTGTCTGACAGGATTGTACTCTATATACAGTATTGTACCTGAATCACTACAATAAAATATATATTTTTTATAACAAATTTCTATTTCTTGTTAACTGAGGTTTTGTTACTGCAACACTTGTGTACTCTGCTTTATATTTATGGCCATAATTATCCATAGATTATAAACACAACTTATCTTCAGCAGTGAGTCATGAGCACAGAGGGAACACTTTAGCTGTTCAGTAGTTATTCAGGCTTACCACAAAGAATATTGGGTAATGTGGAAATTTTGTTAATACCTTAATTCATAATATTCCTGTTGGTCAATCCATAAATGCCTTTATTGCAGTTTTCCAGATTTACCAATAAAAGCATGCTGCTTATACACCAAGATGATGAACCTTAATTTATGATGTTTGATTATTAATATAAGATTGTGTGTATATACTGTATAATACATATGTATATATAAATTACAGTATTTGCAAATTGCAGTATTCTTAAGAAAGATTTATATATGTTCAAATCATTGGCACCCTTAATTATATAATAAATCCTCAAGTGAGTAACATCTGGCATAAACCAACTCCCTTAATTTTGTTTTATGGCAGTTCTGAAGTATTTTATGAAGGAAAACAGTTGTATTCATATTGAAAGATAAAAAAAATCCCATATTTTTATAAGATGGTTTTAGCAAATTTTTCATTCATTGGTTACTTGTGGAAAATAAAGACATCAGCTCTTATAATCACAATGACAGTTCAGTATGATGATGATGGAATTTTTCTAACCTTCAAGTATCCAAAGATTTTAAGACATTAAAACCAAGATTTGTGTGACTGTCATACCTCAGTGAAATTTTATCATTACTGTAGTATAAACTAATATTAGTACAATTAAGGTTAGGTAAGGTTTGTCAGGAAACAGGACAAGTGTTTCCTGATGCTGGTCTTAGATGATGACCTGCTGTGGGAGCTTCTGGTCATCTGACCGAGGCCTTTTGCTGGCTTACCAGTTCACCCCTTTAAAAATTATGGTCATAGTTATATTATTTAGTGAGTACAGTTAAGAAATGAGATCAAAGATAAAACATTGTTGTTTTTAAAAGTATGATTTTTTTGGGTCGTCATGCCTCCATGGAAGATGGCTGGTGTGTTAAAAAACTATTACAATTCTTGATAGTCAGAAAGAATGTTAAATAATATTTCTTTTATTTTCCAAATTTACGTAACTAAACAGACACACTTGACACCCCTAGGCCATTTCTAATTGATTGTGTTCGACTGATACTGCAGCTTGTGTATTCATGGCTATGGATGTATTAGCCCTTGTGGCTTAGCGCTTCTTTTTGATTATAATAATAATATGGATGTATTCTTTTTCTAAGCTTCTTAAAAAAAGATTCCATTCAAATAAACAGAACATAAAATAGCAAGTGCTGATATACAGTATATCAAGTTTTACACCAATGAGTCCTTCTGCTCTTAATAAAAAAAATACATTGTAAGCTGTCTTTATAATAGTTTCTTAAAATTTTAAATACTTCAGAATTGCTTTTCTGTTATTTTAAATTTAGTTTATCTCTGTAATGCTGAACATGTTTTAATTGTGAAACCACTAATTATTAATCCCTTGTCATCCTTTCCTCTTTTTTTTTTTTCTGCATATTTGCTTCTCTGCTGCCTTGTGCACCTTTTGCTTATTTGTGTACCTTCTGCTGCCTTGTGTACATGCTTATTTTAACTAATTTTTTTTTATTAATGATGGCCTATTATAATTATACTTTACATTCTTTCATTTGTTTGCTTAAATTACTAATATCTGCATTTCCAAAATGTTCAAATATTGCTTTCTTACACCTTCATTTATAATGCTCACTTTATTTTCTGTTGGATTATAATTCTTACAATGCAAACTTCTCTTTAATGGAATTCTCCTGGCATTGTATTTACTGGTCATATTGCATGCATTCTTTTCATTCTCTGTAATATCATAATGATAATACATTGATAAAATATGCTTTAATATCTTCTGTGATGCCTTTGATGCACCAATGCTCTGCAATGCTGTGCACATACTGCTGCTGCTTCGCTGCTATACAGGTTAAATCCTCACAGAGTGCCAGAAAGGCAGCTTCGCTGCGTGCCAAATTCGAGAAGTGGGAATCCGAGGTTGAGCGCAACAACGAATATAACCGTGGCGACATACCTGAAGGTGACGAGGAGTGTATGCCATCTATTGACACCGCCCGTAACCTCCGTGCCATGTTTGAGAACAAGGCCCAGGAGGCATCTCGGCCGGTTACTAATCGTCCTAAGATAAAGGTCAACAGATTTGTGGTAAGTAATGATGCTAATTATTGATATTCATAAATGAATGTTTTTCAGATATGAATTTTATTATTGTCTATAAATTTTACAATATTTTAAGAGTCAATATGTTATATTGTATGTGTTATTTATTTCTGCATATATGCCACTTCATTAAAAAATAAAATGTAACTTTCATTTAAACAAATTTTTTCATTTGAAGTTTGCATTGAAAATTGATAAGGAAATTTATATAGTTTTAGATACTGTACTTAACTGTTATTAGGTTTAAGACAATAATGTTGTAAACTGGGATTGTGTTGAACAAAATTAAAATATTTATTTGATTTATACTGTTCTCACACGAGTACTTTAATTTTTGGGTATGTAACACATGAAAGTTACTTATTTACTTTATGGGGATAGAAGTGTCATAGAGACATGTCAGGTGATTCTTGCTGACAGTTTATGTAAATTTGACTTTTATATTATTCAGAATATAACAGATTATGTTCCAAATCCTATAAAGTAAACTGTAATAATCTGTTGTTGCATACACAATTTGTGCAAATATATTAAGTGAAGGTGTTCAAGCTCAACATTAATACTAACAGTTGTGTAAAGCATCTTGCTGCAAGATTTGTAAATATGAATATGTGCATTGTATCTATTTTATGGCACTTGTACTATTAACATTATTAATATAGAGTATAGCATGTATTATAACATTGTACTTGTGCAAATTGTCACAAACCCTTGTATGTTTGATTATTATTTGTAATTACAGGAAAAGAACTGTTTGTGTGTATGTGTCTGCATGTGTATGTATGTGTGATGCATGCATGATTTGCAGAGTTAATTTGTATTCTTTGCATAGACACTTCTACAGTAATATTTATATAGAGTCCAAGTCATTGTTCTTAGAATTAACCATTTTTGTTTCTTTAATATCCTGGGAAGTGACAGTTTGCAGAGCAAGAAAATAAAATGCTTGTAAATCTTAATCTATATTGTGCATAATCACTCACATGACTCTGAAGCAGTATCTGTTACATATGTATGTTGAACTATCTGCTTTTCTTAGGCATGTCACCACAAGAGTAGCTTTTTTACTTTCAGTGAGATAATTTACTTTTTATAATATTTATATACTTTATTTCCACATAACTCGAGCATTGGATGTATACTATTAGTGTGCTAAATAACATGAGTGTAATTAACATAATGGAAAGTACTGTGATGGATCGCCCAATTCAGCACTGTGGTAGTCACTAGATAAAAGGCCCATAACCACTATCTCAGCTCTTGTTTTTAGTGATACAAGCATTGACTGCATCAATAAGTATTAGTTGCCTGATGTGATGTATATTATCAAGGTGATGAAGACTTCATAACCTTAACATTACTACCACTTAATAGTAACCCAGTATATTTCACCTGAAAATCTACCATTATTCCTCTTCAAGATAAATGGAATATTGCACTGCTGCCCATGTGGAAAGAAATAAGAGGCAAACTGGAATAATGCATCCAGGTCTGCTGTGGTGGTGTGTGACTCTTTTGTGCTCTAAATATAAGCATCATCTAGTGGTGTCTGTGTAAACTAACTACTCTCTTCATTTTGCATTTTGCATTTTCTAAATGGAAAGTGGTATTCTTTCTTTGTTTCATGAGCACTTGTTTATATGTAGTAGCATTGCTGTTTATTCCACTTGGAAGAAAGTGTGTACTGGTAGGGACAAAGTTTGACTTGGGTCAAAAGCAAGCCTTGTATATATCTCGTTATACCTACAAAATACAGAATGATAAAAATTATAGCAAAAGGTAGGCGAGTACTAATACATTACTCATAATGCAAATTAAGAAAGATATTTTAAAGTAAATGTAATTCTAGGAATCGGCCAGTGTGATAATAATAATAAGGCTGATTTTAATAAATAAAAAAATACAGGCCAAACATCCAGTGAATTGGACTTACCTGAGTGTATTAGCCATACTACTAAGTCATAAACAAGAGTGTGACTATATATATAAGAGCAGAGGTTTATAAGACTAATGGTCAGGTTACGATTGTATGCTTTTAAGAAGGAAAAAAAAAATTAATTTTGTTTTTTAACACACCAGCCATCTCACACTGAGGTAGGGTGATCACAAAAGAAAAACACTTGCACCATCACTCACTCTGTTACTGTCTTGCCAAAGGAGCACTGATGCTACAGCTCAGATGACCCTCCAAACTGCAGTATTCCCACTCCTTCAGAATGCAGACACTATACTTCCTACTTCCAAGACTCAAGTCCAGCTAACCAGTTTCCCTGAATCCCCTCATAAAGGTTACCTTGCTCACACTCCAACAGCATGTCAAGTCATAAAATCCACTTGCCTCCAGTTACTCCTCTCTAACACGCTCACACTTGCCTGCTAAATGTCCAAGCACCTCATGTACAAAGCCTCCTTTGCCTCCTTCAATCTTTCCTACTCCACCTTCCTTCCACTATAGGTTTATACACCCTCCAAGGCATCTTATTTTGCTCCATCCTCTCTAAGTATCCAGACCTCCTCAACAACCCCTCCTCAGTCCTCTTGGATAATACTTTTAATAACCTTGCATCTCCTTTTAAAATTTATTAACTTTATGCTTCAACAAATGGTCGTGCAAAATATATATGCATTTGGTAAAGTTATGACTGATTTGGCTTTTGAATATGAGCGGACATCTGTTTGGCCAGTGTTGAGGACGCCCTGTTTCTTTTCTCTTTTCTCATTAATACAATATTGATATTTGTAAGAAAATTATAAGAATAGAATTTTGGGTATGTAAATTCTGAGGATATTTTTATATAAATATTGTATTGCATGTTCATATTTTGAGGACCACTTTCCTCATTGACAAAAAATAATGTTACATGCCTTTAAACTGAAAGCCTGTATCATAATGTGATGTTTTCTCAACTGCTATCACATTTCACCTCCAGTCTCTACATTCTTTAGATTGTTAGAGAGTTTACTAACATTTTTTTTAGAATATTAGGGTGTTTAGAATGTTAATAAAACTTAATGTGAGCCGTAAGTGAAACATTGAGTGAGGCAATGATCAGAAAATTTTTGTGGCCAGTTTGGTTTTTCAATTTGATCTTCTGGATTGGTGCCTAGTATTGAAGTTGTTTCTTTAGACCATACCCCCGGCCGGGATTGAACCCGCGGTCATAGAGTCTCAAAACTCCAGCCCGTCGCGTTAGCCACTAGACCAGCTAGCCACAATAAGATTCATCCAACTAGGTATATTTCTACACCATAGGAAAGTTAGCACAGGCACCTCTGTGACCACAAATGCAAGTTTTTACAGACGAATCTCCAGCTAGCGTGGCCGTGACGAACTCTAGCTCAAGTCCCTTCACTGCCGTCAACATGACTCATGTTGACGGCAGTGAAGGGACTTGAGCTAGAGTTCGTCACGGCCACGCTAGCTGGAGATTCGTCTGTAAAAACTTGCATTTGTGGTCACAGAGGTGCCTGTGCTAACTTTCCTATTGTGTAGAAATATACCTAGTTGGATGAATCTTATTGTGGCTAGCTGGTCTAGTGGCTAACGCGACGGGCTGGAGTTTTGAGACTCTATGACCGCGGGTTCAATCCCGGCCGGGGGTATGGTTTATTTGCAATCGTGTCATTACGATTTCTTGAGTCTTGTTTCTTTAGATATCACTAAAGGCATTATTATTGACATTCATAAAAAATTACTTGGCAAAACAAAAAAGCATGGAGCATATTTTTTCTAAATAATTATGGATATGTCTGCCTTTCATTGTTAAGCAATGCACCTTGTTAAAACAGAGCACTTCTTCTTCCCAAAGTTTCAAAATATTTCTTAATTTTGAAAAAAAAAGAAAAAAAAAAGTGAGTGCCATATGTTCTTGTGCCAAAAAATAAATGTAGAGTGAAACCTCTGGTCACGAACGTTTCCGAACACAAACAAATTGGTTCACGACCAAAAAATTCACCAGATTTTTGTATCTGGTCACGAACACACAGTTGGGTGCCGAACAAATGGTTGTGCCAATTTTCACGTTCCACGCCATTTTTTTTGCACACACGGATTTTCCCCACTTCCTGTTGTTTATGTACACCTAACAAAGACCCTCGCCTTGTAGTCGGTCTCAGTCAGACGTGAACTCCGTGTTGTATTTTGTGTTTTTTAATTCATTTTGTTTTCTTGGTTGTTTATGGTATGTTTTTTCTGTTATTTAAGTTCTTTTTCTCTATTAAACTGTGCATTATTTTGTATAATTAAGGATTTTTCAAACTTTGATTATTTTTTTTTGTGCTTAAAACTCTTTAAAAACCTGTTTACAGTGAACGGTTCGTGCAGTGTTAGTTTTCTTTGTTGTTCAAGGTTTTTATACTTAGTTTACTATTACACTGTGCACTCTGTGGTATAATTTAACTATTTTTGTGCTTAAAAATCTTAAAAAAAACAATATTTACATACAGTTCATAGGGGTCTGGAACAGATTAATTGTATTTATATACAATCCAGTGGGGAAATTTGGTTCGGGTCACAACCAGATCCGGTGACAACCAGAGTTTTGGGACGAATTATGGTCGTGACCAGAGGTTCCACTGGATTTGGTAAAAAGGTTGGAGCAATATAATCGCAGCTTTTGTCATGACTCTTACAAGATCATCCATGCTTATGTTGTGTACTTGTTAAATTGTGATTGCAAGTTAGATCTTGGTTCCTGGCCCTGCCCCACCTTTCATCTTGGCACTTGCCAGATTCACTTCCTACTAGCTTAAATAACAAAAAGGCACAATACCGTGACTGGAACGATACACAAATAACCCGCACATAAAAGAGAGAAGCTTACGACGACGTTTCGGTCCGACTTGGACCATTGACAAAGTCACAGTGTGACTTTGTCAATGGTCCAAGTCGGACCGAAACGTCGTCGTAAGCTTCTCTCTTTTATGTGCGGGTTATTTGTGTATCCTACTAGCTTCATGGGCACCTTCGTACCTGCTCGTAAACTATAACTGTACCACCACTTCTTTGTTGAGGTTGTTCCATGTCCTGACCATTCAGAGACTGAAGAAATACTTCTTGAGATTTGTGTGGCTCATCTGTATCTACCTTCCAGCTGTGGCCCAAAATACCTATTTCCCACCTCTCAAATAGCCTATTCCTGTCTATCAGTTCTTCTGAATAATTTATAGGTTGGTATCATGTCTTCCCTGGTCTGTCTGTCCTCCAGTGTTGTTAGATTTAATTCTGTTAACCTCTTCTCATAGCTTGTATGAATTCCCTCTGGAACTAGTCTTATTGCATACCTGTCTGCACTTTCTCCAGTTTCTTAATACTTTTTTCTGGTGTGGTTACCATACCATTGCTACATACTCTCAGATGGCTCTAACATATGTTGTGAAAGGGCCTGGAATGACTCTTTGTTGAAATTCTGAAGACTACTCATAGATTTGCCAAACAAGCATTGGCTGCAGAGGTTATTCAGCTGATTTGAGCCTCTGCCAATATGCTTGGCCCTATGCTCACCCCAGGTCTTTCTCAGTGAATGAGGTCTGGAGCCTCTGTCCCCTGACTCCATGTCCAGTCTTCTTGCCTCTTCTCCAGGCTTCATAACCTTGCATTTGCTTGGGCTTCAATTCAAGCCAATACTCATCTGACCAATCTTGCAGTTTGTCCAGATCCATTCGCAACCTTTCTCTGTCCTTATGGTTTTATTCTCCTCATTAGTTTTACATCATCTTCAAACTTAGTCCTATCTGGTATATCAGTCATATAAAAAAGAAATGACACTGGTTCTTGTTACTCCTTCCCTTTCTAACATCTCTTACTGGATAAAGCCCTTGTGGTTTAGCACTTCTTTTTTATTAATAATAATAATCTTACTGGATAATCACTCAGCATCCTTCTCCTAGGGTACGGTTTTACACACCGGAGTACATTCCATATTGTTCTTGCCTACACCTTAAGTTCTTACTCTGGTCTCCTGTGGGGTATACAGGTCCTCCATCACAAATCCGGCATCATTGGGACCTGTAGTGTGCCGGATTACTGAGTTTGCCGAATTACAGAGTGGTTAGGTTAGAATACACTTAATAAAATTAACCAACTCGACTTACACAGTTCATTGAACATTGGCAAAAATCGAACATTTCCGCTACTTTGAGCTCAATTTCAAGGTACTTTTCGTCATGAAAGCAATCAAAATCATGTCTATTTCTGTAATATATCTTCCATTCTATCAAATGAGTCCAAAAAATGAGAATACAACCATAAAAACCATACAAAAATATACTACAAAGAGGCGGCTAATGGCTGAGAAGTGAACTCCCTTATTTATCGTCCGTCTTTTTTATTTTTGTCGTACGTTAAGAAGCATCTTTCCATCATACATTGCCCAAGTTTCAGTGAGATAGCCCAACAAACAACCGACAAAAAAAAATATTTACCAAAAATCATATATGACAAGCCCAAGCCAGGTACTGGAAATAAGTCACTTTGTCTGACTTTTCTGGGTTATCCCAGGTTCTCTATACATACACTGCTATGTATGATAATCTATGTAACTATATTTGTGTATACCTGAATAAACTTATTTACTTCTAGTCTGTCAACTGAGTACAAGAAACTGCCCATTCACTTATTTCAACTACCCAATAAAGTGGTCAGAAATTGGCAATTTGGCCGATTTCACACAAATTTCAACAGATGCCAATTTCAAAATAGGATCCAGAATAAACAATGTAGACATTCCTGGCAATAAAATACATTTTCTCTGTTCATTAGTCACGGCTACAGGCCCCTCTTATATTACTCTTGCTTACCATTTAGAATTTTTATTCACAAAAAAAAATAAAAGATTTACTGTTATGCAGACTACTGCATTATTGTAATAATTGTAATAATGTCAATCCATTCTTGACTCCGTACTGGAATTTGGACTGGCAGGTGGACAGATATTGGACGGGGACATCATTTGTTTACTCTTGAGCTTCACTAAAGAATAGAACATTTTCGCTACTGTGAGCGCAATTTCAAGGTACTTTTCATCATGAAAGCAATCAAAATCATATCTATTTCTGTAATATATCTTTCATTCTATCAAATGAGACTGAAAAAATGAGAATATAACCATAACAACCATACAAAAATATACCGCTAAGCGGCTGCTAATGGCTGAGAAGTGAACTCCGCTATTAATGGTCTGATTTCTTTCATTTTTGGTGTACGTGAAGTATCTTTCAATCATACATTGCCCAAGTTTGAATAAGATAACCCAACAAACAACTGAGAAAATAATAATAATAGTAATATAATAATAATAATAATAATAATAATAATAATAAAAGTATGAGTGTACCTGGTAAAGTGTATGGTAGAGTTATAATTGAAAGAATTAAGAGTAAGACGGAGAATAGGATAGCAGATGAACAAGGAGGCTTTAGGAAAGGTAGGGGGTGTGTGGACCAGGTGTTTACAGTGAAACATATAAGTGAACAGTATTTAGATAAGGCTAAAGAGGTCTTTGTGGCATTTATGGATTTGGAAAAGGCGTATGACAGGGTGGATAGGGGGGCAATGTGGCAGATGTTGCAAGTGTATGGTGTAGGAGGTAGGTTACTGAAAGCAGTGAAGAGTTTTTACGAGGATAGTGAGGCTCAAGTTAGAGTATGTAGGAAAGAGGGAAATTTTTTCCCAGTAAAAGTAGGCCTTAGACAAGGATGTGTGATGTCACCGTGGTTGTTTAATATATTTATAGATGGGGTTGTAAGAGAAGTAAATGCGAGGGTCTTGGCAAGAGGCGTGGAGTTAAAAGATAAAGAATCACACACAAAGTGGGAGTTGTCACAGCTGCTCTTTGCTGATGACACTGTGCTCTTGGGAGATTCTGAAGAGAAGTTGCAGAGATTGGTGGATGAATTTGGTAGGGTGTGCAAAAGAAGAAAATTAAAGGTGAATACAGGAAAGAGTAAGGTTATGAGGATAACAAAAAGATTAGGTGATGAAAGATTGAATATCAGATTGGAGGGAGAGAGTATGGAGGAGGTGAACGTATTCAGATATTTGGGAGTGGACGTGTCAGCGGATGGGTCTATGAAAGATGAGGTGAATCATAGAATTGATGAGGGAAAAAGAGTGAGTGGTGCACTTAGGAGTCTGTGGAGACAAAGAACTTTGTCCTTGGAGGCAAAGAGGGGAATGTATGAGAGTATAGTTTTACCAACGCTCTTATATGGGTGTGAAGCGTGGGTGATGAATGTTGCAGCGAGGAGAAGGCTGGAGGCAGTGGAGATGTCATGTCTGAGGGCAATGTGTGGTGTGAATATAATGCAGAGAATTCGTAGTTTGGAAGTTAGGAGGAGGTGCGGGATTACCAAAACTGTTGTCCAGAGGGCTGAGGAAGGGTTGTTGAGGTGGTTCGGACATGTAGAGAGAATGGAGCGAAACAGAATGACTTCAAGAGTGTATCAGTCTGTAGTGGAAGGAAGGCGGGGTAGGGGTCGGCCTAGGAAGGGTTGGAGGGAGGGGGTAAAGGAGGTTTTGTGTGCGAGGGGCTTGGACTTCCAGCAGGCATGCTTGAGCGTGTTTGATAGGAGTGAATGGAGACAAATGGTTTTTAATACTTGACGTGCTGTTGGAGTGTGAGCAAAGTAACATTTATGAAGGGATTCAGGGAAACCGGCAGGCCGGACTTGAGTCCTGGAGATGGGAAGTACAGTGCCTGCACTCTGAAGGAGGGGTGTTAATGTTGCAGTTTAAAAACTGTAGTGTAAAGCACCCTTCTGGCAAGACAGTGATGGAGTGAAT
The DNA here is from genome assembly GCF_038502225.1 of Cherax quadricarinatus. Classification (NCBI taxonomy): domain Eukaryota; kingdom Metazoa; phylum Arthropoda; class Malacostraca; order Decapoda; family Parastacidae; genus Cherax; species Cherax quadricarinatus. The sequence goes on along the minus strand of NC_091306.1, from coordinate 5,675,584 downwards.
GATGGTGAAAGTTTTTCTTTTTCGGGCCACCCTGCCTTGGTGGGAATCGGCCGGTGTGATAATAAAAAAAAATAAAAATAATATCTTTATTTACTACACGTACATGTACAAGGTATACAGGCCTAGCTGACATCAGTGACAGACTACTGTATAGAAAGGCACTTGTTATGCTGAGTATTTCAAGAAAATTAGGTCAGTGTCCCAGGATAACACCCACACTAGTCGACTAACACCCAGGTACCCATTTACTGATGGGTAAACATAGACAACAGGTGTAAAGAAACACGCCTAATGTTTCTACCCTGGCTGGGAATCGAATATTTACCAAAAATCATATATGGCTAACCCAAGCCAGGTACTAAAAATAAGCCACATTGACTTTTTTGGGGTTATCTCTGCTGCTATGTGTGATAATCTATAGAGAGAAAATAACTTTTTTGTTTCATGTTTATGGTGGAGTACGAGTGTATATCATAGTTAGCCCTGTGCTTCACTCCGTTTTCTCTAATATAAGCCACCAAGACAAGGATAGGAGAATGGTATTTGTTTACCATATCCTCTTCATAACTCTGTTGAACTGCTTGGTCTTATGACAAATATTATTCGTTCTGGAGCATTTAACATGTTTTATGTTATTTATATTGTTTATTATGTCATATTAGATCAATTGTGATAGGCAAATAAGCTGTAGTGTTGATATTAGCGTAATAATAAAGCATATTCTCCTGCTTCATGAGACTGAGTTCATGACAACCAACAGTGGCTTCAAAGCCACCTTATCTTTAATGGATAATGTACTGTGTAGGTGCTTTACATAATGAGAAGCATTTCTTTTATTCTTGGAACCATGGCTAGGGCTAAAAGTAAGCAAGTTAAAACAATAAATGGAGAAAAAGAAATTGGAATGACTTGTGCATCAAGTAGCGCCACCAAACAGTACCAGTAGGTTGGTGTGGCGACCCTGGAAATTTGAAATTAAGCTAGCCAAAATTAGTGCCGAATAACTGATTGCCGGATTTGTGATGGCGGACCTGTAGTATCAAATACCTTCTTGCAGTCTGAGAAAATGGAATACACCCATCCCTCTCTTCTATTTCACTTCAATTACATTCTCATAGAATTCCAAGAGGTTGGTAAGACAAAATTTGTGTGAACCTCACTGATTGTGTCATGAGTCAATTTTTAACACACAGGGAAAAATACTGGTAGGAATACAGTTGCCACATACAAAGACACCACTTAAAATATAAGTTTTGTAAAAAAAAATCTTTACCTTCTAAAAGCATAAATGAATAATTGTATAATCTTGGTTACCAAGATTATACTATTATTTAGACTTGTGGTGCTTGACAGACAGAGTATTGCATAAGAATTATGCTGTTTTTCCTTTCTCTTTATATCTGAATTACATTATTTACATACTCTAGATAGATTTTATGCAGAGGAAACATTTGGAGAGAAGTCTTGGAAATCAAAATAAAAGCTTTGTATGATGCCTCATGCCATCAGTAAACAGTGATTTCAATAATGAGGATTACAGACAAGTAGTGGCATTTATGTTCTAAGAGCACACTTACGATTTATGTTTCAATCTCGACAACGGTATTGAGGGTTGTATACAAGTACTCTTGGCTATCAGTCTAGCCATGAAAAATTTTTCAGGTTGGTAGCTTTAGAAGGATACTGTGCAAGATGTATTGATATGTAGCTTTACATTCTTAATTTCTAGGTGAGATTCAATAGACAAGCTATTAGCTTAATATTATATACAGGTAGGTGATACCTATGTCATACAAACACATTTCTAGTTACTGAAGTTATACTTTTTCATAGTTTAACACAAGGCATGTTTTATCCCAAATCAAATGTTTCTGCAGTTTTACATATTAATCCCTCACACTTATAATGAGAGAACTGAGTTTACCAGAAATTGAGCACTAGTAGTTGATGTGACTAACCTACATAGAAGTTTTAGTGGCCTACAGTTGACACTTCACCTCCCATTCTCAGTGAAAACCTGCCACAGCTACCCCCCCGAGCCTATTGTTCATCATCATCATGTGTTGAGTGGCAGTCATAGGCCTACAGATACTCATCTTCTATCAACTTCATTGCAAGTTCAGCAGTTGCTGCAAATGTATTACATCAAATATGTGAAACAGTCTGCTGTGGAAACAGTTTGTTAGTATAAAATGTTGAAGAAAAAACGAACATGAAGCAGTACTGTATGTATATATACTCTATATGTATTAAATATGGCAAGATTGCTATTCATTATTGCTATACAAGATTACTATTCATTTTTAGCAAACATGAAACAACAAAATGAAGATTAATTTTCTCTTTCAAACTTAAGACAGTGATGGAAGTTTCATGAGCAGTAAATGAAGTGGAGAACTTTTTACTTATTATTATTATTTTAATTTTTATTATTCTTGTTTACCCATGATTTTTGCAGACCTCTATCTTTCCATGTTTGTATGTGTGATACTCTATGTGCAGGTAATATTCTGTCCTACAGTTAGTAATTCATTGCTTCATTTTCCAAAAAAGTATTGTAATTACAGTATCCCAAACATTTTATTTTGGCATTTCTATAAATGCCAAGGATATATTAAAATAGTCTTCTGGTTACTGTACCAGAGACACAGCTGTTGTCTATTATTGCATATATAGAGCTGGTCACTGATTTATTTAAGGGCAAATTTCCTTAGCCATATTGAAGCCATTTCACTTGGAAAGTATTCCAAGTTGGTTATTAGTATGATTTAGACAGTGCCTTTGAATAAATGGATTATTTTTTATTGTGTAACATCTAATAATTACTGTAATATATTTTGGACATGTCATTTGCAAATTGTGCACTTAACTTTTTTTGTACAAGTTTATGCTTTAATATAAGTTTGCTCAGTAAAAATCATATTATCTCAATGAAGAACGAATATATAAAATATATCCTTGTTAAAACATTTATAAACTTGTAGCAATCTAAAATGTAATTATAACAAGCACTGTCTGTTACTTATATCTTGTATAACTAATAGAAATAGTGTTCACTTGAGTTGATGAATCCCACATCAGTAATGTGTTGGTTATCTCATGTTTTTTATCAGAACTATTGTATGTAAAAGCTTTCCATGTGGAGCACTTGCATAAATGTTTGTCGTATTGTAATAAATCATTTTTGTAAAGAATCATGGTTGTTTTGTACAATAAAAAACTTCAATTTACCTTGTTGTTATTTAGCTAATGAAAATACTGTATATTTACAAAGCATTATTTCAAGCAAACTTAACTTCAGCGAGAATTATTCAAAACTTTTCCAACAGATTAGTGTAATTTATTAAAAGATTTGGTGCGAATATTAAGGAATAAATCTAATAACAGTTTGTACATAAAACACATCATCATAATATAAGAAAGTATTGTGAACCATAATGAGTCAGTCTGATTTTAAGATATACAGCAATTTCTTTCCCAGTGTTCATGTGAGTCACCCTAGTGTATGTTGTCCACACAGTGGGTGAGATTGGTTATTGAAATAGTCGTCCTTGACAACTTAACCTAAACTTTTGCTGCTTCATTAGCCTTATGCCATACCATTAATGTAATGTCTTGCCAGTAGTCAATTTGTATTCTTTAGCCAGTTACTTAAAGCATTTACATGTGTATAGATTACATATTGCTACAGTATTATGAAAATATTTAAATTGCAGACAGAATTTTTACTTAAAACAGTGTAATAAAATATATGTCAGTTTTATGAAAGTGTAATACATTGAGCCTAATTCATGTTCCATGAGCTAGGGTGATTTTTCAAATTAAAATGCAAAATTCTTGATTTTGTAAATAAAATTTAGAATTATAAAAATACTTCAGATTCAGAAATTTAGAATATTTTATTCAGAATATTCAGAGTAATAGATCTTTTTCAAAATTAATATTAAGAAAAGCTGATTGAGCTTGAAAAATTTCAATTATGGCAAGTGAGAAAAAAAAAGATATTAAGATGTCTTAGTCTTTTATCACTTGGCAAAATTACAGTAAGAATTTTATTAGTCTTACAATTCTTGAATTTCAGAGAGGAGTCTGAATTGAAAACAAACTGAATACTGGTTACAGTACCACTCTGAAAAAAATGTTAAAGTGGTGATCTCACCTCAGCATCTGATAGATTTCTTACTTCACTTTTTATACCTTTACTTTCCAGATATTCTTGCTCTCTCTTCGATTTCTTAGCTAATGCTGATTTCTTCACAGACTGTGACCCATGAATATAATACCAGTAATACTATATGAATTTGGGAGAATTTTGAATTGAAGAACTCTGAATTGGAGCGAAGTTAATAGTTATTCCACTGAAAGCTTAAAATATCAACAGAAATTAAGTGATTTGAATAAATTCTGAATATATATTTCTTTGATAAATGTACACCCAGTGATACAGCTTTAGAAACATGATTAAAATTGAGGGTTGGTTTAATTTTGCTGTTAATAATAGAAAAATGATCTTATTTACTGCTTTCTGTGGACTAGTACTTAAATTTATTATATTATAAATTGAAGTTTATTTAAAAATGAGATAAGCAAATAGATTTTGGTTCAGGAAGTTGTATAGAGCAAATACAGTCACATCACTGACCTAGTTCAATCACCATGTCCAAATACTTTAGAACAAATTTGTTATACGTTTTGGGTGTCAGCTTCATTTCATTAATTTAAAAAGAAACTTAAGAGTTTGAATCTTTTGTACCATAATAATTCAGAAATGAATAGTTATTGACTTTAGAAAGAATCACAAATAAACTACTAGAAAAATCACTGTGCATGCTGAAGGAAATATGAAAAAATGTGCCTTACGTTTTGACGAACATTCATTTCAATTATAAATATGTACTACCATAGCAGAGAATATGCTTCCTTAATTTCCATTAAAGATCATTGGCATGTCTTTCAAATGATATAAATGCTGTAACTTATTAACAGAAAAATAATGTTTTATCACTAGACTGTTTTCATCGGTACATTATTGAACATGCTATATGATGAATTTTCATGACGTAATTATCAACTTTGTATTTAAATTTGTATAAATTGGTTAATAAATTATTATGTTTAGGGATTGTCTATAACCCTAGCTTTATGTAATGTCTGCAGCAAGATACACCAAAGTGCAATATTATGGTAAGAAAAAAGTCGATTAAGTTGTTATTCTGATGTGTGATTTACATTAATCTCTTAACATAAAGATTACTTAGCAGTTTGCAATATAAAATACATTTGTATTGTTTGCCTACTATAATTTTGCATGAATTTATTTTATGTACATATTTTAACACTTGTATTTTTTATACAAGTCTTTCAGGATCTTGTTATTTAACATCATGTTCACATAGTTTGCGTCAAGAGAAGCTTAAAGGGATTGTCATAAGGTCTTTCTAACTTTATAAGTTATTAACTGATTTATCTGAAAGTTTCCTCTTTTATAGAGCACTGTAAGAATGGCATTAATTCATTTGATCCCAAACTATCATTTTGATCAAAAAGATTGTTTGGGAGAATTATATGTACTTGTATATACATTTTCCTTTTAAATCCATCATCATATCTTTTAACATACCAGTCATCTCTCACCAAGGTAGGGTTATGCATAAAAGAAAACACACTAACCATCATTTATTCAGTAGCTATCTTGCTAGACATAATTCAAATGACTCTCAGGAGAGAAATACAATATCCTCACCTGTCCTTTGGTGTGTAGTCACTGTACTTTACACTTCCAAGACTCAAGTCTGACTTGCCATATAAAGTACAGGATTTTATTTTTAAGGAATTTTATTTAACTCTCCCTCCATCTCCCACCAAGTTAGGGTGACCCAAAAGAGAAGAAATGCTTTCACCATCATTCATTCAATCCAGGAGAACTCTGGCTAACTGGTGTCCCTGAATCCCTTCATATGTTACTGTGCTGACACTCCAAAAGTACATCAAATCATAAAAACCTCTTGCCTCCATCACTCCTATCTGACTTGCTCACACAAGCCTGTTGGATGTCCAAGGCCCCTATCACTCAAAACCTCCCTTACCCCTTTCAACCCTTCCTGGAATAATCCCTACCCATCCTTGCCTTTACCTCCATGTAACACCATAAGATATTATATAGAGGGGTAGTACCTATATGGAAGTGTTTACAAGTGTACTTGGTTAATTCTCACTTGAATCAGTTTCCCATATGTTTGTTTCTATTTCCACTTCCTATATTATACAGTAAATGTATATATAACACAGTAGTAATGTTCCTTAAAGTGCATTTTACCTGAATTTCTTGTCATGTGAACTGAAGAACCTATGGAAACTAAAAGTGTTTCAGTTTCTGTGTGATCTGTTAGAAGTATCCCTATATTCTAAATGCCCAGTCCACTGTGCTTCAGTGCACGTGATTAGAATAGTAGAGTGCGGCATAAGTTGATATTGCAGTTAAATATTAGCTTTGAAGATTTGCAGGGAATCAAGAGGCATCATATATTCTATTTAAAATCCTCTTCAAGGGGGGGCTCCTTGGCGTGGTGAAGAGGCTCTTGGTCTGAGGAATTAAACCTGTTGGTCTCCTTCCTCAGACTGAACCTAATTTCCCCCCACTTCCCCCTTCCCTATCCCATCCTCCCTTTTTCCTTTCCTCCTCCTCCTCCTCTTCCCCATCCCTCCCTTATTCCCTTCCTCTTTTTGGCCTTTGGGATTCTTCCCACAGGCACACTAGTTCCTAGGTAGGAGGAAGGGTACCGGGGTCCATCCCATTCCGTTGAGGTTCTTGGCGGTGGTGTAGTTTGCCGTGGAATCTGGATCGCCTGGGGATGTCCCGATCCCTCTCCGGTCTCCCGGGGGGTGGCTTTGGGTGTCTTTCGGGCGACAGGTGTATCTCTGGAGGCCGCCTTTTGGACTCTGGGGGTGGTGGCCAAAGGAGGTATGCTTTGTGGCAGATATCCGGCCGCCCTCTCTTCTGTCCACTGAGATAGCTCAGCAGATGTGAGGTTGCTATCCCGGATTGCTGGTTTACTGGCATGAAGGGTAGGGTATGGCATGGGTTCCACGCTGCATCTGCGCTACTTGCAGTGCCGAGGTCGTCTTGGGTGCGGAGGGAGATTTCCGGCCCTTTCATTCCTCCTTGGAACTATTCCTCCCTTTCTTTATTCTTTCTTAAAAACAAAAACAAAGAAGTAACCTAGCCGTGGAAGACCCAGTCCATGACCCAGCTACCCCCGGGCCCCTTCTTGATGCCGCACCCCGTTCTGACCCTGCCTCATATTTTGACCACTCTTTGTACACTCCTGATGCCCCTGTACCTCTTGCTGGTGCTGTTTCATCAACTTTGGTCCCACTCCTAAACGCCAACGTCAATTGCCTGATGATGATACTTCGCCACCTTCTCGTTCTACTCAGAAAAGACCGACACGCCATGCACTCCCTTTCCACGCTCAGTTTCAGAATGCACAATGGACTAAATTCTTTACTTTACGGCCGACTTTCTCTATTGCCTATCTTTCCGACCATAGTATTGGCAAGGCACTCCTACGTCATATTGGTAGAGATATATCCTTTCATGCTTTCAAGAGCGGTACGCGCATCATCACTGTCCAGAATCTTACCGAAGCTCACGATCTTTCCCTTATTTCACATATCGATACTATTCCTGTCGCTATCGAAAAACATCATTCTCTCAATTTTTGTAGTGGTACTGTCATTCTGCCCCATACCATAGTCCAACAGAATTTCCAGACATGTGGCAATGACATTCTCAAACAGCTGGAACTCCAAGATCTCCTAATCCTCAAAGTAGACACTTATTTCCTTCCTGCCCGTGGGCGGAGACGATACCCTTGCAATGTGGCTCGATTAACTTTCGACAGCCGTGAACTCCCATCCTCTGTTTATGTAGCAGGACATCAGTTACAAGTTCGAAAGGTGATCCCTACACCGCAACAGTGTAGAAATTGCTGGCAATTTGGTCACCCAGCGAAATATTGCAGATCTGTAGCCGAATGTCCAGTCTGTGGTGCTGATGACCATTCTAATCCGTCTTGTAGTCGACCTCCCTCTTGCCTTAATTGTCATGAGGCTCATCCTTTTTAGTCTCGCCGTTGCCAGGTCTACTTAAATGAGCAAGAAATCCATTGCCTCAAAGAGGCAGAAGGTCTCCCTTATGCTATGGCAGTTTCTCATCTATGCCTCCAAGGGAGACTACCCCGTATTTCTTATTCTCGTGTTTCTAAACGTCCCCCCCACTTCTGGGGTCCCGTCTTTTGCAACCTCCTCTGTGGTTGCCCATCCCATAGTCACTCCTGTCTCTAATTCTTTTGCTGTCCTGGGCTCAGACGTCCCTACTTCAACACCTCAGTCTGTTCTCACATCTTCGTGTTCTCCCTCACAAGCCCCGGTATCAACAAGACCTCGTACGACACCCCCTCCCAATCGCCCCTCTATTTCTCAGAAGTCGAAAAAAATCCCCATTGCTCAAATCTCCTTTAACCCCTTCTTCCCTTCTTCCACCTCCACATTTTACCTTTCCAGTCTCTGTACCTATTTCTTTCCCGCTCACTGGCTCTGTTACAAGTGTGGAGGTTCACCCTCCTCCTGTGCCTTCCTCCCTTGTCCCCTCCCAAGTTTCTTCCTCTTCTGTCCCCTCCCACACTTCTTCTCCAGTTCCCTCCACCCTTTCGTCCCCCCCCCCTACTTTGGTACAGTCCATTACTGTCCCAATCTTTATTCACCCTCCTCCTTCCATCTCCAGTATTGTCTCCCATACAACGTCTTTGAATTTTGAAACTCTTGAAGCTATCTCAGAATATATTGCAGAGACTAGACCATCAATGGACACTGATCCGCCCCCTGTTCCGTCTCCTTCCTCTCCTCCATCTGCGCAGCGCTCCATTCCTTCGCTATTTGAACGTTTTCCACTGCCGCTACATGTGGGCTTTTTCAAATCTCTCTAGCCCATAGGTACCCTTACCTGCGGATTTCTGGTATCTTTATCGTTACCAATCATGGCCTATTTACAGTGGAATATCCGCGGCCTCAGGGGTAATTGGGGTGAGCTTCAAATGTTGCTTTCCCGGTTTTCTCCTGTTGGTGTTTGCTTACAAGAACCAAAATTACACTCCGCTGTTGTCTATCCCATCTGAGGCTAAAAGGATGCTAAGAATACAGTAAATTTACTGTATTCTTCGGATCCTTTTTCTGATGGGACCTTTAATGAAGGTGCTCTTCTTCTACGCACTGATTCCGTACCATCAGCTATTTGTTCGTACTTCACTGCATTACACTGCAGTCCGTATCCACTTGCATAAGTGGTATACAATTTGTTCTTTGTATCTCCTCCTCGGGCATTATCTATCCCGGATGTTGCCTTTCTTGTTTCGTCCTTACCACCACCACTTCTGTTACTAGGCGATTTTAATGCTCATCATTTCCTCTGGGGGGGGGCCTCAGTGATTCCCGTGGTATTCAGTTGGAGGCTTTTCTCGCTCTCACCCCCCCCCCCCCCATGTTTTAAATACAGGTACTCCCACCCATTTTGATCCTCGTACTCATACTCTCTCTTGCATTGATCTCTTGGTCTGCTTTTCCTCCACTGCACTAGACTTCACCTGGTCTGTTCTCCCAGACTTACATGACAGCGATCATTTTCCAATCAGTCTTACTTCTCCTTCATATTCACCACTGCTTTGTAGCCCACGATGACAATTTGATCAAGCAAATTGGGACCTATACTTGCAACTAACTGATTTTAGTGAGGCCCCTTCTTCATCCTCCATTGATGAACTTTTACACCTCTTCTTGTCCTCAGTTTTAGCCGCAGCTTCTCATTCTATACCCCAAACCTCGGGCAGGCATTCTCAGAAGTGCGTGCATTGGTGGTCTCCTGCTTGTGCTCATGCAGTACGTTTGAAACGTGCTGCGTGGGGCAGGTACCGGAACAGTAGAACTACTGAGAGGCTTCTTGATTTTAAACAGAAGCGTGCAGTCACTCGCCGTGTCATCTGCGATGCTTAACGCACTTGCTAGCGAGATTGTTTCCACCATCACCTCTGCTTCCTCTTTGAGTGCGGTGTGGAAAAAAGTACGGAAACTGAGCGGTAAATACTCTCCTGACCTGGCTCCTGTTCTGCGGGTTGCCGGTGTTCATATAGCAAACCCTCTTGACATTGCCATTGAAATTAGTAATCATCTAGTCCGTATTTCTCAGGGGCTACATCTATGCTCCTTGTTTCTTTCCTCAAAGTCTGCCAGAGAGTTAGTGCCCTTAGACTTTTCTTCTCTCAAAGAAGAATCTTATAATGTGCCTTTTACACTTCAGGAACTGGAGGCGACGCTCTCAGCTTGCCAATCATCGGCAGCTGGGCCACACGACATTCATATTCGGATGTTACAACATTTACATCAGTCAGCCCTTGAAGTCCTCTTTCACCTCTTCAATCTTATTTGGTCACAAGGAGTTCTTCCCAAGCTGTGGAAATCTGCCATTGTTCTCCCTTTCCGCAAACCAGGTACTACGGGACATGCCTCCCACTACCGTCCCATTGCTCTTACCCGTGCAGTTTGCAAGGTAATGGAACATCTGGTAAATAGACGTTTAATGCGGTATTTAGAGACACACAACAGTCTCTCCATTAGTCAATATGGCTTTCGTAAGGGCTGTTCAACCACAGACCCCTTAGTGCACTTGGATACGTGTGTTCATAATGCATTTGCAAATAACCACTCGGTTATTGCCATATTTTTTGACCTTGAGAAGGCATATGACACAACTTGGAGGTATGATATTTTGCCCCAAGCCCACTCCTTAGGCATCCGAGGCAATCTACCATCCTTCCTTAAGAACTTCTTAACTGACAGACATTTCCGTGCTCGGGTTAATAATATGTTCTCCCTGGACTTTATCCAAGCTGAAGGTGTCCCTCAGGGATGTGTTCTGAGCACAACACTTTTTCTCCTTGCTATAAATGATTTGGCTTCTCTTCTTCCATCCAATGTTTGGTCATCACTCTCTTCTCTTCTTCCATCCAATGTTTGGTCATCACTCTATGTTGATGACTTCGCTATTGCTTGTGCAGGCACTGTCACCTCATTGCAGTTTCTCTCCAGCATGCAGTCAGCCGTGTTTCCAATTGGGCCACCATGCATGGGTTTAAATTTTCCACTACTAAAACTCGCCAAATTACTTTCACTAGACACTCTGTCATCTCCGATCATCCTTTGTACCTCTATGTCTCGCATATCTCTGAACGTGGTACGGTCAGGTTTCTAGGCCTTCTCTTTGACTGTAGGTTATCCTGGAAACCTCGCATTACCTCTCTGAAGGCGACTTGTCACAGCCAGCTGAACCTCCTTAAAACCTTGCTCATCTTTCATGGGGAGCTGATCGTCGAACTCTCCTTCGCCTACATTCAGCCCTCATTTTATTGAAACTCAATTATGGTGACCAGATCTATTCAGCGGCCTCTCCTGCTACTCTCTCTAGCCTTAATCCCATCCATCACCAGGGATTACGTTTATGCCTTGGTGCTTTTCGCTCTTTCCCTGTTGAGAGCCTCTATGCTGAAGCAAATATTCCATCTTTGTCCGATCGCCATGATGCCCATTGCCTTCACTACTATGTTCGCTCTCATGATCTCTGCAACCCTACCATATATAGAATAGTCACCGATGTTAGTAGACCTTATTTGTTCGCCGCCCCTGTTTACTCCATCCCTTTTCTCTTCACCTCCATTTGCTCGTCTTCCCTTCAGTTACCACCTTTCTATGCTCATGTAGCATCTCACTTTTCCCTGCCCCCCTGGGAAGTTCCAGCTGTTCGAGTCTATTCTTTCTCACTCCCTTGCACGAAAGCCCAACTGCCTATGGTAGCTTCCCGCTTTCTTTTTCTTGACCACTTCTGCTCTCATTCTCATGCTATCGCTGTATACACAGATGACTCTAAGTCTTCTGAAGGCGTTGGATTCGCAGCATTGTTTCCGGACAGCATCGTGAATGGGCATTTACTATCCTCGGCTAGCATTTTTACTGCTGAATTGTATGCCATTCTTGTAGCACTTATCCATATTACATCTATGCCTGTGTCACCACTTGTGGTTGTTTCAAACTCCCTTAGTGCTTTACAGGCTATACGAAAATTTGATACACCTCATCCCCTAGTTCTCCGTATCCAACTTTGGTTACGCCGTATCTCTACCAAGCATAAAGAATTGTTTTCTGTTGGGTCCCTGGTCATGTTGACGTACAAGGCAATGAACAGGCAGACACTGCTGCACGGTCAGCAGTACATGACCTTCCAGTCTCATATAGAGGTGTTCCATTCACGGACTATTTTGCTGTAATTGCAACCCACCTTCACACCCGTTGGCAACAATGTTGGTCTGATCTGCTCAATAACAAACTTCATTATATTAAACTGAGTCTAGGTTACTGGCTGTCTTCTTGTCATCAGTGTCAAGGTTGGGAGACTACTCTCTCCCATCTTCTCATAGGCCACACTCGTCTTACTCACGGGTTCTCATGGAGAGGCGCCCTGTTCCTCTCCTGTGAGAATTGTCACGTTCCAGTATCTGTTAGCCACATTGTTAGATTGCCCGCTCTATCAACGAGCACACAGAATTTACCTCCAATGTCGTCTCCGCTCTGCTGCTCTCTCTTTACCTTCCCTTCTTGCTGACAAACCCTCTTTTAATCAGGACTCTCTCATTGACTTTTTGACAACTGATTTACTCCACAAACTCTGATGATGTTGCCTTTAGCACTCCCCCACAGCCCTTTCTATCTCAATCTCTTGCTACCCTCTACCCCTGCCCTATCCACTACCCCACTGTCCTCCATAACCTACTAATCATCCCTCTTCCTTTTGCCACCCAATACTGTCGCTTCCTTCCCTGCCCTGCAGGGCTGTATGGCCCTTGTGGTTTAGCACTTCTTTTTTATTATAATGATAATAATGCATACTTTCTTGGATTGAATCTGATTGCCCCCACCCCTTCACCTCTCCATTTGGCCTTTGGGGATATTTCCCTTGTATATTACAACTAGGCTAAGGGGAAAAGGGATCGTTATCTGTTCCATTCTATTGAGGCCCTTGGTTGTGATGGTATCTGCCCTGGGAACTGAAGCATCTTGGGGATGTGTTGAGCTGCCCTCCTGAGTTGTGGAGAGTGGCTTCACATGTCCTTGGGTGACAGGAGTATCCCTAGAAAAGGGTTATGACTCTTGATGGGTTTCCACTCACTTTTATCTTTTATCAGCCTAGGTTGCTCAGTTGTAAGGTTGTCATCCTAAATTGCTAGTTTACTAGCATGAAGGGTAAGGCAGGGAGCGATTACCCTGTAGCATCAACAGTACTTGTTTGCGATGAAGGTACTCATGGATGCAGAGGGGACTTACAACCTTTTATTGTTTCTCCCCAGAGTGTTTTTTTTTTTTTTAACAAAATTGATTTACCTCCTCCCAGGCCTCTTACTGCTGCAACACCCTCACCTGATTCTGACCCACCTACAGACCTTCCCTCAATCCTGGTATCACTTTTGGGCATAAACTCTTTGCCTAACTCCATTGCTGGTGTTCTGGCTAACCCTTTTGATACCGTTGACCTTCATTCTACATTGATCATGTACCTGGCTTCTCCCACATCATCATGTCGATTTTTCAAATAGACACCTACTGCTTACTTACCTCACTGACCATAGCTTTAGCAAAGCATTCATGAGGCATGTAGGTCAAAATGTGTCCTTTCATGCCCTCAAGAGTGGGATGCACATTGTCACTGTGATGGACACTGAGCAAGCTGAGTCTTTACCTCCTTCACTCTATTGATGACATCCTTGTCACAATACACAAACATTCCTTTCTCCAGTGTAGCTGCAGTTCTGTCTGTAGTGTAAAGCACCCTTCTGGCAAGACGGTGATGGAGTGAATGATGGTGAAAGTTTTTCTTTTTCGGGCCACCCTGCCTTGGTGGGAATCGGCCGGTGTGATAATAAAAAAATAAATAAATATTCTGCAATACAGCCCAGACATTCAAGAGCAACTTGAGCTCCAAAACCTCCTAGTCACCAAATTGGAAACTTTTTCTGCCCTGTCTAGGGTCAGAGATGTTACCCTAGCAGCATTGCTAAACTAATTTTCAATTGCCAGGAGCTTTCAGCTTTTGTTTATATAGCAGGCCAACACTTACAGGTGTGGGAGTTGCTCCCTACACCTCAACAATGCAGACATTGCTGGACATTTGGCCACCTCGCCAAGTATTGTAGATTACTGACAAAATCCCCGGTCTTTGTTGCTAATCATAATAGTCCATCCTGTGGCCTTTCTCCCATGTGCCTTAATTGTAGTGAAGCTCACCCTGTGTATTCCTGCTGATGCTCTGTCTACTTGAGAGAATGTGAAATACATTGTCTTAAGGAAAGGGAGGGCCTTTCCTATGGAATGGCAGTGACTCGAGGCTGTCCTCAAAGAAGACTGTTGTACCCTCTTGCACAGTCACCACATGTCCAGCCCTTATACAGTCCCCACCTCTTTACCTTGACCCATTCTTCCTACTACATCTTCCTTCATTTCCCCTGTTTCTCTTCCCATACAGCCTTCCCCAGTTAGGCCTTCTCTTCCTCCATAACTTCAAAGGCCCAAAACTCCTCCAGTCACCAAAACTCCCTTCCATCCTCTTCCTCCTCCGCACTGAACTTTCCCTCTCTCTGTTTTTCTCCTTGCCTCTTCTGTCTGTCAAGTTGTGGACATCCATCCACACACACACACTTATGGACCCTACTTTCTCTTTCTCTACCCAGATTCTTTCCAGAACAATCCTCTACTCTTTCTCTTACAATTTTGATGTCCCTACACCTTCTGCTCCATCTTTCTTTTACATCATTCTTCCTGCTACTTCCTTGTATTTAAGAAACTCTTGAGGTTTTTTTTAGACAAAACCTGCAATAGGCACTGACTCTCCTCCTTTACTATCACATTCTCACCCTCTGTAACCCCCTACACCTGCTGACCACTGTTTTTCATTTAGGACTACTACTCGCACATTGTTTATTTCTATCTTCCCAATACCACCACACATTGATTTTAGTGACCATGCTAGCTCATAGCTACCACCTGCTCTGTTTCCATTGTCTTAGATTATAAATTGTATGAAAGGTGAGGTGAATCATACAGTGGCTGAATGAAAACAGGTAAAATATAGAGGTATCTGTAGAAAGAGAAGTTCATCAATAAGTGCAAAATGTGACTGTACCAAAGTGAAGTAGTGCCGGCACTTTTGTACGAGTTTGAGAAAGAACAAAAAGGCACAATACTACGACTGGAACAGTAAACAAATAACCTGCACATGGGAGAGAGAAGCTTATGACAATGTTTCGGTCCAACTTGGACCATTTACGAGTCACACTTGACACACAAAGGTAGGGAGCCAGTATATATAGAAAAGGGGGACAGGTAGAGAGGAAGTGGAGAAGTCATGGTAAAGGTAATGCTGATAGTGGAAGTACTAGTAGCAAGTAGGGGGAAGGAGTAGTGGTAGACAGAAAGGGAAGTGAAGCAAGGCAATAGTAGTAGTAGTGGTAGCAGTAAAAGTAGAGTAAGTCTAAGAACAAGAAAAAAGCACTGCATGAGAGCTAATGGCCCACAGGCATCATCTTTGTAGCAACAAGGAGGCTCGAGGCAGGAGATGCTCTGTGTTGTTTATATTACCATATGCAGAGAATGTACATACAGTGGTACCTCGGTATATGTCCAGCTCCAAACTCAAACAATTATGCAAGTGTATTTTTGTAAGTGCTTTTGTAAGTGTATTTTTGGAGGTCTGAAACAGCTTAATCTACTTTACGTTAGTCCTTGTGGGAACAAATTCGTTTGGTATGCGAACAGATCGGCACTTGAACAGCCTTCTGGAATTAATTAAGGTCATATACCGAGGTACCACTGTATTAGAAAACTGTGGTGGTATGTAAAGTATAATTTAAAGAACAGAGGATGGGGTGTTAATATGGCTTAGTAGTTCAGAAAAGTTGGAGAAAGATTGGTTGACCAAGAGGTTGTATAAATGTTGTGTAGATATAGAGGAAAAGTTGTACAGAGTGAATGAAGGAAATTTTGTGGTGGTGACTGGGCATCTAGCAGGCATGTGTGTGAAGGTGTTAAATCAGAGTGACTTGCTGTTCATTGTGAAGAGAGTATTATCTGTGAAAGGATTTAGAAAAACCGAGTAACCCAGTTTGAATTCTGGAGGTGGGAAGAACAGTGCCTGGTTAAGAATGTTGTTGTCTGGATGGTTATTCGAACTTTTTATGTTTTGTTTCCATTCCTGGAAAGACAGCTAAATAATGAGCATTGGTCACTCTGCCTTTTGGGAAAATGGTTGATGTGTCAAAGAATTGCAAGGAATATCTATGTGAAATGTAGTTAAATGTTTCTTTGTAATTTTGTTTTCTGTATAATATTACATACACCCGAGTAATACATTATATTATGTATGAATATTGGCAAGAAAATGTAATTTGCAGCAATTCAGGTATGTACTGTATAATGCAATATAACACTGAATACAGTGGAACCTCAGTTTTCATATGTCCCAGTTTTCTTAGGATTTGGTTTTTGATGACTTTTTCCACCAAAATTTTGTCCGTTTTCACACATCACCTCGGCTTTCGTAGAGTTGACAATGGTCTGTACCGAATGTGTCCATCCGCCTGCCCGCATCACTCAGCCACTCAAGTGCCAAGTGACTCGGTCTGCCTTTGTTTATCGTTGAGTGAGCATCACCCCGTGTGTTCAGCCGAAACATTTCGTAATAATCTATTGTTTTTTTGTGCTTGTTTATTGAGTGCGACTGCTAAATAAGTCACCATGAGGCCGAAGAAAGTTCCAAGTGCCAGCCCTTTGATAAAGAAGGCGAGAAACACAATAGAATTAAATAAAGAAGTCCTAGCTAAGTATGAAAGTGGTGTATGGATGGCCGATCTCGCTAGGATGCACAGGAAATCCGCATCATCAATAAGTTCCATCCTGGCAAAGAAAACAGAAATCAAGGAAGCTGATGTTGCTAAAGGGAAAAATGTGCTAATGAAACAGAGATCACAAACAAACCATACCACGGGCGGGATTGAGCCCGCGGTCTGGAGTTTTGAGACTCCCTGACTGCGGGTATGGTTTGTTTGCAATCATGTCATTACTATTTCGTGAGTCAGAGATCACAAACAATTGAAGATGTTGAGAAGTTGTTGTTGGTGTGGATCAGTGAAAAACAGTGGGAAATAGTGTTTTGGAGTTAATTTGTGAAAAGGCAAGGCAGTTGCATGCGGATCTCGAAAAGGCAAGGCAGTTGCATGCGGATCTCGAAAAGGCAAGGCAGTTGCATGCGGATCTCGTAAAGAAAATGCCTGGAACGAGTGCTGCTGTTAGTGAATTTAAGGCCAGCAGAGGCTGGTTCGACAAATTCAAGAAGCGACCTGGCATACAGTGTGTTAAGGCATAGCAAGGCTGCAAGTTTGGACAAACGTGCAGCTGAAGAATTCGTTGATGAATTCAAGGAGTACATAGAGGCTGAAGGATTCCTTCCCCAACAAGTCTTCAGTTGTGATGAAACAGGCCTCTTTTGGAAGAAAATGCCAAAGAGGACCTACATCACGCAGGAGGAAAAGGCACTGCCAGGACACAAGCCTATGGAGGATAGGCTAGCTCTTTTGTTCTCTGGTAATGCTAGTGGGGATTTCAAAGTGAAGCCTTTACTGGTGTATCACTGAAAATCCCCAAGTGTTAAAGAAAAAATGTCATAAAGAGTAAACTGTGTGTGATGTGGAAGGCTAACAATAAGGTATGGGTCACGGGCAAGTTTTCATTGAGTGGGTCAATGAAATGTTTGCCCCGAATGTGAACAAATACCTCCTGGAAAATCAGTTGCCACTCAAGTGCCTCCTGGTAATGGACAATGCTCCTGCTCATCTTCCAGACTTTGAAGACCAATTGTTGGAGGAGTTTAGTTGCATCACAGTGAAGCTCTTGCCCCTAATACCACTCCTCTCATCCAGCCCATGGACCAGCAGGTCATTTCAAACTTCAAAAAACTCTACACCAAAGCATTGTTTCAAAGGTGCTTTGAAGTGACCTCAGACACTGAATTGACCCTAAGAGAGTTCTGGAGGAATCACTTCAATATCCTCATTTGCATAAGCCTTACAGATAAAGCTTGGCAGGAAGTGACTTCCAGGACAATGAACTCTGCTTGGAGAAAATTGTGGGCAGAATGTGTCCAAGAGAAGGATTTCGAAGGGTTTGAGGCTGACCCTGACGACCTTATGCCTGTTGTGGAATCTATTGTCTTTGGGGAAGTCCATGGGGTTGGATGTGAGTGGCCAGGATGTGGAAGAGTTGGTGGATGACCACAGGGAAGCACTAACCACTGAAAAGCTGCAACAGATTGCAGCTGATGAAATTGTTTCAGAGGAGGAAGAGAGAGGGGAGAATGTGCCTTCTTCAGTGATTAGGGACATGTGTGCAGAGTGGAGTGAGTTGCAAAGTTTTTGTGGAGAAATATCACCCTAACAAAGCTGTTGCAAGCCGTGTCCCATTTTAGGCAAATCTTAGAGACGCCAGAAACAGACCTCTCTGGACAGATTTTTTGTACGACAGGGGTACAGTGACTCTCAAGCTGGTCCTAGTGTCAGTAAAAGACAAAGAGGGGAAGTAACCCCAGATAGGGCCTTGATACCTGAAGTCCTTTTGGAAGGGGATTCCCCTTCCAAACAATAACCTCTCCCCTCCTTGCCGTCTTCCACACACCAACAAGTCTTGAATAAAGGTAAAAGTGATGTTAAATGTTCATTTATCCATTTCATTAGTCATTTATATTTATTTCTCATTGTTTTCTGTATGTAAAAATATAGTTATTTTCTATAAAATGTATTTTTTGGGTGTCTGGAACAGATTAATTGGATTTACATTATTTCTTAAGGGAAATATTGCTTCAGTTTTCATACAATTCGGTTTTCATCAGACTTTCTGGAACAAATTAATCACAAAAACCGAGGTTCCACTGTATATTTTATTACAGCCAACCACAAATTAAAGATTAAACTAGGCAATGTTTTGATCTGATCCAGATCATCATTAATTCATGACTTGATGATGGCTCATGATGAACTGAAACATTTAGTTTCACTCTGTGGGTTACTTGTGAATTGTTGCAGCCACATTATTGTGACTTTTATTCTCCAGTTGTATATTTTAGTTTATGTATGTAATATGTTGTTATACAGCATGTGTAGATTTATAATAAAAATTAATGTGTGTCTGGTACTGTAAGTGGGTAGTTAAAATAGTACAGCATTTAAATTAGAGAGATACAGTACAATATAATAATGATTCTTTGAGATGGTAAGTATAGTAATAACAATACTAATAAAGTACATTTGCTTTATGGTTTTAGTTTTGTTAACTACACATTAATAAACAGTAATTTGGCTATGTTGATCATGATATTAAGCTTCAATAACAACAAGAATTTTGTGATGTGGTTTAGAAATTTACAACCAAATTTTGTGTTTCACCTAACAAACTACTGATATAAATTTTATGTAAATATAAATTTGGGCATTATCATCCAAATGTTTACAGTAGACAGTGTAATATCAGACTAATACAATTATAGCTTGATAACAGAGATAATACAGTACTACTATATAGAACATGCAGCTTTTGACTCTTCTAGTTTCTAGGTCAAGTCTAGCAGTTATCAGGTATGATCTCTTAAGAAAAATAAGAGCTTAATTTTTCATTAAATACAGAATTTCATGGTACAACAAAACCCTTGATTTAATGGATTTCAGATTTTACTGACAAAATTTGGACAGTTCGCAAACAATGGACAGAGTCCGCTGTTTTGTGACAGTTGGCGTTAACTGGACCCTTTTTTTTTTCCCCTGTATTAGTCCATTAAATCAAGATTTTACTTTTTTATAAGCATTGTAAAATAGCTGAGAAAGGATTGTTGGCTTCTTCATTTTATTACACAATATTTTTGAGTGTAGTAGCTACAATCTTTTATAAAGGTGGAATAATCTGGGATCTGGTGGTTGTCTTGAATGAATGGTTGATATTCTTGATTGGTCAGCTGATAACATCCCCATCCCTGACTCATCAGCTGGTACATCCCCTGCCCGTTCCCTGACTGGCCAGCTAATATACCCCTGCCCATTCCCTGACTGGCCAGCTAATATACCCCTGCCCATTCCCTGACTGGCCAGATGATACACCCCCACACATCCCCTGACTGTTCAACTGATACACCCCCACACATTCCTTGATTAGCCAGCTGATACACCCCCACCCATTCCCTGACTGGCCAGCTGATACACCTGCACCCATTCCCTGAGTGGCCAGCTGATACACCTGCACCCATTCCCTGAGTGGCCAGTTGATACACCCCCACCCATTCCCTGACTGGTCAGCTGATACACCCCCTACCCATTCCCTGACTGGTCAGCTGATACACCCCCTACCCATTCCCTGACTGGTCAGCGGATCCCCAACTAATGAGCTAATACCCCAAGTGGTCTGCTGAGTCCTCTCAACTAGTCAACTAATCCCTCCCCCCAACTTTCTTGGCTTGCTATCTGATCCTCCTGATTGGTCAGGTAAACTTCAACTGATTAGTTGATTCCATGACTGATCATCTAATTTTGTTGGCAAATCAGCTGATCACCTGTCTAGAGATGGATGGATAGCACTGGTAACTTATCCCTCAACATTTTCTTTTGACTGTACAATACTAGAATTTTAAGCTTTACAAAATGCAAAATAAGGTTGAATAGAAAAATCTAATATTTGGTGGGTAGAAATTTCTTAGAAGTTTCTTTGAATACACTTTTACTTTAATAATGTACACCTCCTTTTTCTCTAAAGATAATAGGTTAGATTTAGATAGGAAAGTAGAAAAAAGTAATACTGTTGTGCTTTTCAGAATACAGTGAACCCCCCGTTAACAATATTTTTTCATTCCAGAAGTATGTTTAGGTGCCAGTACTGACCGAATTTGTTCCCATAAGGAATATTGTGAAGTAGATTAGTCCATTTCAGACCCCCAAACATACACGTACAAACGCACTTACATAAATACACTTACATAATTGGTCGCATTGGGAGGTGATCGTTAAGCGGGGGTCCACTGTATTTTGTAATAGTCAACTCTCTTATGAAGCTCCTCTTTATAGTGCATGTGCAACAAACTCACAGGTGGTGTCATTGAGAGAGAGAAAGAGAACTTTGGATAGATTTAAAAATAGGTTGGATGGGTATGTGATTAGGTGAGAGTTGGACCTGCCTTGAATGGGCCAGTAGGCCTTCTGCAGTGTTTATTCTTATATTTTGAATTTCCTAGGGTGGTGGGGGGGAAGAGTGTATGCTGTGTAATCGCACCGTTTATGCCATGGAGAGACTGGAAGTTGCAGGACGTGTTCTTCACAAGAACTGTTTCAAGTGCTGCAGATGTAACACAAAACTCAAGTGAGTGCAATGTAACATTATTATTAGATAACACATGTTGTATAAGCAGCTTTTACTGGGATTGTCTTTTGTTCTGTGTAGATCATCAATTCATCATGACTTAACAGAACTATGGACAGCAAAATGCACTCCCAATGTCTTTTTCTATACTTTTGTCAGTAGTACACCATTTGAATTAACTCGGCATTTATTATCATCATACTGCCTAAGAAGAGACAAAGCTAGATTTACTAATGGTAGCTGGTTTAGTGTGATAATTATTTTAGAAATCTGTGCTGACACAGTAGTGGCTGGCACAAACCTCTAGCAAAAAGGATTTCATAGTTGGGATGTTACTTATCACTGTGACTTAAGAAATCGTAATGACACGATTGCAAATAAACCATACCCCCGGCCGGGATTGAACCCGCGGTCATAGTCTCAAAACTCCAGCCCGTCGCATTAGCCACTAGACCAGCTAGCCACAATAAGATTCGTCCAACTAGGTATATTTCTACACCATAGGAAAGTTAGCACAGGCACCTCTGTGACCACAAATGCAAGTTTTTACAGACGAATCTCCAGCTAGCGTGGCCGTGACGAACTCTAGCTCAAGTCCCTTCACTGCCGTCAACATGACTTAAGAAATCGTAATGACACGATTGCAAATAAACCATACCCCCGGCCGGGATTGAACCCGCGGTCATAGTCTCAAAACTCCAGCCCGTCGCGTTAGCCACTAGACCAGCTAGCCACAATAAGATTCATCCAACTAGGTATATTTCTACACCATAGGAAAGTTAGCACTTGAGCTAGAGTTCGTCACGGCCACGCTAGCTGGAGATTCGTCTGTAAAAACTTGCATTTGTGGTCACAGAGGTGCCTGTGCTAACTTTCCTATGGTGTAGAAATATACCTAGTTGGATGAATCTTATTGTGGCTAGCTGGTCTAGTGGCTAACGCGACGGGCTGGAGTTTTGAGACTCTATGACCGCGGGTTCAATCCCGGCCGGGGGTATGGTTTACTTATCACTCTTTGGTAGTTATAGCGTGTAGAATAGTTATAGCGTGAGGAATACCAGACCACTTGAATTATTGTCATGTATTTAACCCTCATGAGCATATTTGATAGCAGTGAATGGAGACAAATGGTTTTTAATACTCGACGTGCTGTTGGAGTGTGAGCAAAGTAACATTTATAAAGGAATTCAGGGAAACTGGCAGGCAGGACTTGAGTCCTGGCGATGGGAAGTACAGTGTCTATACTCTAAAGGAGGGGTAATAATGTTGCAGTTTTATAACTGTAGTGTAAAGCACCCCTCTGGCAAGACAGTGATGGAGTGAATGATGAAAGTTTTTCTTTTTCAGGCCACCCTGCCTTGGTGGGAATCAGCCGATGTGTTAATAAAAAAAAAATAAATTTAACCTTCGAGGAAGTTACATACTTTGATTATTATTATTATAATAAAAAAGAAGCGCTAAGCCACAAGGGCTATACAGCGCTGCAGGGTAGGGAAGGAAGTGAGGGTATGGGGCGGCAGAAGGGGGGAGGGATGATTAGTAGGTTACAGAAAACAGCGGGGCAGGGGATAGTGCGGGGGTAGAGGGTAGCAAGAGATTGAGGTAGAAAGGGCTGAAGGTATCATCATAAGAGTTTGTGGAGTAAGTTGTTGTCAAAAAGTCAATGAGAGAGTCCAGATTAAAGGAGGGTCCATCAGCAAGAAGGGAAGGTAAAGAGAGAGCAGCGGAGCAAAGACGACGTTGGAGGTAAATTCTGCGTCCTCGTTGATAAAGTGGGCAGTCTAACAGAATGTGGCTGACCGATATTGGAACCTGACAATTCTCAGAGAGGAGCAGGGCGCCTCTCCACGAGATATCCATGAGTAAGACGAATGTGGCCAATGCGAAGGCGGGAGAGAGTAGTCTCCCAACCTCGACACTGGTGACAAGAAGACTGCCAGTAACCTATACTCGGTTTAATAGAACAAAGTTTGTTATTGAGCAGAGCAGACCAACGTTGTTGCCAACGGGTGTGAAGGTGGGTAGCTATAACAGCAAAATAGTCCGTGAATGGAACACCTCTATATGAAACTGGAAGGTCATGTACTGCTGACCGCGCAGCAGTGTCTGCCTGTTCATTGCCCTGTACGTCAACATGACCAGGGACCCAACAAAAAACAATATCTTTGTTTGGTAGAGATATGGCGTAACCGAAGTTGGATATGGAGAACTAGGGGGTGAGGTGTCAAATTTTTGTATAGCCTGTAAAGCACTAAGGGACTCTAAAACAACCACAAATGATGACACAGGCGAAGATGCAATACGGATAAGTGCTGCAAGAATGGCATACAATTCAGCAGTAAAAAAAATGCTAGCCGAAGACATACTTTGAGGTGTTCAGTGTGACTGG
This sequence comes from Cherax quadricarinatus, assembly GCF_038502225.1. Taxonomy (NCBI): domain Eukaryota; kingdom Metazoa; phylum Arthropoda; class Malacostraca; order Decapoda; family Parastacidae; genus Cherax; species Cherax quadricarinatus. Next base: position 5,651,655 of record NC_091306.1, on the reverse strand, counting down.
GAAATGGTGGTGGTTACATGTTCTCTGGATAAAGTTACCTTTGGTTCATAACTCTCCCTTATGTCTATGATGGGTCATTTAACAAACTGTCAAGTAAAGGATAATGGCAGGTGTTATGGAATCTGTCAAGTTCTCTATGTTTACACAACAGGTGAATAGTAGTGTATTATTACTTCATTTACTTGAGAGTGAACTAGCAGATGGGTTTATGGATTATGAGGTGAACGATAGAATTGACAAGGGGAAAAAAAAGTGGGTGGTGCATTTAAGCATCTGTGGAGACAAAGAATATTATTCATGGAGGCAAAATGGGTTATGTGTCCTAGTGGTACTAACATTCCTTTATGGGTGCAAAACATGGATTTTAAACATTGCAGCAAGGAGGTTGGAGGCAGTGGAAATGTCTGTTCTCCTCTATGTTGCACTGAAGAAGCCACTTGCTGGCAAAATATTTCCACAAAATAAGATTCCCAAATGTTGCATAATTGTCTCATTCTTCAGTTAGGGGAGAATTTATTGGGCGATATTATATAGCCTCTGAAATTTGAGGAATGGAAGTCACAGGTTGTTAAGGAATGATTGATCACTGAAGAAATTGGGAGAGGCTCTTGGGTATTTGGTTGATGTTAAAAATGCCCATTCATTCACATATATGAAGATGAATCTTCATGAAGAAATCATTGAAATATGACATGTGATAATGTAACAGTTATAGCTCTAGTGCTGGGTATTGACTTTTTAATGCAAGAAAGTAGAGACAGTTGAAATTGTACCGAAGTCTGTTCCATATGGAGTAACAAGACAGTCAGGTTCAACCCAAGGAAGGGGCAGACAGGTCAAATTCGTAGAATGAAGAGCTCTTCACTGTCAAAGAACTTCCTTTGAGGGAACATTGCATGTAACTCTGGCTCTTCCTGCTATAAATTTAAAAAGTCTTGACATTTGTATTATTCTGTATAAAAGAATTATTACTTAATTATTATCACACTGGCCGATTCCCACCAAGGCAGGGTGACCCAAAAAAGAAAAACTTTCACCATCATTCACTCCATCACTGCCTTGCCAGAAGGGTGCTTTACACTACAGTTTTTAAACTGCAACATTAACACCCCTCCTTCAGAGTGCAGGCACTGTACTTCCCATCTCTAAGACTCAAGTCCGGCCTGCCGGTTCCCTGAACCCCTTCATAAATGTTACTTTGCTCACACTCCAACAGCACGTCAAGTATTAAAAACCATTTGTCTCCATTCACTCCTATCAAACACGCTCACGCATGCCTGCTGGAAGTCCAAGCCCCTCGCACAGAAAACCTCCTTTACCCCCTCCCTCCAACCTTTCCTAGGCTGACCCCTACCCCACCTTCCTTCCACTACAGACTGATACACTCTTGAAGTCACTCTGTTTCGTTCCATTCTCTCTACATGTCTGAACCACCTCAACAACCCTTCCTCAGCCCTCTGGACAACAGTTTTGGTAATCCCGCACCTCCTCCTAACTTCCAAACTACGAATTCTCTGCATTATATTCACACCACACATTGCCCTCAGACATGACATCTCCACTGCCTCCAGCCTTCTCCTCGCTGCAACATTCATCACCCATGCTTCACACCCATATAAGAGCGTTGGTAAAACTATACTCTCATACATTCCCCTCTTTGCCTCCAAGGACAAAGTTCTTTGTCTCCACAGACTCCAAAGTGCACCACTCACCCTTTTCCCCTCATCAATTCTATGATTCACCTCATCTTTCATAGACCCATCCGCTGACACGTCCACTCCCAAATATCTGAATATTCACCTCCTCCATACTCTCTCCCTCCAATCTGATATCCAATCTTTCTTCACCTAATCTTTTTGTTATCCTCACAACCTTACTCTTTCCTGTATTCACTTTTAATTTTCTTCTTTTGCACACTCTACCAAATTCATCTACCAATCTCTGCAACTTCTCTTCAGAATCTCCCAAGAGCAGTGTCATCAGCTAAGAGCAACTGTGACAACTCCCACTTTGTGTGATTCTTTATCTTTTAACTCCACGCCTCTTGCCAAGACCCTCGCATTTACTTCTCTTACAACCCCATCTATAAATATATTAAACAACCACGGTGACATCACACATCCTTGTCTAAGGCCTACTTACTATGCATAAATTATTGACTCCATTTATTTATACAGGATTACATAGTATACAGTAATAAAATTAGCACTAAACCCAGGAGGGTCATACAGCACTGCAACAGGATTGCATAATTTTGAACTTAACCCTCATATTTTTAATTCTCTCTTTCCAGTATGAATACTTTCTCCATAGGCGGTGATGACATGTACTGCACGACACATTACAAACAAGCTTTTACAGAAAAGGGAACATACGATGTATTTACTCCCAATAAAGGCAAGTGGACACGAAAAATTGAAGCTACAAACTCAGAATCTCCAAAGAATCAAGAATAATAGCTTTGATGTTTTAAAGTAGTTATAAAAATTGGGGATCATAGGCAGCCTGAATTTGAAGTGGACTTAACCTGATACTCTCAGTTGAAGCTATGGAGATATATTCTTGAGGTGATTCTTTAATTCATATACTGAGGGATAGATTACTTTTTCTAGTAATCCTCCAAAATTATTTTAAATGATCTTAAAATTTTCACTCGTACACGTGTATAATACCTCCCAGAAAAAACATGCCTACATTTCAGTGGTGACGGTATAACAAAATCTTTTTAAACTCATCCTGACTCTGTCACCCATGTGTTCTGCAAATCTGGAGTGAGGGGAAGGGAGGGTAGTTTGTAAAGAAGATTGCTGTTCTAGGTTTTCTAACCTTCATGTATTTTTTTTTATTCTTATGTAAATTATGCATTTATCATTCCAAGTATTTAATTTTTTTTTTTTTTTTTGGGGGGGGGGGAAGTAGCAAAATCACATTTTTTCTCGAGTGAACCAAGGTCATTTTTTTTTTTAATTATCTTTCTTATTATTCCAATTTGTTAAAGTACTTCATTACTGACTTCAAATACTATGCCCCATATTGTTTTAGTAGGTAAATATGCTTCACCACTCAGTTTGTTTCACAGAGATTTTTGTTCATGCAGTCCATGGCCAGTCTCTCTTACTGTATTCCTGTAGCACCACTTCTCTTTCAACATCTTACTCACACTTATGGTCAGCCCATCAGTATTGTACAGTAAACCCCTTCTTAAATGTGGGACAAGTATAAGGCACAGGAGAGATATACCACCACCACAAACCAATTACAAAATTAGGATAATTACTGAATACCACTCAGACATAATGCAAATTCTAAAATTGATTACTCTCACTTACTATTCATGGATTTTGTCTCCTCTCTGGTACTCTTCCATTTTCTGTTCTGACTTCATGGATTTTTTATTTACAAAGTACTGGAGCCATTTGGCGATTAAGTGCTTTAAACATTCCATTTATAATCACAGCTTTCTATTTTTGCGATCAGTTTCCTCATTACATAAACTGTAATCACAGAAAAATTATTGTCATTCTTGTCAACATTTTACAATCTATATCCATGTCAGACAATTTAAACAAAAGACAAAACTTCACAGTTTATACTGAGAGAGATGCAGTATTCTTAGACAAGCACTGCATTCAGCAACACCCTTTCAGAGAAGACTCTTTTTTTTTTTTCCTAGGCCACAAACCAAACCCCCAGCACCTCTTTAAAGTGACAATGTCAGGATGGATAAAGTTTACTTCAGATAGGATATCATCACTAGTTCATGCAAGTATCTTTCTGGCTATTACCTCTCAGGTCAACCTTGCTTACTTGCTGCTCTACTCATTACCTGACTGCTATGGAAATTTTACCATGATATGAGCACCTGCATGTGTTTTTTAAATTAGAGAGAAAAAGATACTGATCATTTGTGAAGCTCCCTATCTACTGTCAGTGAAACAGTCTCACACTTGTAAAAGTCAAAGGTGCTAAAAATAGACGGTAAAGTCATCCCATCTGTATTTAAATTTGTTTTTAATTTAGTTTAAACTCTTCCCAGTATGTGCGTTTACCGCAAGTTTTCCAAGTGTTAGTATCATCCATTTGCACGAGTAAGGACTTTTAATTTACACTTGGGTCAGCACAATTTATTTCAGCCTACAGTGGATCAGTAACTAAGCAAATGCTATATATTCCAAATTTAGTTAAAAAAAAAAAAAAATTTTTTGTCTTTAATCTTTATCATTTATATATAGCATTGCACCTAGATTATTGAAACATTAATAACATTTGTAAATTTCTTAATAATTACATCTGACTTACGTAACTGAATTCTAATAGTATCACAACTCCTATTACAATATTGACTGTCAAATAAGGAGAGAGTTGCAAGACACGATGTATTTGGGAAATTATTACATTTAGTGGGAAGTGTTAAATCCCTACAGGTTATATAGTGCCTGGGGAATGGGATGCAAACTGGTCCTATCTAAGAGGAGAAATCCAGTTTTTTGGATCACCAGCCCTTCAGCATCAAGAAGTTTTCCCTTCAGGGTTATTTGGGAAATCTTATTTTAAGAAAGAATAAATCATAGATTTAGAATCTGGCTTAAAAAAATAGCTGCAATACTACAAACAAATAGAGCAAGTCCTTGAATAATGTCGTTACATTATGTCAATGGGGGAAAAAAATTAAACGAATATAGATTGCAAAATAAAAATTTGTAAAGTACAAGAATGATGGACTGACTACATCAACTCAAGGCTGAGGGACTGATTACCTCAAACTCTTCCTGTTCTTCACCATTCTCCTTTGTATGGACTGATGAAGCCACTGTGTGGCGAAACGTTTCCTCATTAAAGATACCCAAGCGTTGCACACGTCTACTTTAACAACTTGCTGTATAGCCCTTGTGGCTTAGTGCTTCTTTTTGATTATAATAATACTTTAACTTGTCGGTTCTCTGAACCATTCATCTGTGAACTATTCTTCTACAAAGTACAGTGTACAATAATCATACAAATGCACAATAAACAATGTGGTATGAAACCACTCGGCAAGTCTGCCATATTTATTAGTTTGTTTTTGAACTGTGGTGGTGGTTGGTAGTGTTCCTTCAAATTTTTCTTTGCAAATATTTATTCCTTGATTTAACCTTGTTGAAATGAGTGCTAAAGGTTCACTGTGCACCCTGATATCTGTGACCACAAAAAAGTGTGACATTAGAAACAAAACTAGAAGTTTAAAAGTGGTTTGATTATGGACAGTGAGGTGTGGTGTCGTTATATGTTGTTTCGCTTAGTTCCAGTTTCCAAGAACCTAGCGAGGACTTTCTGCATGTTGATGAGTAATGTAAAAAATATTACTTTGGGATTATTGCGAGAACATATTTCATTTGTAGAATAGGATTGGGGAAAAGGTGCCAGACCCATAGGGGTCACACAGCACTTGGAGGAATGGGAGAAAATTAGGTTCAAATCACAAGGTAGATAGATAGGTCTGATCACTTTGAATCAAGAGCCCCTTACCATCATTGAGCCACCTCCCTTAAGGCACACAGTTCAGCAATATGAAAATAAGCATTAATGTCAATTTCATAAGAAAGTACGGTATTTTAACTAGCCACATCCAACGTGAATCCAGATATGCAGGGGAAAATAACATGGGTAACCGGAAGTTTAGGGTTGCGTTTAAAATTTTTTTTTTTTTTTTTTAATTAAAAAAACATTCTATTCTTTTTTTGAAAATAATTGCTTAGAAGGAAACAAATGTGACGTTGAAGTTTAATAATAATGGCAAGTACTAAAGTATGAAAAATTAAATACAGTGGAACCTCTGTTTTTGAATGCCCTGGTGTTCGTAGGATTTGGTTTTCGATGATTACGAAAACTAAATTTTGTCCCAGTTTTCATACAGTTGGCAATGGTCCGCCTGTCCACGCCCACACAAAGCATCCCACACGTTCTGACTCAGTATGGCTGTTTCTCGTCGAGTGAGCATTACCCTGTGCATTCATCCGAAACATTTTGTAATAATCCACTGTTTTTTTGTTCTTGTTTATAGTGTGACTGCTAAATAAGCCACTACGGGGCCAAAGAAACATGATAAAATTCAAGAAAGAACTTGTAGCAAAGTACGAAAGTGGCATATGAGTGTCCGCCGATCTCGCCAGGATTTACGGGAAGTCCGCATCAATGTTCAATGACAATGCCTTGTCCTATTTTAGGCAAATCTTAAGAGATGCCAGAAATAGACCTCTCTGGACATTTTTTGTGCAACAGGGGACTTGTAGGTTTAGCACTTTCTTTGATTATAATAATTGACAGGGATCCAGTGACTAGCTAGTCCTAGTGCCAGTAAAAGACAAAGAAGGGAAGTAACCCCAGATAGGGCCTTGATACCTGAAGTCCTTATGGAGGGGGGATTCCCCTTCCAAACAACAACCTCTCCTCCTCCCTCTCCCCTCCTTGCTGTCTTCCATACACCAAGTCTTCAATAAAGGTAAAAGTGATGTTAAGTGTTCATTTATCCATTTTGTTAGTCATTTATATTCTCAATAAAATGTATTTTTTGTTAATATTTTTGGGTGTCGAACGGATTAATTGGATTTACATTATTTATGGGAAATATTGCTTCAGTTTTCATAGTTTGGTTTTTGTCAGACTTTCTGGAATGAATTAATGACGAAAGCCGAGGTTCCACTGTAGAACATTTCAGTAAGCAGATGTTTAGTTTTATTTAAGCCAAAATATTTAATATATATCCTATTTAGTTAAATTATTTGGACAAAATATCTAAGCGATGGAAACATTTGGCTATGGCTGGATGACCCTACACATGGTTTAGATATGCAAACTAATTACTTTTATAGCATGCTACTTTCTTGCAATGTGTTGTTATTGCAATCAAAACTAAGTTCTAAGCCCACAAGAGTCATACAGCTCTTGAAATGTAGAATGGCAGGTATTACTGACAAGTATGATAGGCAGACTGGCAAAGAGCAATCCATTATTATAAATTTTCACTCTGAATAGAGCCTTATCATTACTGCATTAAGTAGTCCCTAGAGTAAAACGTAGCTTATATTATAATCAGAACTAGGCACTAAACCTACAAGGTCATACAGGTAGCCTATAATAAAAGTTTGCTCTGTGCCAAGTGTCTTTTTTCCATACTATTGTCTTGCTTTTCTGCATTTGTCAAATTTTTTTTTAAAGCTTTTGTTGTTTTATACATTAAACTTTCACTAGACAAAATTTACATATTTGCACCCAACAGTGGATAACAAACATGTTAGAATGGCACTCAAAATCTCCACTGGTTAAAAATATATGTAGAGAAACTCCAAAAGTAATCTAGAGAACATGTTCTCCATCCTCAACTGATGGTATTTCTCCAGTAAACCCTGTTAGAGAACTGAGAATGCAGTCCACCTCAGAATTAGGAAGTAGTGATTTCATGCCTAATCTTTCGATGCTGTGCCACAAGTCCTGTCTAGGTTTTCCCCACTTAGGCAGTATTTACCCCCACAAAACTGAAAATGACCAATAAGTTTTCTTTCAGGCTAAGAAGTGATGTCTCTTGGCACTTGTTCTGCAAGTATTCCAGAGAATGTCTTCAATCATTGCTTCTCTTGTATTGCCTGAGAGTTAATGTAAAGTATAATTTGTGGCACTTAATGTGTATCCTGTTGTAATGTCATTGTATTATTGTGTGCTTTGTCACATCTGGTCACATACCACAAATGAATTAGACTAGTCATAGAACTTTTTTCATCAAAATAAAATTTAGTTTTGTGTAGTCAACTGCCAACCCCAAGAACCCAGCCAAGAACAATTTAAAATATTTGTGCCTCGTCTTTTAGCTCTTATGTAATGGAGAGATTTGTATGCAGCTTTCATAAAAGTTCATGAGAGTTGTGGGGATGGTATTAACACATTGTAGGGTTCACTGCCACCTGTGACCTGGCAGCAGTAAATATTTTTGGGACTTTGCCTTCTCAGATGGCACATATCTTCAATACTGTGATTATTTTCCTTCTAATTTAAAAAGATTTTTGCCTGATATGTTTATATTTTTAAATATAAAATTACTTATAAAAGGCTTTCTGTAAACAATAACTGATTTGCAATATTTTCTAGACTTCTTGTGTCAATGACATAACTCATTTATATTTCGAGAACAAAATATTTAGCATATGGTGATGAAATTTTCAGATAATGAAGTGAAATGTGAGAATACTGTATTATGCAACTTCTAGTTATGTAATACAAAATAGCATTTTAACTAATTTAAATGTTTAAAAAAATAATACAGTATGCACATATATCTATACATATAGAGAGGGTACATAAAACATTATGCAACAAGTGAAGAATTTACAAATTTTTCACTGGTGTGCTCACAGCCAGCAATAGTAATGTAGAAACAGATTATATCATACAGTATTTATATACATGTAACTTTCGAGAAGTTAGTGATATAAAGCATTTATACATTAATGTACAGTACACAATATTTAGCTTATGTATACATCTATATTTGACTGACAAGATCCTCTTGCGCATTAAGATTTTACAGTGAACACTGGAGTACTTTTGACTGCAACTTGATCATATATTATGTAAATAACTCAAGCTGAAGTAAAATGCTGTTAAACCTTTTTCTTCATAATACAAAACAGGGTTACATCTAGTTGTATACTGTAAGATGTTTTGAATTACTATGTTTAGAGGAAAAAGTACTAAATCTGTAGGGGTTAAACAGCACCTGGGGAATAGAAGGAATTTAGGTTCAATCCAAGAAAGGTTACTTGAAGCTTGTCCTCCCCTACCTAGAGGGTTTAAAAAAAAAAAAAAAATTTAGTTTGAAGAATCTGTAAAAGTTTTCCATCTTCAATCATGTAATTTTTTCATTCAACAAAAAGTTACTTTGTGCTCTTCATATTTTATGATTCATCAACCCCATTACATTCTGTACCTCTGTATACAAGTACATTAATCTGTTTCATCACATACTACTACACATGTAAATTGAAAGGCTGTTTATACACCCCCTGGACAAAATGAAAGGCTTAAATAATAATAAGATTAAATACAGTGCATATTAATGAATTTGCATTGTATTGGTAATTCTATAGCATTCCATTTTTTTTTTATTTAGACATTTGGGATTTTTTTTTCCTTTTTTTGGGGGAGGGAATGCCTAGTTTTTTTTTTTTGTGTTAATAAATCTTCATACCCTTTCAACTTCCATGCATATAATGACAACTAAAGTGGGATTTATTTATTTTTGTTTTTCAAATATTTTACAGATTATAGTATTTAATTTAAAAAAAAAAAAAACTATCAGCCCTGTCTTTTTATCATAATTTGTTACACTGAGTACATAAGTTATACCTCCCTCCCCCCCTACATGTATTCATCCTTGATTGGTAAAATAGAACATTTTGTTAATAACTTAAAAAATAAGATGTATGCAGGAAAAAGTACTTTGTTCTCATGTAAAGGAAAAAAATAATTGTATTCTAGACACTAGTAAAAATTATTAGTACTATTATGAATAGTATGTGCTTTTTATTGTTAGTTATTGGAGTAATGTAGAGTAAATGAAATCTAATGAGGTTTCAAAATGTGGCTATTATGGTTTGTTTAAAGTTACTGAACAGTTGAAGACTGAAATACTATATACATAATAGTCACACATCAAGGACTATACATAGCCATTCAATTCAGATAATGTACAATATTTAAATGCTTGATTTATGCCAGTCATATTAAGGGTAATTGTGAAAAAATTACATTTAATATGCACTGGTAAAGGATCATTAGTCACTACTACTTACTAATATATGAACATGTTAATTGATGTTCAAGCTATATATATAGTCAGAATTTTTGTACTTAGTTTTTATTTAAGCTAAATTCTTAAAAATATACTAAAGAAAATATTACTTTTTTTTTTTTTTTTTTTTTTTTTTTTCAACAAGTCGGCCGTCTCCCACCGAGGCAGGGTGACCCCAAAAAGAAAGAAAATCCCCAAAAAGAAAATACTTTCATCATCATTCAACATTCAGTGAATATAATAAAATCTTCCGAAGTTTTCCTTTTTTTAACTAGAAAAAATAATTTTGTCTTTAAAATATATAATAGAAAAGATACTAAAACAGAAGTACTGTACATGTAAAGAGATATGCAATGTATATTATGTTATATTTTAATTAAAAAGTTTGATTTCTAGTTATTCACCAGTGAATCTGAATAACTATTCATTAACCCTTTCACTGTCACGGTCCTCAAATTAAAGTGCTGATGATGTCATGACAAAATAAAAATTCTCAAGGTAATGACAATGTGAAATTTGCTAGAAAACTTATGGAATTACACAGGTACAAAGTTGAAGGTCTGGGCACAATTTACACAGGTGATTTTGTCTACTTTGAGTCCTCTCACCACATTCGTAGCTATTTCACTAGTATGGCTTCAATTCTGTCAACTTAGTGCAAAAAATTCTCCTAAAGTATACGGAAGACAGAAATTTGGCCAATTTTACACAAAATTCAACAAATTTGTTAAAAACCATTCCTAATTAAATAATTTAAGCATTCCAGTCACTAATGCAACCTATCCTTTGTTCATTAATCACGTCCCAGGCTTCTCCTACATAACATTTACCCTCCATTTTGAATCATTACAAAAACATTGAAGTTTTTATCTTGTTTCTTGGATAATAAAATATAACCAAGAATGTGCCATGCTTTAGGCCATCACAGTAATTAAAGCAGACCTAGTAAAAACCCATAAAATAGACTGGGAGGAGAAGGATATGGGGGTCCTACCATTCCCAAGGCAAAAAAATACCAAAAATTAAATATTTCTGCTACGCTAAACCCTATTTCAAGATATTTCTGAATTGAAACTGATCAAAATTATTTCCAGTCCGCTCCATTTCCTCCACCTTCACAATCTTTTTAAGTACCTACATGTTGTACAAATCTCTTAATTTTATCCCCCAACAACTAGAAATATGTTAAGAAAAATATTTAATGCTACACTATTATAGGCTTGGATTTGACTTATTTGGTTAATTAACCCTTTGAGGGTCGACAGGCCCTCTCCGAAACTCGTTCTCAGGGTCGGCCAAATTTAAAAAAAAAAAAAAAATTATTTTATCTTATGAAAAGATAGAGAATCTTTTCCCGATCATAAAGACACCAAAAGTTTGAAATTTGATAGAAAACTTACGGAATTATGCTCTCGCAAAGTTAGCGGTCTCGGCGATGTTTACGCATCGGCGATTTTGCCCACTTTGAGCCCCATTTTCGGCCAATTTCACTGTACTAGTCGACAAAAAACATGAATATTTCGCTAGAACACCATTTTTTCTATTGAATGGGTGCAAGAAACCACCCATTTACGAAATTCAACTATCCAGTACAGTGGTCAGAATTTAGCAATTTTGCCAATTTCACACAAATTTCAAAAGATGCCAATTTCCAAATAGGGTCCAGAATAAACAAGACATTCCTGGCACTAAAATGACATTTCCTCTAGTCATTAGTCACGTCTCAAGGCCCCTCTTATATTCTTTTGCTTTCCACTTTGAATTTTTATTCTCACAAAAAATATAAGATTTACTGTTATGCAGACTACTGCATTAGTGTAAAAAATGGTATAAATATTATTGGTGCACTTGTGAAAGAATATTAGACTCGCCAGTTGACGTGTATTGCACGCTTGGCACGATTTGTTTACTTTTGAAGTTTGGTAAAAATCGAACATTTCTGCTACTTTGAGCTCAATTTCAAGGCACCTTTCATTGTAAAACCAGTCAAAATCATCTCAATTTCTGTAATATGTCTTCCATTCTATAAAATGAGACCAAGAAAACTAGAATACAACAATAAATACCATACGAAAATACACTGCAAAGTCGCTGATTTATTCCAAAAAAATGGTCAGTTTTTTTTTTCTCATTATGCACTGTGCCGCAGGACTTTTTTTTAGACTGTGCACACTGACCACATAGACCCATTCTTTCATATGAAGGCCTACCAGCTTTCTCCCACTAGATTTGAGGCCGCTAGAATTTATGAGTACTAGTACGTCAAAAACCCCTACGCGTAAGATGTACTAGTACGACCAAAACCCTCAAAGGGTTAAGCCCGTCTATATGTACAGTACAATATTAATCAATGCAACTAGTCCCTCCAGCATTTCTTCAGATTTTTCTTGAAGTTATAATTTATATAAGCCCTTGTGGTTTAGTGCTTCTTTTTGATAATATAATTTATATATATTATTTGCTAAATACTTATCTGTTTAATGTACTTGAAAATTTTATATGGAAACATTTCTTGCAATTACATTTTACTGGGTTTATTATATATTTTTATTTACAATTTGGCTTTTTTCCCTCAGGTGCCGAGTGACTTGATAAAAAGACATCTTTACTCATTTGTACCCTAGCTAGCTTCTCAGAAGAGCATAGACATGATCCAACAAGAACTTGCTTAACCAGCACTAATAAAACACCACTGTATTTTTCACCCAAAACTCCAAATTTCTTCATATTTATTACAATGCACACTTCACCAGCACATCCAGTTCTAAAAACAACTGTACTCTACTTGCTATTCTAAAATATATGAACACGCACACACACAAGTATGGCTTACCATTTTGTATATAGTATAATCCAATTTTTCTTTTCTGTTCCACAAGACATTATCTAATTTTGATTCAAAATATTTATTGATTTTTGCCCTTAACATGTATGTAAATGCTATTTTAATTGCTAACTTGTATAGCCACATTCTGATACTAAATTACATACTGCACTTTTGTAGCTTACCCTAATGTTTAAAAGAAGAAATACTGAATTAAAAGCACTTAAAATGTGTAGTATCTGTAAAACAAACTAAAGTATTCATTATTAAATATTTTTTACAACTACTGGTTGTCCACTCATTCTATTGTATAAACAGTTATTAACAGTCCTTTTGCATATTAGCTAAAGTGAATATTATGATAATTACATTACAGCACCTTGATTATAGTAACATTTAGTCACAGTTGTTGCAGTGTGGTTAGAATACTGTGTTAATTTTGCTTAAGCAGTGGTTGTCCTACTCAATGATGACTCATTATTCATTTATCTAGTTTGACACTGTTGTACTTATGCCCTGAGAGCAAAATTAAAGATGCAAAGTACAAACCTGTATTACTTGTCCAATTAAATTGTTTTTATATGAAGTCATTGTGTTGACCTCTTGTCAAACCTTCTGTGCAGTCTTTCATTTATGCAAGTTTTACACATATATAAACCTGGCTATATCTATTATTACCAGAACAGTTGTGTGAAAATTTGAGTATTTATAATAAAAAATTACTGTACAGAATCAGAGTACAAAACACAGCTGTGAATAATGGATGAGGAGGTATCCAAGAAACTCGGTGGACATTTTTAATTGCAGATATCTTTTGGCAAGCTTTTTCTGAAAAACTTTTCCAATTAATATTACACTGAAAACCCACCCTCACATTATTCTTCATAAGAAATTTAACGACCGCTTCCTATAAGCCGACATGACAAACTAATAAAATTTATAGCAAGTCAAACTGGACAGTTTACAAAATAGAATTTTTGGCATCAAAAACTGAACATAACTACAATAACAATCTGGGAAATATTGAACCCTTACTTTTTTATGAAATGCTGAAATTTAATGAATTCAGTCTTTGCTGGTTGTGAATTATTATTATAATCAAAAAGAAGCGCTAAGCCACAAGGACTATACAGCGCTGCTGCTGGTTGTGAAGTCACATTCAGCTAACCTTTCTTTTCTACACCTCTTATTCCATCAAATTTAATTACTGTACTATTGTTTCATAAGATTTATATACAGTATTTCCAGCGATATTGATTTAGCAGACTAATAGGAAACGGGAGGGGGAAGGGAAGTGCATTTGTTAAAGCAGAATAATGAGGCATACCAGCCTTCCATCTCACTATTCCTGGAGCAAGGGGCTAGTAAAACCTTTACCTGTATAAATAAAAAGAAAAACTTTCATTCCTTCTTTTTGGGTCACCCTACCTTGGTGGAAGACTGCTGGAGTGTTAAAAAAAAAAATAACTTGCCTTCCCACTTGCCTGTACTTTCTTGACTTAGAATTCAAAACAAAGATGCTGAGGAATCTTCCAAATCAAGAAAAAATAATCAAGTTGTCCAGGCAAGACAAATATCAGTCAACAGGAAGTTTTTATTTTTAGAAATGTTAAGTGGTGTGCACTCTGACAATTAAGTATTATTTCATGTCATTTATTTCCTAGTATATGAACATTTACCCCCCCAAAAAAAAAAAAAAAAAAAAAAAAAAAAAAAAAACTTTAAATTATTAAGACAAGCTTAAATGTAAAGCATACATTGTCATTTTTTCATGAAATACCCCACCACTAATATTCACAGATGCACTAAAGGCTGAATTCAGGACAGAAAAGTTAGTTTAAAACAATACTGGATAATCTCAGTAACATACCTGGTAATTCAGAGCCAGTAATGTTAAAATTAATAAGTGTATACAAATGTGAAATTCACAAGTGTTTTCACAGATCACAAAGTATATAGCAAGGCAAAAAATATGTTTCCTCCGTGGCATTTTATACACATTCAAACAGTATAGATAACTTTAGAAGCATCAACTATAATATGCAGAAGCTTTTCTGCTATGGGTATTTTGATTTATCACATGGCTGACTAGTGAGCATACCCATCAAAGGTCTCACTACGTACTCTCATTAGATATGTCTAAAAACTTTAGTTGGCAAGATTTTAAGAATTGGTCAGAAAGCAGATATACAGGCAAGTTTTTTTCCTAGGTGTGAAATTTAAACCACTGAATGAAACATGCATCATTCATACAAAGGACTATCATACATTCATACAAAGGGTTATCATACATTTAACTACAAAAACTGCAATAGTTTTGCCATTATAAACTATTAGTTAATTGCTTTTAGAAAACAAAATAAAAAACCAAATGACTCAAACATTTTACTCTATACTGAGAGTAATAAATTGTTAAGACTAGAAAATATATCATGATTACACATGAAGCAAAACAGATTTAGGTCTAGAATAAAATGTATTTATTTTGCCATTTATATCTTAAAATATTTGAGAAAAGCCATGGATCTACCCGACTCTCACATATGTACATTAGTAGTAATGTTCAGATAAAGCACAAACGGTAGCTTTTGCTACACACATTAATGTAAGTGCTACTCTTGTATTTTTATTGTTGCTTGTACAGGTATTACATTTATTGCTACTCTATTGTGTTTGTATTGTTGCTTGTATGAGGCACGTTAAATTGTACAGTACTCTTATACCATTCTCTCTCAGATTTAATATTTCTAATTTAAAAGTTTAATATCTGTGATACATTAACCAATATTTTGCTGACCAAACATCAATCATTTAAATTGCTGTCTAAATTCAAACTTATGGGAAATACCCGTATTTTGGGGTGCACAGATTGTGAAAGATATGCTACTGTCTATTTTGTGTTTGTGAAATTTAAAATATAATTACTATACATAATTAGTAAAATGTGTTATGTATATAATTTACATATACAGTACATATAAAATTAATCACAAAATACATTTTTTGGGAAGGTCCCAAAACACATGCCACGGCAGTTCCTGAGACCAGTCGCATTAAGTAAACAACACATTGTGTACTACATTTTGTCAGCAATAATTTGCACTGTCATACTAACCAAGAGATATGTACATTTATTAATACATAATCAAAGTATAACATTTAAGCTCTTTATAAACTGATTTCAGCAGAGGTTTGAAGAGCTCCATATATATTTCAATAACATATTACAATACTCATTTCTCATACCTGACAATCTAATAAACGAATATCAGTAACTATTCTGGAGCCTTCGGTTGCCATTTACCTTTGCAGGGGTTGTCTGGGGTGAAGACATCATAGGTACCTTTTTCTCTGAATGCTTGCTTGTAGTGTGTTAAGCAATACAGATTTCCACCACCAACTGAGAATCTCCCAACGCTGCAGATAAATCACATACAAACTAACTTCAGTTGGCAGCCCACATAATATTTATCATGCTTAGATTATATTATACACAAGCTTCAAACTAATTCAGCACTACAGTATTTTGGGTCTAAGCTTTCTTTGGATTTTTAACCTGGAGGGTTAGCTACCCAGGATAACCCAAGAGAGTCAGTGCATCATCAAGGACTTGTCATATATCCATTGCAGTCCTTCAATCTTGTCCCCAAGATGTGACCCACACCAGTCAACTAGCACACAGATACCTACTTACTGATAGGTGAACAGGGACAGCAGGTGTAAGGAAACATGCCCAACATTTCCACCCGGCCAGGGATTGAACCACGGACGCTTAGGGTGTGAGGCCAGAGCAATACATAAGTGTATTGCATATACATACTGCAGGCAGAAGGCTTTTGCAGTAGACTGTAGTATTTATCACAAAATTTTAACTAGGATTTGAAATTAAAGTTGGTTTGAAAGTCACTTTTTTGCCAGGTGAGCATTCATGATGTAGCCTTAACTTTTATTCCCATGATCTAATTTCCCAATACTTTAAATGCCTGTTACAAATATCTGACTTATTCACTGGGTGTTGGCCCTTGGTAATCAATGGGTTAACAACACAGTCACAGGCATCATGTACTGATGAGCTACAACAGTGTATGTACAAGACACATTGTAGTTCTGATAAATGAATGCATATTAAATAAACTTAGTCTTCTACCTATACAAATTTTTTTTAATGAAGTTCAACATACCACATGAAAAACTTAAGAAAATACTAGACTATGGTTCTTCATAGATACAAGTGAAAATGAAAAAAAATATCTAATACTGACCTGAGTGGAGAGTTACACTTGCAGCATCTAAAGCAGGTTTTGTGCATCAAGCGGCCTGCTACTTCCATCTTTTCCATGGCATAAACAGTACGGTTGCACTTTGCACATTTTTCAACAGTGCCGCCCTGTAACAAAAATACTGTCCAGGACTCTTATAAACTCACAGAGACAAACAAAAATATTTTAAAAAAGTAAATAAATTTCACTACCACAACGTTTGCTCATTACTGGTATTATTTATAAAAATTAAGGTCTACCTTTATTTTCTTCCAACAAGTTGGCCGTCTCCCACCAAGACGGTGACCCAAAAAGAAAAAAAAATGCTTTCATCATCATTCAACACTTTCACCTCACTCTCTTTGCAGAGGCACTCAGATACGACAGTTTAGAAGTCCCTCCAAACTGTCAATATCCCAAACTCCTCCTTTAAAGTGCAGGCATTGTACTTCCCATTTCCAGGACTCAAGTCCAGCTAACTGGTTTCTCTAAATCCCTTCACTAAATATTACCCTACTCAAACTCCAACAGGTCCCAAAAACCATTCGTCTCCATTCACTCCTATCTAACACGCTCACACACGCTTTCTGGAAGTCCAAGCCCCTTGCCCACAAAACCTCCTTTACCCCCCTCCCTCCAACCTTTTCGAGGACGACCCGTACCCCTCCTTCCTTTCCCTACAGATTTATATGCTCTCCAAGTCATTCTACTTTGATCCATTCTCTCTAAATGACCAAACCACCTCAACAACCCCTCTTCAGCCCTCTGACTAATACTTTTAGTAACTCCACACCTCCTAATTTCCACACTCCGAATTCTCTGCATAATATTTACAACACACATTGCCCTTAGACAGGACATCTCCACTGCCTCCAGCCACCTCCTCGCTGCAGCATTTACAAGCCAAGCTTCACACCCATATAAGAGTGTTGGTATCACTATACGGTGGTCCCTCGCTTTTCGTAGTTCTCGGCAATCATAAATTTCACCAATCATAGGGGTATTTTCGTATAAACATGGACTCACTTTTCATAGGCTGACTCGTGAGTCGTAGTTCATCCGGAACACGTACCCATGGCGTGAGCCGTGGCGGCAGCCAGTCTGGCATTGTTTACCAGTGAGCGAAGGCCCCCTCATGTGCTCTAGCGAAATATTTCATAATATCCCATTTATTTTAGTGCTTGCAAGTACTAAATAAGCTACCATGGCTCCAAAGAAAGCTCCAAGTGCCAAGCCTGTGGTAAAGGTGTGAAATACGATTGAATTTAAGAAAACCATCATTGAACAATATGAAAGTGGTACAAGTGTGGCCGAACTGTCCAGGATGTATAAGAAACCCTACACAACCTTATGTTCCATAGTGGCCAAGAAAAAGGAAATCAAGGATGCTGTTGTTGCAAAGGGAGTAATTATGCTGACAAAAATGAGATCACCAAGGAGGCCTGGTCGCAGACCGGGCCGCGGGGGCGTTGACCCCCGGAACTCTCTCCAGGTAAACTGGAAGAGGTTGAGAAGTTATTATTGGTGTGGATAAATGAGAAACAATTAGCAGGAGATACTCTGCTGACTTCGATTATTTGTGAAAAGGCTAGGCAGTTGCATGAAGATTTGGTAAAGAAATTGCCTGCAAATAGTGGTGATGTGAGTGAATTTAAGGCCAGCAAAGGCTGGTTTGAGAGATTTAAGAACCGTACTGGCATACACAGTGTGGTAAGGCATGGTGAGGCTGCCAGTTCGGACCACAAGGCGGCTGAAAAAATATGTGCATGAATTCCAGGAGTACATAGAGGCTGAAGGACTGAAACCTGAATAAGTGTTCAATTGTGACGAAACAGGCCTCTTTTGGAAAAAAATGCCAAAGAGGACCTTCATTACACAAGAGGAAAAGGCAATGCCAGGACACAAGCCTATGAAAGACAGGCTGACGCTAATGTTCTGTGCTAATGCTAGTGGGGATTTCAAAGTGAAGCCATTACTAGTGTACTATTCAGAAAATCCCAGTGTGTTCAGGAAAAACAATGTTATGAAGATTAAATTGTGTGTGTTTTGGAAATCTAATAGTAAGGCATTGGTCATGAGGGAAATTTTCGTCGAGTGGTTCAATGAAGTGTTTGGCCCTAGTGTGAAGGAGTATCTCCTGGAAAAGAAATTGGATCTCAAGTGCCTGCTAGTAATGGACAATGCACCTGCTCATCCTCCAAACTTGGATGACCTAATTTTTGAGGAGTTTGGGTTCATCACAGTAAAGTTCTTGCCCCCGAATACCACTCCTCTCCTCCAGCCCATGGACCAGCAGGTCATTGCAAACTTTAAAAAACTCTACACAAAAGCAATATTTCACAGGTGCTTGACTGTGACCACAGACACTCACTTGACCCTAAGGGAATTTTGGAGAGAACACTTCAGCATCCTCCATTGCATAACCCTTATAGGTATGGCTTGGGAGGGAGTGACTACCAGGACTTTGAACTCTGCCTGGAGAAAATTGTGGCCAGATTGTGTCGGCAAGAGGGATTTTGAAGGGCTTGGGACTGACCCTGATGAGCCTATGTCTGTTGTAAAATCAATTGTGGCACTGGGGAGTTCCATGGGGTTGGATGCGAGTTTGGAGGATGTGGAAGAATTGGTGGAAGACCACAACGAAGAGCTCACCACTGAGGAGCTGCAAGAGCTTCAGCAGGAAGAGCAACAGATCGCAGCTCAGAATCTTGCTGCAGAGGAGGAGGAAGAGATGGAAGAAGGTGCCTTCTTCAGAAATTAAAGAGATTTTTACTATGTGGTGTAAGAGGGAAAGCTTTATGGAGAAACATCACCCTAACAAGGTTGTTGCAAGCCATATTGGCAACATGTACAGTGACAAAGTCTTGGACCATTTTAGGGAAGTGTTGAAGAGATGCCAGAAACAGAGCTCTCTCCACATTATTATTATTATCAAAAAGAAGCGCTAAGCCACAAGGGCTATACAGCGCTGCAGGGTAGGGAAGGAAGCGAGGGTATTGGATGGCAGAAGGGAGGAGGGATGATCAGTAGGTTACAGAAAACAGCGGGGCAGGGGATAGTACGGGGGTAGGGGGCAGCAAGAGATTGAAGTAGAAAGGGCTGAAGGTATCAGAATTTGTGAAGTAAGTCAGTTGTTGTCAAAAAGTCAATGAGAGAGTCTGGATGAAAGGTGGGTCTATCAGCGAGAAGGGAAGGTAAAGAGAGCAGCAGAGCGAAGACGACGACGGAGGTAAATTCTGCGTGCTCGTTGATAAAGTGGGCAGTCCAACAGAATGTGGCTGACTGATAATGGAACTTGGCAATTCTCACAGAGAGGAGCACGGCGAATCTCCATGAGATATCCATGAGTAAGACGAGTATGGCCAATGCGAAGACGGGAGAGAGTAGTCTCCCAACCTCGACACTGGTGATAAGAAGACGGCCAGTAACCTATACTCGGTTTAATAGATTGAAGTTTGTTGCCGAGCATAGTAGACCAACGTTGTTGCCAACGGGTGTGAAGTTGGGAAGATATTGCAGCAAAATAGTCCGTAAATGGAATACCTCTACACGAAACTGGTAGATCATGTACTGCTGACCGTGCAGCAGTGTCTGCCTGTTCATTGCCCTGTACATCAACATGACCAGGGACCCAACAAAAAACAATCTTTATGCTTGGTAAAGATGCGGCGTAGCCTGTAAAGCACTAAGGGAGTCTGAGACAACCACAAATGATGACACAGGCATAGATGCAATACAGATAAGTGCTGTAAGGATGGCATATAATTCAGCAGTAAAAATACTAGCCAAAGATAGTAAATGCCTTTGTACGACGCTGTCCGGAAACACTGCTGCGAATCCTACGCCATCAGAAGACTTAGAGCCATCTGTGTACACAGCAATGGCATGAGAATGAGAGTGAAAGTGGTCAAGAAAATGAGAGCGGGATGCAACCGTAGACAGTTGGGCTTTCGAGCAAGGGAGAGAGAAAGAACAGACTCGAACAGCTGGAACTTCCCAGGGGAGTAGGGAAAAGTGACATGCTACATGTACATAGAAAGGTGGTAATTGAAGAGAAGACAAGAGCGAATGAAGGCGAAGAGAGAAGGGACGGAGTAAACAGGGGCGGCGAACAAATAAAGAATGTCTACTAATATCAGTGACCATTCTATAAATGGAAGGATTGCGGAGATCATGAGAACGTACATAGTAGCGAAGGCAATGGGCATCACGGCGATCGGATAAGGATGGAACGTTCGCTTCTGCATAGAGGCTCTCGACAGGGGAAGAGCGAAAAGCACCAAGGCATAAACGTAATCCTTGGTGATGAATGGGGTTAAGGCTAGAGAGAGTAGCAGGAGATGCCGCTGAATAGATCTGGTCACCATAATCAAGTTTCGATAAGATAAGGGTGGAATGTAGGCGAAGGAGGGTTCGACGATCAGCTCCCCATGAAAGATGAGCAAGGGTTTTAAGGAGGTTCAGCCGGCTGTGGCAAGTTGCCTTCAGAGAGGTAATGTGAGGTTTCCAGGATAACCTACGATCAAAGAGGCGGCCCAGAAACTTGACTATCACGTTCAGGGATACGGGAGCCATAGAGGTACAAAGGATGATTGGAGATGACAGAGCGTCTAGTGAAAGTAATTTGGTGGGTTTTAGTGCTGGAAAATTTAAACCCACGTGTGGTGGCCCAATTGGAAACACGGTCGACTGCATGCTGGAGAGAAACTGTAATAAGGTGACAGTCAGCGCCTGCACAGGCAATAGCGAAGTCATCAACATAGAGTGATGACCAAATATTTGATGGAAGACTAGAGGCCAAATCATTAATAGCAAGGAGAAAAAGTGTTGTGCTCAGAACACATCCCTGGGGGACACCTTCAGCTTGGATAAAGTCCGGGGAGAGCACATTATTAACCCGAACACGGAAATGCCTGTCAGTTAAAAAGTTCTTAAGGAAGGATGGTAGATTGCCTCGAAGGCCTAAGGAGTGGGCTTGGGCTAAAATATTATACCTCCAAGTTGTGTCATATGCCTTCTCAAGGTCAAAAAATATGGCAATAACTGAGTGGTTATTCGCAAAGGCATTACGAACATACGTATCCAAGCGTAGTAAGGGGTCTATGGTAGAACGTCCCTTACGAAAGCCATATTGACGAGTGGAGAGACTGTTGTGTGTGTCTATATACCACACTAAACGTC
The DNA here is from genome assembly GCF_038502225.1 of Cherax quadricarinatus. Taxonomy (NCBI): domain Eukaryota; kingdom Metazoa; phylum Arthropoda; class Malacostraca; order Decapoda; family Parastacidae; genus Cherax; species Cherax quadricarinatus. The sequence continues at coordinate 5,629,571 of NC_091306.1, read as the reverse complement.
TATTTACTAGGCGTTCCATCACTTTGCAAACTGCACTGGTAAGAGCAATGGGACGATAGTGGGAGGTTTCATGTCCCGTAGTGCCTGGTTTGTGGAAAGGGAGAACAATGGCAGATTTCCACAGCTGTGGAAGAACTCCTTGTGACCAAATAAGATTGTAAGGGCGTAATAGGACTGCAAGGGCTGACTGATGTAAATATTGTAGCATACGAATATGAATGTCGTCGGGCTCAGCTGCCGATGATCGGCAAGTTGAGAGTGTTGCCTCCAGTTCTTGAAGTGTAAAAGGCACATTATACTGTTCTTCTCTGAGAGAAGAAAAGTCCAAGGGTGCTAACTCTCTGGCAGACTTTGAGGAAAGAAATGAGAGGCATAGATGGAGTCCCTGAGAAATATGGACCAGATGATTGCCAATTTCATTGGCAACATCTAGTGGGTTTGCTATATCAACACCGGCAACCCGCAGAACAGGAGCCGGGTCAGGAGAATATTTACCACTCAGTTTTCGTACCTTTTTCCAGACTGCACTCATAGAGGAAGCAGAGGTGATGGTGGAGACAATCTCGCCAGCAAGTGCGTTTAGCGTCACGGATGACACGGCGAGCGATCGCACGCTTCTGCTTAAATTCAAGAAGTCTCTCTGTGGTTCTATTGTACCGGTACCTGCCCCATGCAGCGCGTTTCAAACGTACTGCACGAGCACAAGCAGGAGACCACCAAGGCACGCATTTCTGAGAATGCCTGCCCGAAGTTTGGGGTATAGAATGAGAAGCTGCGGTTAAAACAGAGGACGAGAAGAGGTGTAAAAGCTCATCGATGGAGGACGAAGAAGGAACCTCTCTAAAAACAGTTAGGTGTGAGTAAAGGTTCCAATTTGCCTGATCAAATTGCCAGCGTGGGATGTGAAGAGGTGGTGAATATGAAGGGGAAGAATGATTGGGAAATGATCGCTGTCATGTAAGTCCGGAAGAACAGACCAAGTTAAGTCTAATGTGGTGGAGGAAGAGCAGACTGAGAGATCGATGCAAGAGAGAGAGCGAGTCCGAGGATCAAAATGGGTGCGAGTACACCTGTATTTAAAACATGGAGGGGGTGGGTGGCAAGAAAAGCCTCTAACTGAATGCCACGGGAATCACAGTGAGACCCCCCCCAGAGGAAATGGTGGGCATTAAAATCACCAAGTAACAGAATCGGTGGTGGTAATGACGAAACAAGAAAGGCAATATCCGGAATAGATAATGCCCGAGAAGGAGAGAGATATAAAGAACAGAGCGTATACCACCTATGCAAGTGGATACGGGCTGCTGTGTAATGCAGCGAAGTACGAACAAATAGCTGATGGTACAGAATATCAGTGCATAGAAGAAGGGCACTTTCATTAAAGGTCCCATCAGGAAAAGGATCTGAAGAATACTATAAATTATAGCCTGAGATGGGAGAGATAACAGCAGAGTGTAATTTTGGTTCCTGTAAGCAAACACCAACAGGGGAAAACTGGGAGAGTAACATCTGAAGCTCACCCCGATTACCCCTGAGGCCGCGTATATTCCACTGTAAATAGGCCATGATTGGCAAAGATAAAGATACCTGAAATCCGCAGGTAAGGGTTCCTACGGACTAGAGGGGTTAGAAAAGTCCACATGCGGAGGCAGTGGAAAACGTTCAAGCAGCGAAGGAACGGTGCGCTGTGAAGAAAGGAGTTGCGCAGATGGAGTAGAGGAGAGAGAAGGAGCGGAGGGTGGATCAGTGTCCATTGATGGTTTGGTCTCTGCAATATATTCAGAGATTGCTTCAAGTGTTTCAGAATTCAGAGACGTCGTATGGGAGAAAATACTGGAAATGGTAGGGGGAGGATGAGTAAAGATTGGAACTGTAATGGACTGTACCAAGGTAGGGGGGGACGGAAGGGTGGAGGGAACTGGAGAAGCGTGGAAGGGGACAGAAGAGGCAGAAACCTGGGAGGTGGCAGAAGAGGAAGAAACTTGGGAGGGAACAGGGGAGGAAGGTACAGTACGAGGAGGAGGGTGAACCTCTACACTTGTAACAGAGCCAGTGAGAGGGGGAGAACCAGGTACAGAGACAGGGAAGGGAAAATGAGGAGGTGGAAGATGGGTAGGTGTTGTTAACGGACCTTTTTTTGACTTTTGAGAAGTAGAGGGACAATTGGGAGGAGGTGTCATACGAGATCTCGTCGCTACTGAGGCTTGTGAAAGAACACGAAGAAGCAAGATCAGACCGAGACGTTGAAGTAGGGACGTCTGAGCCGAGGACAGCAAAAGAATTAGCTACAGGAGTGACTCTGGGAGAGGTAACCACAGAGGTGGATGCAGAAGATGGGATACCAGAAGTGGGGGGACGTTTTGAAACACGGGAATAAGAAACACGAGGTAGTCTCCCTTGGAGGCGGAGATGAGAAACTGCCATGGCATAAGGGAGACCTTCTGCCTCTTTGAGGTAACGGATTTCCCGCTCGTTTAAGTAGACTTGACAACGGCGAGAGTACGAAGGGTGAGCCTCATTACAATTAAGGCAAGAGGGAGGTCGATTGCAAGACGTATTAGAATGGTCATTGGCACCACAGACTGGGCATTCGGCGATAGATCTGCAATATTTCGCTGGATGGTCAAATCGCCAGCAATTTCTACACTGTTGCGGTGTAGGGATCACCTTTCGAACTTGTAACCGATGTCCAGCTACAAACTGAGGATGGGAGTTCACGGCTGTCAAAAGTTAAACGAGCCACATTGCTAGGGTATCGTCTCCGCCCGCGGGCAGGAAGAAAGTAAGTGTCTACCTTGAGGATTGGGAGATCTTGGAGTTCCAGCTGTTCAAGAATGTCAGTGCCACATGTCTGGAAATTTTGTTGAACTATGGTATGGGGCAGAATGATGGTACCACTACAAGAATTGAGGGAATGATGCTTTTCAATAGTTACAGGAACAGTATCGATATGGGAAAGACGAGAAAGCTCATGAGCCTGGGTAGCATTCTGTACGGTGACGATGCGCGTACCGCTCTTAAGAGCATGAAAAGAAATATCTTTACCAACATGGCGTAGGAGTGCCTTGCCAATATGTGGTCAGAAAGATAGGCAGTAGAAGAAGTCGGTCGTAAAGTGAAGAATTTAGTCCATTGTGCAGTCTGAAACTGAGCGTGGAAAGGTAGTGAAGGACGTGTCGATCTTTTCTGAGAAGAACGAGAAGGTGGAGAAGTATCATCAGCAGGTAATTGTCGTTGTCGTTTAGGCGTGGGACCAGAGTTGGTCCAATGTGGAACGGGCCGGCGATTCGAAAATTGCCGCACCGTAGAGGGAGAGGCCGGAAGCATAGTCAGAGGAGAGCGAAGGTCAGATAAATCGAAGGAGTCAGTCGAGGCCTCAGTACCTGAAGCGGGTGAGGAAACAGCACCGGCAAGAGGTACAGAGGCATGAGGAGTGTCCGAAGAGTGGTCCAAAGACGAGGCGGGGTCAGAACGGGGTGCGGTATCAAGAAGGGGCCCGGGGGTAGCAGGTTCATGGACTAGGGCTGCCATGGTTAGGTTACTTCTTTCTTTTTGTTTTTAAGAAAAAAAAAAGAAAAGAAAAGAAAAATAAAAAGAAAAAAAAGGGGGGACCGGGGAGGGATAGTTCCTAGGAGGAATGAAAGGGCCAGAAATCTCCCTCCGCGCCCAACAGGACCTCAGCACCGCAAGTAGCGCAGATGCAGCATGGAACCCGTGCCATACCCTACCCATCATGCCAGTAAACTAACAATCCGGGATAGCAACCTCACATCTGCCGAGCTACCTCGGTGGACAAAAGAGAGGGCGGCCGGAAATCTGCCACAAAGCATACCTCCTTCGGCCACCACCCCCGGAATCCGAAAGGTGGCTTCCAGAGATACACCCGTCGCCCGAGAGACACCCAAAGCCACCCTCCGGGATACCGGAGAGGGATCAGGACATCCCCAGGCAATCCAGATTCCACGGCAAACTACGCCACCGCCAAGAACCTCAACGGAATGGGATGGACCCCGGTACCCTTTCCCCTACCTAGGAACTAGCGTGCCTGTGGAAAAAAAAAAAAAAAAAAAAAAAGGCCAAAAAGGAAGGGCAAAAGGGAGGGGTGGGGAGGAGGAGGAGGAAAGGAAAAAGGGGAGGATGGGATAGGGAATGGGGGATTGGGGGGTAATTAGGTTCGGTCTGAGGAAGTAGACCGACAGGTCTAATTCCTCAGACCAAGAGCCTCTTAGTTCTCTCCACAGTTTTTTGTGAGATAGGACTCCATTGACTCTCAAGGTGGTCCTAGAGGCATTAAGAAACAGAGAAGAGAAGCAACCCCAGAAAAGCAATTGGTACCTGAGGTGTTGATGGAAGGGGATTCACCTTCCAAACTATAAACAATCCACTCTCTCCTCCTCCAGTCTCCCATACACTAAGAAGAATCTCCAATAAAGGCAAGTGTTATGCTGTTAATGTTTCATTCATCATTTCCCATTGTATTGTTTATGTACTAGATGTATATTTCATGTAAAAAAATTTTTTTTTGTTTTAATACTTCTGGGTGTCAGGAATGGATTAATTGTATCTACATTATTTCTTATGGGGAAAATTGATTCGTAAATCGTAAATTTCGTTTATAGTAATGGCTCCAGGAGTGGATTAATTACAAAAAACGAGGGACCACTGTACTTTCATACTTTCCCTTCTTTGCCTCCATAGGTAATATTTTTGTCTCCACAGATACCTCAACACACCACTCGCCTGTTTTCCTTCATCAATTCTATGGTTTACCTCATCCTTCATAAACCCATCCACTGACAAGTCAACTCCCAAATGTCTGAAAATATTCACTTCTTCCATACTCTCTCTCCAATGTGATATCCAATTATTCTTTACCTAAATCATTTGATACCCTCATCACCTTACTCTTATCTATGTTCACTTTCAACCTTTACATACCCTCCCAAACTCGTCCACTAACCTTTGGAATTTTCTTTAGAATCTCCCATAAAGACAGTATCATCAGCAAAAAGTAACTGTCAACTCCCATTTTGTACTTGATTCCCCATAATTTAATCCCACCCCTCCCCTAAACACCCTAGCATTTACTTCTTTTACAATCTCATCTATAAATATATTGAACATCAAAATGGTATACAATACCAACAGGTATTGTATACCTGTCTAAGACCTACTTTCACCATTAAGTAATCTCCCTTTCACCTACATACCCTAACCTGAACCTCGCGATCCTCAAAATCTCTTTACAGCATTTAGTAACTTACTACATTCCATATACTTGCAACATCTGCCACATTTCTCCCCTATCCACTATCATATAACTTTTCTAAATCCATAAATGTAATGAAAACTTCCCTACCTTTATTTAAATAATGTTCATATATATGCTTCAATGTAAACACTTGATCTACACATCCCCTATCTACTCTAAAGCCTCCTTGCTCATCTGCAATCCTACTCTGTCTTACTTCTAATTCTTTCAATAATAACCCTACCGTACAATTTACCTGGTATACTCAGTAAACTTATTCCCTTAAAATTTTTACAATCTCTTTTGTCCCCCTTCCCTTTATATAAAGGAACAATACATGCTCTTTGCCAATCCCTAGGTACCTTCCCATCTTTCATACATTTATTAAACAAAAATACTAACCACTCCACAGGAGGCCTGGTCACAGACCGGGCCGCGGGGGCGTTGACCCCCGGAACTCTCTCCAGGTAAACTCCCCCCCTGCTTTTAACATTTGTCATGATCCCATCAATTCCTGCTGCTTTACCCCCTTTCATTCCTCATTCATGCCTCATACACCTCCCCCACATTCACATCCTGCTCTTCTTCACTCCTAAAAGATGTTATACCTCCCTGACCAGTGCATGAAATTACCATCTCCCTTTCTTAATAGACATTTAAAAGTTCCTCAAAATATTCCTGCCATCTACCCAATACCTCCATCTCCCCATCTACTAACTCCCCTACTCTGGTTTTAATTGACAAATCCATTCGTTCCCTAGGCTTTCTTGAGCAAGAGGTATGCAAGATACTGTTATAAGCCAATAACAGAATATAAATTGCAGATACAATAAAGGCCTAAGAAAAAACTTAATAGTGTAACTCAAGTACTGTATACAATCCTAGAAAAATACTTAGTACTGTACTTACAAATCTACTGGTCTTTGTGTCAGCATCTGCCATTGTTCCTGTTTGGTCACACACTATATATGGAGAATTTTCCTGCTGGCCTATTTTGTAGTTCTTATTATCATCAACTTCTGATTGATCTTGTTTTTCAAGTGCTTCCCATTTCTGCTTGGCTTCGTTTATACCCTGTCTAGTGTGTGCTGATATGTATTTTTGGGATTTATCCTTCTGATCTACTTTTTTTGTTATTTCTAGCCATTCATCAAAGTTGTCCTCGGCTTCCTTTGTTTCATTAAATAGGTCTTCAAACCTTGTGTCAATATTTTCTTTTGTAAGTTCCTCTTTATTGTTTACTAGTTTTTCTGTTTCTTCTTTACAGTTCTCCTTTTCAATTTCCTCTCTCTGGTCTACCTGTTCTTCAGCTCCTTCACTTTGTTCTACTTCTTTGATTTCCTCTATACAGTTTATCTGTTCAATTTCTTTATTTTGGTTTATGTGCTCTTCAAATTCCTCTCTTTGGTCTACCTGTTCAACTTCTTGGTTTAGCTTTACTCCAATAATATCTTTGTTGTCAATCTCATTAACTTTATCATTTTGTGCTAACCCTCCTTTGGCTTTTTGTTCATCGTCTAGTTGTTCAATTTCCTCATCTGAGTACAGGTGTTCAACTTCATATGCCTGGTCTGATTCTAATTTAACTGCCTGTTCAATGTTACCATTTTCTGCAGTCTCTTCCCCAGGATCTGCAAGTTCTATTTCCTGACATGCTAGTTTATCCTCCCCTTGGTCTTGCTGGAGCAGTTGGACATCTGAAACACAAGATGAAAGTGAGTACTGGGTCAAGTGCGTGTCCTTGGCATACAGAGGATTGAGCCAACATCACCCATTGCCCGAAATTACCCACACAGGTTTAGTGCTTGACACTAATATTAAGACAGTGATACAACAGATGCCTATGTAACATTTCAGATCTAATGGACAAAATATATGGCCAGACATGTTTTATGCAACAGACTAAGTCTGCTGCATCAAAATTTTGTTGGTGATAGTGTCTCCAGTAGGCTTCCCATACAACAGTACAAGTCTACTGCAACAAGCTTGTGTCTGTTAGTAGTAGTGTCTGTATATCCCTGTCCAGTAGGCTCAACACACAATGAACCATGTTCACTTCATCTAGATTTTTTATACAATTTTTTTTTTTTTTTTATAAACGACATCCCCTTTCCCTCCATTAGTCTGTTATATCGAGGTTTCACTAGTTATAAATTACTTATTTTATCTATTTTAACGATTTAGCATCTTTACCAAAGGAACACAAATCAATGAATATTGCACATGTAATGCTGTTCATTATCCAAGTTATGTAGTGTTGGATTGCAGTTAAATTTTATTTGATTTTCTACAAAAGTTGGACAGAAGTCGTATAAAAGTGTAAGTTATACATGGCATTATTCATCTTTTAAGTTATTTATGTAATGCATAAAAAAAGTTAACAATAGAGTAGTATATGCATAAACATTATGTAGTAATTTGAAATTACATTTAGTATAATGTTAGTTTTCTGTTTAATAATCACCATTACTTAAATAACTGTAATACTAACCCTCCAGAATATTAGTTCCAATTCTGAATAACTATGCAATATTTTTGCTACAAAGCTGCTATTATAGTAGATTTATAGCTTTACCAAAACTCACGTACGTACAACCTATATTTTTTACTAAATTCCACAATCAATTTGTAACTGGCCAAATAACTAGATATGAAAAAGTATTAACTGGTTAACCCTTTCAGGGTTTCGGCCGTACTAGTACGGCTTACGCGCCAGGGTCCTTGACGTATTAGTACATACTCAAATTCTAGTGCCTTCAAATCTAGTGAGAGAAAGCTGGTAGGCCTACATATGAAAGAATGGGTCTATGTGGTTAGTGTGCGCAGTATAAAAAAAATCCTGCAGCACACTGTGCGTAATGAGAAAAAAAAAACTGACCGTGTTTTTGGATTAAAACAGACTTTGCACTGTATTTTCGTATGGTATTTATTGTTGTATTCTAATTTTCCTGGTCTCATTTTATAGAATGGAAGACATATTACAGAAATTGAGATGATTCTGACTGGTTTTACAATGAAAAGTACCTTGAAATTGAGTTCAAAGTAGCAGAAATGTTCGATTTTTACCAAAGTTCAAAAGTAAACAAATCATGCTAAGCGTCCAATACACGTCAACTGGCGAGTCTAATATTCTTTCACAAGTGCGCTGATATTATTTATACCATTTCTAAACTAATGCAGTAGTCTGCATAACAGTAAATCTTCTATTTTTTGTGAGAACAATTCAAAATGGAAAGCAAAAGAACGTAAGAGAGGCGTGGGGACGTGACTAATGAACAGAGGAAATGTTATTTTAGTGCCAGGAATGTCTTTGTTTATTCTAGACCCTATTTGGAAATTGGCATCTTTTGAAATTTGTGTGAAATTGGCAAAATTGCTAAATTCTGACCACTGTATTGGATAGTTGAAATCGGTAAATGGGTGGTTTCTTGTACTCATTCGATAGAAAAAATGGAGTTCTAGCGAAATAGTTATGATTTTTGTCGACTAGTACATTGGAATTGGCCGAAAATTGGGCTCAAAGCGGGCAAAATCGCCGATGCGTAAACATCGTCGAGACTCGCTAACTTCGCGAGAGCATAATTCCCTAAGTTTTCTATCAAACTTCAAACTTTTGGTGTCATTATGATTGGGAAAAGATTCTCTATCTTTTCATATGAAAGTTTTTTTTTTTTTTTGAAATTTGGGGGACCCTGAGAAGGCCTGTGGACCCTGAAAGGGTTAATAATGCTACCTGACAAATGTGTCTTGATGACCTAAATTCAATTTAACAATGAAGATATTTAAGCTCCCCTGATTTTATACAACTATTGTTCAGACAACTGCAGATTTAAAAAAAAAATGACGTTTAAATCCTCTTTTTTGACAAGTCTAGCATCTTGCACTTCATCAAGGGTCTTAGATATTCCTGGAAGTAACAGGCAGTACAGTATATAATCTATTTGATTGATTAAACCCCCCAGGTAGGCAAAACTTTAACGACATTACCTCAAAGAACAAAAAGACACAATACCGTGCCTGAAAAACAGATAACCCACAGGTTATTTGTGACATTACCTCACACTGCACAACTCTCTCTCTCTTACATTTATGGTATTATACACAGCTCTTCCTGACAGGTACCAAAACAATTAAATAAAACATATGGGTGTGTGTGTATAGAATCAGCACAACTAGAAATACTAGCTCTTGCAGTTTGTATGCTTCAGAGTGTTTTACAACAGTGCACACAAATTAAAATTATATAAAAGGTTTAAAAATAACATGATGCTGTATTATACAAATGTATACATATACATACATGTATACATATACATACATGTATACATATACATACATGTATACATATACATACATGTATACATATACACGTATACATATACATACATGTATACATATACATACATGTATACATACACATACATGTATACATATACATACATGTATACATATACATACATGTATACATATACATACATATATATATACATGTATGCATATATACATACACGTATACACATACATACGTATAGAGCAAACTGAAGAGGAAACACCATGATCACTGCTCTGCACCTGTCGCTTTAAATAGGTAAAAAGATAGTGACAAGAATCTTGGCCTGCTTTGCATTAACCAATAAGAATGAAAAGAGGTTATGTTCATGCTATGTTCATCACTGTTGCAGTGTCAGAGGGATTAATAGTCAATCATGCTATACTGTACAAAACTAAGCATGTACACTAACTAGATATACATTAATTTGGTTGCCGTTTGACGAAGCAAGGTATCGCTGGTCCCTTAAACCAGTATGTACATCTCAATGATAACTTCCTTCAAGTTTTGCCTTGATACTGGTGAAGGAATCTTGATCCAAGGAACTGGAGCTACCTTCCCATTCCCCAGCCATTGCGTGACTCCTACAGGTTGAAAACTTATGAATAACATAAGCTACTTTATCAGTACTATACATAGGCTGCCCAGCAGCTTTCAGTGGTTTCCTGTACAATCATGTGGTTGCAGTCAGACTTATGTAGATTAGAATAAATTATGACTTCTTATTGTCCTCTTTAATGTATACAATGAACCACACACTGCTGAGTTCCTCCACTGTCACTAAGACTTACTGGGCTTGCGACATAAATTAACCACAATTAGTCATTAATCTTTCTGTAATAATGGTAGAATTACCAACAAAATGTTTGGTAAATGGACACAGAATGCTACCAACGTCAAGCTTGACAAAACTCCAGGAGTGAAACGTTACCACAATAAAATGTCACATTAGTTGCATCTGTGTCCATTTACCCAACATTAACCTTTCAGCTAAGCCTTCAAATTTTTTGGTATCTGCTTTTCTTTTTTGACCTTTTATATTCTTGAAATACTGTTCTTTAATGCAATATAATTGTTACACATTTATAAAAGTTAAATTTAAATTAGATTAACCATAACATTTGAGAAAAAAGTTATAATCTACCTTTAACGTCCCCAATATGATCCAGCCCTTCCATAATGCCGATGCCAGGGGTAACACAAGACGTCTGATCTTCCTGATGAAATCACTTTCATGCACTTCAGGTGACTTTCGGTTTTAGGACTGAGTGGATCACTTGCAGAAATATAGTTGATAAACTGCAGGAATCTATACAAGATTAATTGTAGAGCTAAATGGACCACTTGTGAGGGGGTTTAGGCTGCTTCCCTCTGTTCACTGGGCAGCGAGATCAATTGACCAAAGGGGACGATCTCCTCTGGGTATGCTTCTGAAATGGATGACGAGATCATCTGTCTCAATAAATCACATTTAAGGAAGGTTTGAGCCAAATGTTGCTGCAGATAGCAAAGGATGCTCCAATCTCCAAGCAGTGTAGCAACAAAGCAATGATATGGCCACCAAGCCACATTCTCTACACCAAGGCGTATCGTAGCTACCAAGCCATGTTTCTTGCTCTCAGCGATCATTGGAAAACCAACTCTTCTGGCAAATTCGTAACTAACCCATAAGTTGCCGATAAAACTAGCGCCTGTTTCAATACGTCCTGGACCCTTACCAAATCACAGAATGGACTGAAATGTCATCTAGTTATATCTTTATTTTTTGGGGTAAGTTATTAAATGTTCTATTCACGGTAATGAGACTTATTCTTCACTGTCCTAGTCACCAAGCAATAGTCTTTCCACAAGCTGTTTTGAAAAAGCGTTCTGGTTAAGCGATATATGAAAACCAAGCTTTTTTTTTTTTGGCCAAAAAGCAACATCTCGGCCAACATGCGCTGTTCTGGCCAAGTAATTTTAACCACCCACTGATATCTTACAAATTAACAATATCTAAATATTGTTTGTAACACCAATCAAAATTTTGCACAGCAAGCACATGGTATCTCGGAACCCATATCCTTGTATCTCTACATCTCTTATCTTTTTTATATACTGCTTGCTGTATAATCAGGTTTCAGATCTGAAAAACTCATATTTATCATATCGCGTTTATAGTATTATCAAACTTCCTGGACACAGTAAGTCACGACAGACAAGTAATGACTCACGAAATCGTAATGACACGATTGCAAACAAACCATACCACGGGTAGGAATAGAACCCGCGATCAGTGTCTCAAAACTCCAGACCGTCGCGTTAGCTACTGGACCAGCTAGCCACAATAAGATTCGTTTTTTCAGACAAGTAATGACTGCAACAAGCAGTAGCGAGTACAGGTGATCATGGGAGACACCAGGCAATTATGGCGAGGGAACCCCTATACCAATAATAGTAAGGCGACCTCCAGCAATAATGGGTGAGGAAACAAGCAATAGTGGGTGAGCACAAGCAGTAATGAGTGAGCACAAGCGATGAAAGCACAAACAGGAAGGGGGGGGGGAGCTAAACTCTGGCGTCCCGTAGCTCGGTGGTAGTGTTCAGCTTTCAACAGAACAAAATTTGGGTTTCATTCCCAGTTTGGAAAGTACACGTCAATCACCTTATACCCGCTGTATTCACCTAGCAGTATACAGAGACCTGCGGGTCGCTGCTTAGGATTCAGAGACCTCAGTCACAGAGGAAAGGACCAGGAGCGGAGACTTGACCCTCGCAACCATAGAAAAGAAGAATACATTATGCGGGTTAAAGTAAGAAAGGGGTTATATCATGAAGGTGCAGAGGAATTGCATTCGGGGAAAGGCGTGTGTGCACATCTTAAGAGAAGTTACTGGTGTTCACAGATATCAATGAGGGGGAACACTGATCACAGCAATGTAGACACTACCCTCCATCACACAGCACAGTCTTGCAACCCAACTCACAATCTTTCACATTTCAACGTTTCCTGGTCATTTTCGCCAGATGTATCGCGCCCGTTTTATTTTTATCCTAATTTCCACTACAATCAACCAGTGTACTGAACTACATGAAGTCAACCACTGTAGGCGGTAGAAATTTTTCATGCACACAGTGAAAGAATGAAAAATTTCATAAGTACAGGATAGTACCTAAGAAATTTCAACCGGATGTATGTACGTGAAGCAGATAAACATTCGTACTAACCCGCAGGGGAACACTAGAAGCTGGGAATCCCCCTTAGTTCAACCACCACCATGAAAGCAAAAGTCAGGAAAATAACTCCGAGAAATTGCAGAACCAAGTAAACGTCGGGGAATAAACATTGTTCATTTCATAATGAACCAGAATGGGCAGAAACGTTGCCTAAAGTTTCCTCTCCAGAGTGAAGACAGAGTTGTTGTAGCCACGGTATTGCGAAGCATTCTAGCCAGCAGAAGAACTAGAATAATTTTGTGTGATGAATGAACAAGAAAAAAAATGGAATTTTACATAAAGACTTCAGAGTCAGAACCCAGGCTGTTTCAGTCACATCAGAAAAAAATGACAACAGAGGATTAGGTGACAACACAAAAAAATCAGTTAAGTGTGCAATGAGCTTAACGTAATATAACGGCGTGTTCACAAATTTAGAATGGCCAGAAGCAATGTTGGAAGGGAGGACAAACGACTAAGAGGAAGTGAAGAGGCTACTGATGGAACCTGACACCTTGAAGAATCGGGCCGATGAAATAGCTCTAAGACTATCCCTAGTCCTTGTGTCACTAAAGGAAAGACGACAAAGAATGTGTTCACAACATATAAAATATTGGAAGGCAGACAGGACAGAGGATTGATTCTTTACCTGGGATGCAAGGTGTTAGGGTTTGAAATTACACACCCGCATGAACCACAGGGATATCAGAAAGCCTTCTCTCCAACTTACGAGTTATAAAACAGTGGAATAACCTGAACACTGCCACTGGATGATTCCATACAGGGATCAGTAATACATACGACAGGACTATTTCGTATTAGTCTGTTAAAAAGGTCTGAGGCGGAAGCAAGAGCTGGAGCTCGACTCCTCCACAAGCAGAAATGGGTAACAGCACTCAGGAAGCTGTATGTGCTACAACAATAACAACAACAACAACTAAAAAAGTCTTTGCGTAGTACACAATGTGTAGTTTATATGTAATAAAATATTGTTAAGCACAAAGAAAGCCACCAGTATGCATGTGCATTTCGGGAGGACTAATCCTAATGCTTACAGATTACTTAAAACTAGAAAAGTCATGGAAGGGTAAATTTTAATTATGCATTAAAAGGTAAAAAAAAATTATAATTAATAAAATTTACAGCAGAGGCAGCAATAAAATAATTACCACAATTTTAAGTGAATTAGTGATTTTAACTGGAATGTCTTTAGTTTCAAACTGGTTCTACGATTTCAGGCATAATATAGTGTTGGCATACTCAAGTTTGAGAGACGAGATGATTTTTAAATATAACCTTAAACTGATTGGAAGACAGGGAACCTTCTGCTGGTTCGGACAATGAAATGAATTCCACATCTTGGGGGCCATTATGTGCGCTGCACTTTTGTAGAGTGAGACGGACACGAGGGATATACACGTGTATGTATAAATAAATTATATATGTGTGTGTGTGTGTGTGTGTGTGTGTGTGTGTGTGTGTGTGTGTGTGTGTGTGTGTGTGTGTGTGTGTGTGTGTGTGTGTGTGTGTGTGTGTGTGTGTGTGTGTGTGTGTGTGTGTGTGTGTCGAATAAGCAGAACTTGCGATCTTGGCTTAAATAGCAACGTTCATCTTGCCATATAGGACAAGTGAAAATTTGTGTATGCAATAATTTCGCCAAAATCATTCTGAACCTAACGAAAAAAATATATTTCATTGTGTTTGTTTAGTATTAAATTATTGTAAACAAATCTAAAACGTATATGTATATATATATATATATGTATATATATGTTTAGTATTAAATTATTGTAAACAAATCTAAAACATGTATATGTATATATGTATATGTATGTATGTGTATATATATATATATATGTATGTATGTGTATATATATATATATGTATGTATGTATATATATATGTATGTAAGTATATATATATATATATATATATATGTATATATATATATATGTATATATATATATATATATATATATATATATATACACACATGTTTAAATAGCAAAGCTTCTTGCCGAATAAGGCGAGCAAAAATTTGTGTATGCAATAATTTCGCAAAAAATCATTCTGAACCTAGCGAAAAAAAAAATATCATTGTGTTTGTTTATTAAATCATTGTAAACTTATCTACAATATATTTAGCTGGATTAGGCTAAATTAAACTGCGCTAGTTATAATAAGATTAGGTAAGTTTTTCTGAGGTTCTTTTGGTATAAAATTATTTTTTACATTAACATAAATGAAAAAATATATCTTTAAACGTATAAGAGAATATTTTAGAAAGGACCTAATTTTAAACGAGTTCCTGCTAATTGACCAGTTCTACCTATTCGGCACACACACAAATATATATATATATATATATATATATATATATATATATATATATATATATATATATATATATATATATATATATATATACACACACACACACACACACACACACACACACACACACACACACACAATACTGGTGTATAAGTAGACTATTTTCGAAGCTAAGGAAAATGCCCCGAAGGACCTTTTAAGTCACGTTGATGTACAAGACAATCAATGAGGAACTGACAGGCAAGATACAGACTGACACTTAAGATGGACGGGAACACGTGGCAACCCATTCTCACACCACCAGCAATACTCATGAAGATGTAACTGCGTTACTACACGTGTCACGGTCTTATTCTTTTTTTTTTTCTTATTTACGCAACCTCTAAGAAAATTAACGCTGTACAATTTTGCAAGTGCACACAGATGAACTGACTCGAGACGATACAAGGATCATAGTTTATAAATACGTCTTTAGCCTACAGTAGATTAGTGTTATGGTTATACTCATTGGAAAGCTCTAAACTCTTAGAAGTTACAGTGTCTCGGGAATGAGATAATTTGGGTTGATCTTAGGGACGAAGAAGCAACTCAGATTCCTTTACTCAATCATTCTTGAACAAAAGTGGAAGGAGCGAGAGGAGTGGCAGCAGCAACAGCCATACACCAAATAAGAGAGGACCCAAGAGCCAAGCACCCAACAACCGTGTTTTGTACAAGCTAGATTAGGATGTACACAAGCTAGGTTAGGGTGTGCGCAAGCTAGGTTAGGGTGTGCGCAAGCTAGGTTAGGGTGTACACAAGCTAGGTTAGGGTGTACATGAAAACACGTGTCCTAAATCCTCTTGTAATAACAAGGTAATCCTCGCGAAATTAAGTAAAATTTATATAATTCTAGAATACTGTCCTGTTTTTATTTCATAATATTTTATTTTAATTCTAGAATATTACGCTCTACATTTATATCCTAGTAATTTTCTATTTTAATTCTAGAATATTACGCTCTACATTTATATCCTAGTATTTTTCTATTTTAATTATAGAATATTATTCTACACTTAAATCCTAGCATTATTTAAATTATAGAATATTACTACATTTACATCTTAGTATTGTATTATCTTAATTATAGAACATTACTCTATATTTATTTCCTATTATTATTCCATCAATAAGATTTATCTTTAGTGAATAAAAAAACTTGTTTTCTCTGCACTGCAGATACGTTATCAACACTCCCAACCCCACATTGTTACTGAATATATCTGACAATAAGGATTCAGTAATATAGCACAATAGAGGAAGGGGCATGCACCCGTGAATCACCGAGGGACGTGCACCCGTGAATCACCGAGGGACGTGCACCCGTGAATCACCGAGGGACGTGCACCCGTGAATCACCGAGGGACGTGCACCCGTGAATCACCGAGGGACGTGCACCCGTGAATCACCGAGGGACGTGCACCCGTGAATCACCGAGGGACGTGCACCCGTGAATCACCGAGGGACATGCACCTGTTTAAGTTCCCGTGTCTCCCAGAATACCACCTGAGTGATAAAAATGTCCACTGTCTTGCCTGATGAGTCTTGGCTAGAGCCTTGGCGTCAACACACCTCTGACACTCCCTCACTATGTACAGTGAGTACACTCCTGTACTAACTAAAAGCTACTGGAGGATTCTTATTTCTACTCGTGGCAAATATTAGCTCTTCGAATGTTTAACTACAAAATGTGTTGCAAAATTACTCGATTAACCGCTAATTTAGCCAGTTTAAAACCCGCTTCCTGCTATACATGTTTTGTACGGAGTATGTGTGTTGCGTACCACACCTAAAAATCGGTTTATAATGAACGAATCATTCTCCCATTTCAAGAATTATCAAATGTGATATTTGTTACAAATGTGGTGTATCCATACAATGTGTGAAAGTATTACACACATTACAAATATACACCGCAGTGTTATCACAAGAAATGTGTACCCTAGGACAAGACGTAAGTAGTATCACCCCTCACCTTGTAACCCGCCCTCACCCTCCCCTTACCAATAAGCATATAATCAGGTGAGGGCATTAAATACATATCCACCCCCACACACACTCGTCTAATGAGAGGATATTTAAATACATGCCTCCCACACACAGTCATCCAGTGTGAGGGTATTATATGTATGCCCAGTCACCCCCACAAACACAGCCATCCAGTGTGAGGGCATTAATTACATGCCCAGACCAGAAAACTTTGAAGGTGAAGATTAGTCATGCTGTCTCGCAGTTTTGGCAGAAAGAAAGTCTTGGCCAGAGTCCAAGTACCAACACAACCTCAAGATTGGCCTCCCCCAAGAAGTTTCTTCCAAAGGCTGACCTTTCCAAGAGGTTTTCTCCAAACGCTGCTTCGCCCTCAAGAGGTTCCCTCCAAAGGCAAAAAGATTTCCTAAAAGGCCAGACCAAAATATTTTCAAAGACAAACCGAAGTCTTTCAAGGTCCAACCCGAGACGTACTTAAAAAGCTGGCCCTGAATGTTCCCTGAAAGGCGGGTCCAAGAGAATGACTAAGGGTTTACCCTCGAGAATAACCTAAAACACTATTCAACCAAGAGTTATTTTTTGAATCCTAAACTAATATGTCAAAGATCCCAAAATTGGCTGGTCTCAGGCATGCGTGACCCAAGAGCAATGAGAGTCAGAGTGGCCAGTATCATAGTCCAGGCCAGGTTAAGACACCAGTCGCTGCTACCCTCGTCCGTCATAGAGAATATGTTGGCCTACCTTCGCTGTCTTGCAGTCTGTGTCATAGGTCGGAGTATAGGTGAACGGGCCATCTTAGGGCAAAAACGCGTGTCAGGCATTTTTTTTTAAACTAACAGCAACACAAGGCTTGAGCTAGTTATTCCAGAGCCAGAAACACCTGACCCAAGAGGAAGGTGACATGACAGAGCAAGTCACCCTGTTAAGCTCAATACTGCATTCATTTTCACGACCCTTCGCATAAACCCTCTTGACTACAATATTACATACTGACAACACAAATCCTGTCTCCTGCAGACTTGCACAGAACAGTCATCATAAAACCAACAGCAGCAGATATAACCTCGGATAAATATAAACGTAACTGCCTCAGTGCACAACCACACCACAACCTTAATTAACATGAAACTGCCTAGTAGCCGTGTTACTGCACACTGACAAAGAAACACAGTAAGGGGTGTGGATGTTGAAATTAATCAAAACTTAAATAGGTATCCCTGAGGGGCATCTTTAAGTGGTTGCCCGAATTTTCTTCCTCTTTTTTTTGCTTTTACATCGTTCATGATGCCTCATCCGATCGACTTCAAAATTTTCAACACTGATGTATGAAAACTATGACAAGATTCATGCAACTATTGGCATATGCAGGTGCCCCATGACTAAAGTTGTATAAGCTGATGTGGTTCATGCCTTGGACTGCCTGCGGCCAGCAGTAACAGCTTGGCTGATCAGGCCCTGATCCACCGGGAGGCCTGGTCAGGGACTGGGCCGCGGGGAGCGCTGACCCTCAGAACGACCTCCAGGCAAGTCCAGGTAACATATTAAATTAGTTAAAAAAAAAAAAAATTGTTCCCGCCATCCACACGCACGCTGTTTAAGTTGCAGGATGGACAGTCTCAAGAGACTGATGAACTCTTGCCTGTGATCTTGAATGTTACTCACGATCAGAGTACGGACACACACTCCGAAGGAATTCCTATCTGGTATTGTACAGTGTTTACTGAAGGCCAACCGCTTCACATTACCTTGACGGGAAAACTAAACCCGTAAGGGGTCATACAGCGCCTCGTCAACGGGAGATAATCATGTTTGATCTAAGGCCAGGGTAGGCTCTAATGCAATTAATCAAGAGCCCTTCAAGAGCATCAAGGAGCGACTCCATTCAAGGTACTGAATGTCCAAGTGTTCCTGGGGACTTGAAGGCTGACGGCCAGGTTTCCTAGTACCAGACAATTATAAATGATTTAAACTTTGGCCAACACACTGAGGGTTGGCCAGCACACACCGAGTTGGTCAGTTAGAAATTAGGGATAATATTAGGTGAGAAGTAAATAATGAAACAATGTTATAGGAAAGCAGTTAGAAGCCTGAGTAGATTTATAACTTATTATGACATCAACGTAAATAAGTACGTTAATGGATCAACTTGAAATGTGAACAGTGACTGAAGGTGTAGTAGCGCCAGGCTTAGGTTTGGTTACAAATACTTCTGGCACTTTGGTAGATACACAGATGATTATCAAACCAAATGCAAAGTATCTGGCCAGCCCTATGGTCATTAACTTGAACACTATGTGCTTTATTGTTCACCCATTGAGATACGTAGATACACAGTATAATAACCTATAAGATATGCCAAGATACCTTATTGATGAAAATAAGATACCAGGTATATTAAGCATTTTTCTAATTTTTTCAACAGATAAGTCAACTACAGATATAAATCCAATGTCCTCCTGTAAACCCCTCTTGGGGTCCTAGTTCTTAGGTCTTTTGTGTAGCCATATGCTCTCACGCTAGTGTCCACAGGATGGATATGGGATGCACAATAAACCGTCTGCGTCCGTGGCAAAACCAATCAAATCAACCCTATGGGTTGGCCAACATACAGTGTAGTTTGACACAGAAGTCATCAGGTGCTGGGGAAGGGGATGAACTTAGATGGTTTACTCGTACATCAAGCACGAGATGAGTTTGACGAGCCGAGGAAGAGCCTCAAAGAATTGGCAAGATGTTCAATCATACTACCTGCTGCCATTTCTAGCTAATTGCTGTTGGTAACGGGAGATGAGCACTATCAATGCTTGCCGATGCCAACTCGGACATGTGGTACAACCCAGCTATATTATACCTGCTGCTCAATACAAAAGCAAGTTATGTACACGGAGAGGTGTATGTCTCTTGGTGCATATACCGTAGTATGTACACGAGGGGACTGTCTTTCGGTGTATAAATGTGGAGAGTTTAATCCGTACTTTTAGGAATTAAAGTATTCTTGACTGGTAGTTAACAGGTGACAAGCAGAATTAATGACTCGTGTAGTCTATAAACTTTAAACCCAATTAATCAACCAATAATTACTGTTGCACCAGCTGACCAGCTCCAACACTAGAGAAGACACGTTTCGGAACATGCTGTTACTGGGGCAAAGTTTCACTCTGTGAAAGATCTTTATGGAAGTCATGATTATAAACTACAGGGCAAAACGTTCTCCAAATGAAAGCCTGTTCTGCAACGTCTCTCCTCACTGTTGCTCAGCAGTACCCTCAACAGCAAGCCAACTGGAAGTATAATTGGACAAAAACGTTCCTTAAACTCATTTGTCCCTCCCGTCAAAGAATCTTCATGAAGACTATTTTGCTGCCGTATCCTCTTCACCACGACTATCTCGATAGTAGCAAAGTTACTGACCCCTGCAAATGTGGTGACGAGTCCACCCACCCTCCCTCCACACCAGGTCTTCGGCACACATACGTCACTTACAACTAAACCGTAATTAATAAGCCAGGTATGATGCACAAACACTGTTACTAGAATAAAAGGCCAAAGGTGATCTACCCTTCCTTGGCCTCGAACCGAACGTTGGTCATTCAGATCCAGCACGTTTCTCTAATTTACACAAAACAGAAGACTTGTGTTTTCATGCTGACACCATCTGATGGGTAGATGCATTTAAGATAAAGCTCACCAGTATCTGATGGGTAGATGCATTTAAGATAAAGCTCACCAGTATCCGAGTGATTCCTTACAGAACGGAAACTTTGTACGCGATGGGAAGCGGTAAACCCGTGTGGATGGTTCAGTACAATGAGCGACTGGGGGTTTCATTCTCCTAATTCTACTCCCGAAGAATGACGACTGAAGCGACCTTGAAAGTGACACCACACTAACCCCGAACTCTCCTCGTCTTGTGTAACAATTTTTTAAGCTTCGCTACACCAAAATGGCCAACCACTAGCACTAACTACACCAGTTATCCCTTAGTTAACAATATACTCGTAACTGAGGAAACTTGCCCGAGTCTCACTAGATTATGAGTTATCCTGTTAGGAGTTACAAACGTGAGTAGTAATCATGTACGTGACTAAGAGAGTTGAGAGAGAGAGAGAGAGAGAGAGAATCATATATACCCAGGATGACTCGAGTATGGAACACATTCGTACAGCATAATGATGTCAACGAGATAAAGTCAGTTAATCAAATGAAAATGCTGGCCCACAGATGGCTCCAATTTCATCCTGTTCCCTACTTGTATGTCTCATAACAATAAAAATGCTTTCAAATGAGCTGATGTAGGTAACAGCTCTTAGCTTGCCAATAAAGTTAGGAATCCTTAACCTGTAAATAGCTTGTCAATAAATTATTATAATAAAAAATAAGCGCTAAGCCACAAGGGCTATACAGCGCTTGTCAATAAAGCTAGGGATCCTTAACCTTGTCAAACCCTGTGTAAAAAAAAAGAGGGAGAGAGAACAGTATACCTTAGCTCATCCCCTGCTATATCTTCTTAACCGTCAGTCTATTATCCCCTGCTATATCTTCTTATCCGTCAGTCTATTAACTGTTAACATCATTGACATGGAGCATTACAACCGTTACTGGAGTATGATCCAAGGAATGCAGGCCAACCTTCCTTGTGTCAACCCTTCTAACTCCTTCACCCCCAGGCACAGTTTGACCCTTATGGGAACTGTGCGCGTCTACGAATAATAAATAATAATTATATATTATTATTATTAAGTGAAGTGTGAGCGGCGCAGTGAGCGCCATATATCCTCGTCATTGTTAATGTCGTGCTCGTTCTTGTACGTGTGGGCAGCTTACTTTAACGAGGTACTTGAGGCAATAGTTTTGGCTAGGAACTAGAGTAAGCCTGTGGGTAGTAGGCAGCCAGACTAGCTGCCTGCTACTGGATACTCCCGTTGTAGAGCCTTGCTCGTTCTACCCTCTGCTACCTTCACAGTTCACACACTCAGTCGAGCACCTAAATTACTAGGAGCGTTTGAAGTCCCTGGACCTGTAATCTTTAGAATGTAGGAGATATTCATCATAATCTTCACCTGGAAGATACTGGAGAGATTGGTACCAAACCTGCACACCGAAATTCCTACTAATGAACATAAGAGGCTTGGCAGACGGTGCAAGATACGTCCAATGAAAAGCAGGATAGCGATGATTACAAAAAGAACGGGACCACGACTCCTTAACGCCCTTCATGCATAAGGGGATCAACAAACCCATGGCTGTCCTCAAGAGAAAACTCGGCATATTTCTCAAAACAGTTCCCGGTCAACCGGATTGTGGTGCATACGTTGGACTGCGGGTGGCGGGCACTACATCTTGATCGATCAGATTGTCAACTGGGAAGCCTGGTCTGGGACCAGGCAGCGAGGTCGGTGACCTCCGGAAGCGACTCTGGGTAAACCCCCGCAGCTCAGCCTGGTAGGTCAGGTTTATCTGATAAGCCAGTCAACCTGGCTGTACTACAGGGCTGTGCTTGTTATAGTGTTGGCTAGGAAATGCCTCCTGCACGTGTTAGGCGTTTGATGACATACTTTGCAAAACTTGCCCAGAATATCTCTATAGTGCTGCTGGAATATCGCTCGATATTCAATGCCAGTTGAACAACATACTAACTGTTGCACAGCTTCGTAAACTAATACGTAATAAACTAAGGTCGGAATAATCCAATATGGCGTTTCAGTCTGGTATATCGGCTGCTCTGGGAGTTCGCGTTAATCTCCGGTCCTCCCTCGCAGTTTCTTGCTGGTAATGATACTGATCATACTCCTGAACGTCTGCCTGACGCCCTGTCAGCTACAGAAACGAATAGTGATCTGGTCTATCTCAGGGTCAATCTTCGTTGGATCTTGAATTGACGAAAATTACACTTTAGCAAACTAGAGAACAGCGTACTGTTGTGAAGGAAGAGTATGAATTGAGAGAATACTATTATAATCATGGGGGAGCGCTAAACCCGTA
>NC_091306.1:5583954-5601454 GCF_038502225.1 Cherax quadricarinatus | reverse complement strand
CCCTCTTGATGTTCCCTTCTGTGCTGTCTTCCCACAGCCCTTCCTGTCTCTACTGTAAAAACTTCCTTAAATCTCATGTTCAGCTCCTCACATACCTCCTGATCATTTCTTGTGAGTTCTCCACCTTCTGTCCTTAATCTGATCACCTGGTCTTTGACTGTTGTCTTCCTCCTGATGTGGCTATACAACAGTTTCGGGTCAGTCTTGATTCTCGATGCTATGTCATTTTCATACTGTCGCTGGGCCTCCCTCCTTACCTGTGCGTACTCATTCCTGGCTCTGCGACTGATCTCCCTATTTTCGTGTGTTCTCTGCCTTCTGTACTTTTTCCATTCTCTATTGCACTTTGTTTTTGCCTCCTTACACCGTCGGGTAAACCAGGGGCTTGTTCTGGTCTTCCCGTTGTTACTGTTGCCCTTGGGAATGAACCTTTCCACTGCCTCCTTGCATTTTGTTGCTACATATTCCATCATTTCATTTACTGGCTTTCCTGCCAGTTCTCTGTCCCACTGGACCTCCCGCAGGAAGTTCTTCAACCCTATGTAGTCCCCTCTTTTATAGTCAGGCTTTTCCCATTCTACTCCTGTTATTCTCTCCACTTGCAGCTCTACTATGTATTCAAAGCACAGAACCACGTGGTCGCTAGCTCCTAGGGGACTCTCATACTTGATGTCCTCAATGTCTGAGCTGCCCAGGGTGAACACAAGGTCCAATCTTGCTGGTTCATCCTCCCCTCTCACTCTGGTAGTGTCCTTAACATGTTGGTGCATGAGGTTTTCCAGCACCACGTCCAACATCCTGGCTCTCCATGTTTCGGGACCCCCATGTGGCTCCAGGTTTTCCCAGTCAATCTCCCTGTGGTTGAAATCCCCCATAACCAGCAACTTTGCTCTGCTGGAGTGAGCTCTTCTTGCCACCTCAGCAAGTGTGTCCACCATTGCTCTGTTGCTCTCTTCATATTCCTCTCTTGGCCTCCTGCAGTTCTGTGGTGGATTATACATCACTGCAATGACCACTTTGTGTTCCCCAGACTGAAGTGTACCTGCTATGTAGTCTCTTTCTCCCGTCTCATCTATTCCTTCCATTTTCTCGAATTTCCATCTGTTTTTTACGAGCAGAGCAACCCCACCTCCCCCCCTGCCCCTTCTATCTTTCCTCATGATCTGGTATCCTGGTGGGAAGATTGCATCTGTTGTCTCCATGAGTTTTGTTTCTGTAACTGCTATGATGTCTGGGGACTTCTCATTGATTCTTTCTTGCCATTCCTCATGTTTATTCGTTAATCCATCTGCATTTGTGTACCAAACCTTCAACTTCTGTTCTAATACTGTAACTGTGGTGCGGGGAGTGGAAACAGAGGGATCGGTGTGTGATGGTTGGTTTGGATTGTTCAGTTGTGTGTGTGTGTGTGTGTGTGTGTGTGTGTGTGTGTGTGTGTGTGTGTGTGTGTGTGTGTGTGTGTGTGTGTGTGTCTCCCCCAAGTGGTACATAAGAGAAGATAGCGTTGACAGGTGCTGTCATGTGGGTGATGAGCGATATGAAAGAGGAAGGAAAGGAGGCTGAGTGGGAGTAGAGGGGGCTGAGTGGGAGGATGGGAGGCAGGGTGATATACGGGGGCTGAGTGGGAGAATGAAAGCGAGCGCGTGATAATGTAAACTTTGATACATCAGTAGGGTGCTGCTGCTTGTTCTATATTACAAAAGGTGGATCCAGAAGGGAGAGCACAGGAGGGAGTAAATAAGGGAGAAGGGAAGGCGGGAAAGACTGGGAGATATTATCGATTGTTAGACACACGAAAGATGATGGGCCGCAAGGACCACCACTCAAACGAAATGTGAACTATGGTCAAATGCACAAAACCCGTGCGAGTCATGGTGCTGGGTCACGCGTGAGGCCACCATGCTGGTGTTGGGTCACGTGTGAGGTCACCATGCTAGTGCTGGGTCACGCGTGAGGTCACCAATGCTAGTGTTGGGTCACGCGTGAGGTCACCATGCTGGTGCTGGGTCACGTGAGAGGCCACCATGCTGGTGCTGGGTCACGTGTGAGGTCACCATGCTGGGTCACGTGTGAGGTCACCATGCTGGTGCTGGGTCACGTGAGAGGCCACCATGCTGGTGCTGGGTCACGCGTGAGGTCACCATGCTGGTGCTGGGTCACGTGTGAGGTCACCATGCTGGTGCTGGGTCACGTGTGAGGTCACCATGCTGGTGCTGTATACTCGGGGTCAACACACGCCTCACACAAGTATCTGAAGACTACTTTAATATTTATCAGTGGAGCCCAGGAGCTCTTCACCACATATGCTTCTCCAGTGACAGTCTTCTGACAATGATGACTCATGGGTTCCACTCCCCTCTCTTCTCCCTCTTCCTCTCTCGCCTTTAACATTGCATCAATATTCTTCATCTGGTTTATCATCATTTTCTTCCATTTCTGATTACAATAATTATGTAAACGGACAATGAAGCAAAACTCTACTCAAGGCTGAGGGACTGACCACCTCAAAAACTGTGGGTTCACGGTTGATGGACTTATTACATCGTCTTTACATTTCTACTGCTTCTGCTGCCTCCACTGTACTCGACTGAAGAAGCCTGCTGTGTAGGTGAAACGTATCTGGAAAGACAGATGGAGACTTCGACTGCACCTGCTCATGGGCCTATTGTATACATACACACACAAATATGAATATTTATTTCTTTCAACAAACCGGCCGTATCCCACCGAGGCAGGGTGGCCCTAAAAGAATAACAAGTTTCTCTTTTTTAACTCTAGTAATGCATACAAGAGAAGGGGTTACTAGCCCCTTGCTCCTGGCATTTTAGTCGCCTCATACAACACGCATGCCTTACGGAGGAAGAATTCTGTTCCACTTCCCCATGGAGACAAGAGGGAATAAACAAGAACTAGTAAGAAAAAGAAGAAAACCCTGAGGTGTTTATATATATATATATATATATATATATATATATATATATATATATGTCGTGCCGAATATGTAAAACTGGTCAATTAGCAAGAACTCATTTAAAATTAAGTCCTTTCTAAAAATTTCTCTTATACGTTTAAAGATATATTTTTTCATTGATGTTAATGTAAAAAAAAATTAATTTTGCTCCAAGAGAATCTTAGAAAACTTACCTAACCTTATTATAACAAGAACAATTTATTTTAGCCTAACCCAACTAAATATATTTTAGATTTGTTTACAATAATTTAATACTAAACAAACAGTGAAATATATTTTTTTCGTTAGGTTCAGAATGATTTTGGCGAAATTATTGTATACACAAATTTTCACTTGTCCTATATGGCACGATGAGCGTTGCTATTTAAGCCAAGATCGCAAGTTCTGCCTATTCGGCACGACATACACACATACATAAACACACAAACACACACACACACATTATATATATATATATATATATATATATATATATATATATATATATATATATATATATATACACATATATATACACATATATACATAAATATATATATATGCAAAACAACCACTCTGAAAGAATAGAGAAATTCCAAGCGCTATCGTGCCTACTCACATTATCAAGGAACTATGAAAGTAAAGCATCCAAGGAAGCTATATAAGGGGTCTGGCCAACACCTCACTATCAGATCCCACAACGGTTAAACACCTGACGCGCGCCGGCCCAACTTGGACAGGTCCTTTGCACAACTCACCAACAAACTATTCTACCCAAGAAAATTTAAAAATTATTATTTGTCCAGTGTATTATTAAATTCTTCCCAAATTCTATTAATTATAAATGGATCTAATTTATATAAACCAAAGGAAATATTCATATTGTCAAAACTGCTTTTTATGAAACAAGATTCAATTATATTCCTGTCGACCATGGACTTGCTTGATACTACTTTCTCAACTTTTTGAAAATCAATTGGATGGTTAAAATCTCTTACAGGAATAAATAGAGCATTGGAATCTTGTCCAGTTCTAATGCTATATTTATGTTGTTTTAATCTTAGTTCGAGATTTTTACCAGTTTGACCGTAATAAACTTTATCGCAAATTTAACAAGGAATCTTATAGACACATCCATCAGCATTTTGGGGGGAATTCTTTATCAAAAGTTTTTTTTACTGTATCAAGATTTTTGAATACAACTTTAATATTAAAAGTCTTAAGAAGAGAAGGCATATCAACCAAGTTTTCATGGTAAGGGAGAACCAACATATTTTTAGTTGAATAAGGCTGGTTGTCCCTTTTTGGATTGTAAAAAGTATTTCTAGCAACTTTAAAAGATTTATCAATTACATTTCTTGGGTATTTTAAATCATTACCTATTTCATAAATTTTGGATATTTCCTCATCTATGAACTCAGGACTACAAATTCGTAAAGCTCTCAAAAACATTGATGAGAAAACAGACAGTTTGACTATCTTGATGCGAGGAATAATAGTGGACATAGGAACAGTTATTTGTAGGTTTTCTGTAAATTTTAAATTTGAATTCATTATTACCCTTAATAATTAAAACATCTAGAAAAGGCAATGAGTTATTTTCTTCAAACTCAACAGTAAAGTTTATAGAATGGGCTAAGCTATTTAATTTTCCAAGGAAATGGTGTATATCTACATTTTTGGACATAAGACAAAATATCATCAACATATCTGAAACATTTAGCTCTATTAGGGAGGATTGTGTTAAGCAACCTTGTTTCAAAAAATTCCATGTATAGGTTACTAAGAACAGGTGAAAGAGGATTTCTCATTGCCATACCAAACTTCTGAGTGTAAAACTTATCATTAAATACAAATTTTGCATCAACAATGCAAAGTTTAATATGTTTAATGATAGTAGGAACTGGCAATGGTAAATCATAGTTAACGAGTTCTTCAGATAAGAAACTTAATAAATCATCAACAGGAACTTTCGTAAACAAGGAAGTAACATCAAAACTAACCATGTTAAAATCATTTAAGTCAGTCAAGGAGCTTAATTTATCAACCAAGTCTATGTTGTTTTTAACATTAAAGTTAGAATTTTTGCCAACAATAGGGCTCAAAATATCAACAAGCCATTTGGATAATTTATACGAAACTGACCCTATGGAGCTAATAATTGGTCTGACTGGATTCCCTGGTTTGTGTTTTTATTAGTCCATACATGTAAGGTAAAGATGGATTAATGGAAGTAAATTGTTTGACTAATTCATCTTTGCCTTTCAGTAGAAGTTTTATTGTTTTATTGAAATTGCTGTTAACGGTTTCTAGGGGATTTTTCCTTAGTTTAGAATAGGTTTCAGTATCATCTAAGAGATCATTCATTTTTTCTTGGTAATCATTTTCTTTCATAATTACTATTGCATTTATTTTGTCTGCTTTAGTAAGGCGCAAATTTTTGTTATTAAGTGTATCATAAGAATTAAAAATTCTTTGAGGGCAATTGGGAACGTTTGGTTTTAATATTAATTTCATCAGAGGATAAATCAGAAAATTTTTCAAAGTTACAAAAGGCTTTTGCAATTTCAACATTAAGTTTTTTTGAATTTGCAAAACTTAGGCCAAAACCTAGAGCAGCAGTTGTATGTTTGTCTAAAATTTCATCTGATAAGTTAATTACAAAATTATTAGCATGCTTTGTCCAATCACTATTTTCAATTAAAATGTCTAATTTTCTTTGTAGTTTGCTCTTGAGTTCATTATAGCAATGATCCAACATACTGTGTTTCCATTCTGATGGAATGGCCTGATTAAAAGAGTATTTTTTTGTTTCTCAATATTTGGAATGCTTCCTTCTCCTGTATTTTAGTTATTTCAATATGTTTCTGAAGAATAATTCTCATAAAATCATCAAAAGGACGATCTCTCATGTCAAGGAGTCTATTGGGTAAAAGAGACTTGGGCAGAACTTGTTCATTTAAACATTTTTTTAAAAAATTAAGTCGAATTTTTAACTTGTGGGACTTGATCAGTGCAGAAGAAAACTGTGAAACAAAAGATATATGATTAGGAAAGCTTATCGAGAACATTCTGAAGAGTCGTGTGGTATCCATTAATGCAATAAGATCACAGTAAACAGGTGATTTCAGAATATGCAAAACAACCACTCTGAAAGAATGGAGAAATTCCAAGCGCTTTCGTGACTACTCACATTATCAAGGAACTATGAAAGTAAAGCATCCAAGGAAGCTATATAAGGGGTCTGGCCAACACCTCACTATCAGATCCCACAACGGTTAAACACCTGACACGCGCCGGCCCAACTGGACAGGTCCTTTGCACAACTCACCAACAAACTATTCTACCCAAGAAAATTTAAAAATTATTATTTATCCAGTGTATTATTAAATTCTTCCCAAATTCTATTAATTATAAATGGATCTAATTTATATAAACCAAAGGAAATATTCATATTATTGTCAAAACTGCTTTTTATGAAACAAGATTCAATTATATTCCTGTCGACCATGGACTTGCTTGATACTACTTTCTCAACTTTTTGAAAATCAATTGGATGGTTAAAATCTCTTAATAACAATAAAAATTTGCGCCTTACTAAAGCACACAAAATAAATGCAACAGTAATTATGAAAGAAAATGATTACCAAGAAAAAATGAATAATCTCTTAGATGATACTGACACCTATTCTAAACTTAGGAAAAATCCCCTAGAAACCGTTAACAGCAATTTCAATAAAACAATAAAACTTCTACTGAAAGGCAAAGATGAATTAGTCAAACAATTTACTTCCACTACTCCATCTTTACCTTACATGTATGGACTAATAAAAACACACAAACCAGGGAATCCAGTCAGACCAATTATTAGCTCCATAGGGTCAGTTTCATATAAATTATCCAAATGGCTTTTTGATATTTTGAGCCCTATTGTTGGCAAAATTTCTAACTTTAATGTTAAAAACAACAGACTTGGTTGATAAATTAAGCTCCTTGACTGACTTAAATGATTTTAACATGGTTAGTTTTGATGTTACTTCCTTGTTTACGAAAGTTCCTGTTGATTTATTAAGTTTCTTATCTGAAGAACTCGTTAACTATGATTTACCATTGCCAGTTCCTACTATCATTAAACTTATTAAACTTTGCATTGTTGATGCAAAATTTGTATTTAATGATAAGTTTTACACTCAGAAGTTTGGTATGGCAATGGGAAATCCTTTTTCACCTGTTCTTAGTAACCTATACATGGAATTTTTTGAAACACGGTTGCTTAACACAATCCTCCCTAATAGAGCTACATGGTTCAGATATGTTGATGATATTTTGTGTCTTATGCCCAAAAATGTAGATATACACCATTTCCTTGGAAAATTAAATAGCTTAGCCCATTCTATAAACTTTACTGTTGAGTTTGAAGAAAATAACTCATTGCCTTTTCTAGATGTTTTAATTATTAAGGGTAATAATGAATTCAAATTTAAAATTTACAAAAAACCTACAAATAACTGTTCCTATGTCCACTATTATTCCTCGCATCAAGATAGAGTCAAACTGTCTGTTTTCTCATCAATGTTTTTGAGAGCTTTACGAATTTGTAGTCCTGAGTTCATAGATGAGGAAATATCCAAAATTTATGAAATAGGTAATGATTTAAAATACCCAAGAAATGTAATTGATAAATCTTTTAAAGTTGCTAGAAATACTTTTTACAATCCAAAAAGGGACAACCAGCCTTATTCAACTAAAAATATGTTGGTTCTCCCTTACCATGAAAACTTGGTTGATATGCCTTCTCTTCTTAAGACTTTTAATATTAAAGTTGTATTCAAAAATCTTGATACAGTAAAAAAACTTTTGATAAAGAATTCCCCCCAAAATGCTGATGGATGTGTCTAAGATTCCTTGTAAAATTTGCGATAAAGTTTATTACGGTCAAACTGGTAAAAATCTCGAACTAAGATTAAAACAAATATAGCATTAGAACTGGACAAGATTCCAATGCTCTATTTATTCATGTAAGAGATTTTAACCATCCAATTGATTTTCAAAAAGTTGAGAAAGTAGTATCAAGCAAGTCCATGGTCGACAGGAATATAATTGAATCTTGTTTCATAAAAAGCAGTTTTGACAATAATATGAATATTTCCTTTGGTTTATATAAATTAGATCCATTTATAATTAATAGAATTTGGGAAGAATTTAATAATACATTGGACAAATAATAATTTTTAAATTTTCTTGGGTAGAATAGTTTGTTGGTAAGTTGTGCAAAGGACCTGTCCAGTTGGGCCGGCGCACGTCAGGTGTTTAACCGTTGTGGGATCTGATAGTGAGGTGTTGGCCAGACCCCTTACATAGCTTCCTTGGATGCTTTACTTTCATAGTTCCTTGATAATGCGAGTAGTCACGAAAGCGCTTGGAATTTCTCTAGTCTTTCAGAGTGGTTGTTTTGCATATTCTGAAATCACCTGTTTACTGTGATCTTATTGCATATATATATATATATATATATATATATATATATATATATATATATATATATATATATATATATATATATATATATATATATATATATATATATATATATATTTGTATATATGTGCAGTGCAGTGACCTAAGTAAGTAGAAGTAGAAAGACGTACCTGAAATCTTCCATGTTTGAGACAGAAAAAAAGACACCAACAATCCTATTATCACGTAAAACAATTACGGGCTTCCGTTTTACAGTTACTTGGTAAGATGGTAGTACCTCCCTGGGCGGTTGCTGTCTACCAACCTACTACACAAGACTAATATAAATATGTAAATAGAATCACTGGGGGTTCGAGTTCGAGTAGGATGCCATGACTAGCGTGAGCCAGTAGGATTACGTGGACAGTATTGCCTATTCCATCCTTAGTATCACAAAAACACTATTACATTGTTTCTTGGTTATGGCTGGAACCGCAATAGTTCTGATTCACCCGGTCTTTCCTGCATACAGGATATGAGTACTATCAGGGACACGCACGTCCGCCTCGGCCCGACCAGGGGACAGGCACGTCCGCCTCGGCCCGACCAGGGGACAGGCACGTCCGCCTCGGCCCGACCAGGGGACAGGCACGTCCGCCTCGGCCCGACCAGGGGACAGGCACGTCCGCCTCGGCCCGACCAGGGGACAGGCACGTCCGCCTCGGCCCGACCAGGGGACAGGCACGTCCGCCTCGGCCCGACCAGGGGACAGGCACGTCCGCCTCGGCCCGACCAGGGGACAGGCACGTCCGCCTCGGCCCGACCAGGGGACAGGCACGTCCGCCTCGGCCCGACCAGGGGACAGGCACGTCCGCCTCGGCCCGACCAGGGGACAGGCACGTCCGCCTCGGCCCGACCAGGGGACAGGCACGTCCGCCTCGGCCCGACCAGGGGACAGGCACGTCCGCCTCGGCCCGACCAGGGGACAGGCACGTCCGCCTCGGCCCGACCAGGGAACAGGCACGTCCGCCTCGGCCCGACCAGGGGACAGGCACGTCCGCCTCGGCCCGACCCGGGGACAGGCACGTCCGCCTCGGCCCGACCAGGGGACAGGCACGTCCGCCTCGGCCCGACCAGGGAACAGGCACGTCCGCCTCGGCCCGACCAGGGGACAGGCACGTCCGCCTCGGCCCGACCAGGGGACAGGCACGTCCGCCTCGGCCCGACCAGGGGACAGGCACGTCCGCCTCGGCCCGACCAGGGGACAGGCACGTCCGCCTCGGCCCGACCAGGGGACAGGCACGTCCGCCTCGGCCCGACCAGGGGACAGGCACGTCCGCCTCGGCCCGACCAGGGGACAGGCACGTCCGCCTCGGCCCGACCAGGGGACAGGCACGTCCGCCTCGGCCCGACCAGGGGACAGGCACGTCCGCCTCGGCCCGACCAGGGGACAGGCACGTCCGCCTCGGCCCGACCAGGGGACAGGCACGTCCGCCTCGGCCCGACCAGGGGACAGGCACGTCCGCCTCGGCCCGACCAGGGGACAGGCACGTCCGCCTCGGCCCGACCAGGGGACAGGCACGTCCGCCTCGACCCAACCAGGGGACAGGCACGTCCACCTCGACCCAACCAGGGGACAGGCACGTCCACCTCGACCCAACCAGGGGACAGGCACGTCCACCTCGACCCAACCAGGGGACAGGCACGTCCACCTCGACCCAACCAGGGGACAGGCACGTCCACCTCGACCCAACCAGGGGACAGGCACGTCCACCTCGACCCAACCAGGGGACACGCACGTCCACCTCGACCCAACCAGGGGACAGGCACGTCCACCTCGACCCAACCAGGGGACACGCACGTCCACCTCGACCCAACCAGGGGACACGCACGTCCACCTCGACCCAACCAGGGGACACGCACGTCCACCTCGACCCAACCAGGGGACACGCACGTCCACCTCGACCCAACCAGGGGACACGCACGTCCACCTCGACCCAACCAGGGGACACGCACGTCCACCTCGACCCAACCAGGGGACACGCACGTCCACCTCGACCCAACCAGGGGACACGCACGTCCACCTCGACCCAACCAGGGGACACGCACGTCCACCTCGACCCAACCAGGGGACACGCACGTCCACCTCGACCCAACCAGGGGACACGCACGTCCACCTCGACCCAACCAGGGGACACGCACGTCCACCTCGACCCAACCAGGGGACACGCACGTCCACCTCGACCCAACCAGGGGACACGCACGTCCACCTCGACCCAACCAGGGGACACGCACGTCCACCTCGACCCAACCAGGGGACACGCACGTCCACCTCGACCCAACCAGGGGACACGCACGTCCACCTCGACCCAACCAGGGGACACGCACGTCCACCTCGACCCAACCAGGGGACACGCACGTCCACCTCGACCCAACCAGGGGACACGCACGTCCACCTCGACCCAACCAGGGGACACGCACGTCCACCTCGACCCAACCAGGGGACACGCACGTCCACCTCGACACGCACAGCAATATACTGATGAAACCGAACACATGTGCACAAGAGTGGCATCCTAGACCACTCATCATGATATTCTTGAGGTCAAATTAGAGGAACGTCCTCAAGGTCCGAGTGTCTGGCGTGAGGTCTGCCCTCATGGTTTGAGTATTAGGTCTCTGCTTTGTCTCACTTCTCCCCCCCTTAGCACCGCTGCTGCTGCTGCTACACCCTCCCCACCACTGTTTCTCCCTCTACAGCACCTGCGACCTCTTCCTCTCTCCCACTACTAACTTCTGCCGCCATTCTTGCTACCACTTTCCCTGTTAACACATGGTAAAAAAAGGTACCTGTGTGTTACCCGACTGTTGTGGGTCGCATCCGTGAAGAACATGAGTAAGGAAACTGAGGTCCTTCTGGAATGTTGTATCGTGTGTACGACAACCACTCCAGTATTATTTTACTAAGGTTTTGTGTACATAGTATACGAATATTTTTATAGTGATCTTGAGAGTAAACAGGTTAAAGACAAAACCTACATTTTGTAGACTGAATCTAGGATAACCCAAGTCAATGTGACAGTTCTATTGCGGTATTACATAAACATCTGTGCCTGCTGAAATTAGCATCGAGTACCTAATGTTTATATATATAAAAATGGAGTGTCCCTAGCCTACCGTTTAATCCATGACGTAATCCTCAAGGTCAACTTTCGCTAAGAGGAAAGCCTCAGTCCTCCCTCCGTCACTTTAAGTTCCCTTGCAGTAAACAAAGGCCAAACCCACGTGATCCAGCCTCTTAATTTTGAAGATAGTTTTGAGTAGACGAACCTTTCAATATATCCATCATAATACAACTATATCAGAAATGCCAAGATAGGCTAAATGCTCTGAGCTGTTGCTAGCTATAACCTCAACTATGGTGTTAATGAAAGAATAGCAAGAATGATGTACATAGCCTAATTACATTAGACCCTTAACATAAAAAAAAAGCTTAGTTGCAGATTAGTTGAATCACGTGTAAGGGTAAATGTCCAAGAAGAAATTTCTTGCTATTAAAACAGTAACACTAAAACAAATTTCATACAATGATGCATATAAGCAGGAATCTACTGACAGGGCTGCATCTGCTATTTTTGCTATCTCCTTGAATAAGAACGATAGTAACCATGTTGAGTTAGGCATAAGAATTAACAACTGGACGTTTAAACTGCAAATTGAATTGCTTGTCATCCTAATGGCACTCAAGTTAACTTATGACATTGGGTTTGATTATTACTGAAGGCGCTTGACTCGCATAATGACTAACATGCTCATTACAAAAAGCCAGATACAAATATTTAATATCCTGGAAATACGATATTTTACAACTTTCCTGGATTCCATCCCACAATGAATTACTCCATGATCAAGTCTGCCAAAGAAAACACCCACAAAGAAAGTGTCATACAAGTTTGGTATGTTTGACCAGCATTAGGAATAAGAAAAAATTGTTGTGGGGGACCTAAATGCTAAAGTGGGAGAAACTGTTTTAGAGGGTGTATTTAGTATGGAGCGCCAGGAGTCAATGATAACGGGGACCTCTAATGGAACCATGTATAAAGAGGTTTGATAATAGTTAATACGCAATCCAAGAAAAAGAGGATAAGTATACGAGATACGATACAGGGCGTGATGGTTGCAGTTTGTTAGATTAACGCATTACTAGATAAAAGTGTGATGGGTAGACTTCTAGATGTGCATGTTTTTAGAGGGGGGGGGGACAGATATATCAAATCATTATTTAGGTGTAGCTTTAGTAAGAGGTAGACTGGGTACAAGTGGAATGTCATCAGTAGGCAAGGAAGTGAAAGGTTATAAATTAGAAAGGATAACTAATCTATAAGCAAATATTGGGAGAAAGAATGACTGGAGATTACAGGTAATGAGGTGACATAAGTATGGGGGTAGATTTAAGAATAATGTTAAGGTGTGCAGAAGTTTGTATATATAGGAGGGTGCGTGTGGGGAGTAAGGGGGAAGAGGAGTGTTTGGTGGAAGTAGTCTTCATGTGGACAGCGAGGCGCTAGTTCACGTTTGTAGAAGAGGGAGATTTTCCACGAAAAGTAGGCATTAAACAAGGATGTGTGATGTCACGATGATTTAATCATCGTGACGTCACCTGGGATGTGTAATATCACGCATCCCTGAGGTAGAAGGAAGGATGGGCAGCGGTCGTCCTAGGAAAGGTTGGGAGGGGGTATAGGAAGTTTTGAGCGCAAGGGCTTGAACATCCAACAGGCTTGTGTGTGTTAGGAGTGGAGACAAGTGGTTTCTACGATTTTACTTGCTGGAGTGTGAGCAAGGTAACATTTATGAGAGGATTCAGCGAAACTGGTTGGCCGGACTTTATTCCCAGAGGTTGGAAGTACAGTACCTGCACTCTGAAGGAGGGATGAGGAGGTTGATGTTTGGAGGGCATACTGGAGTGCCAGTCAAAGTGCTTTCTCACCCAAATTCGGTGGGAGACGACTACCTGGAGGTTACCTGGAGGTTATTCCGGGGATCAACGCCCCCGCGGCCCGGTCCACGACCAGGCCTCCCGATGGATCTGGGCCTGATCAACTAGGCTGTTACTGCTGGCCGCACGCAGTCCGACGTACGAGCCACAGCCCGGCTGATCCGGCACTGACTTTAGGTATCTGTCCAGCTCTCTCTTGAAGGCAGCCAGGGGTTTATTGGCAATTCCCCTAATGCTTGATGGGAGGCTGTTGAACAGTTTTGGGCCCCGGACACTTATGGTGTTTTCTCTTAGTGTACCAATGGCGCCCCTACTTTTTATTGGCGGCATTTTGCATCGCCTGCCCAGTCTTTTACTTTCGTAGGGAGTGATTTCTGTGTGCAGATTTGGGACCATTCCTTCCAAGATTTTCCAAGTGTAGATTATGATATATCTCTCCCTCCTGCATTCCAACGAGTACAAGTCAAGTGCTTTTAAGCGTTCCCAGTAGTTAAGGTGCTTGACAGAACTTATACGTGCAGTAAAGGATCTCTGTACTCTCTAGATCTGCGATTTCACCTGCTTTGTATGGAGATGTTAATGTACAGCAGTATTCCAGCCTAGAGAAAACAAGTGATTTGAAAAGGATCATCATGGGCTTGGCATCTCTCGTTTTGAAAGTTCTCATTATCCATCCTATCATTTTCTTTGCACGTGCGATCGTGGCACTGTTGTGATCCTTGAAAGTGAGATCCTCAGACATTACTACTCCCAGGTCCCTTACATTATTTTTCCGCTCTATTGTATGGCCGGAGTCAGTAGTATACTCTGTTCTAGTTATTATCTCCTCCAGTTTTCCATAACGGAGTAGTTGGAATTTGTCCTCATTGAACATCATATTGTTTACCGTTGCCCACTGGAAAACTTTGTTTATATCTTCTTGGAGGTTAACCGCGTCCTCAGCAGATGACAGCCTCATGCAGATCCTAGTATCATCCGCAAAGGATGATACGGTGCTGTGGTGTATATCTCTGTTTATGTCTGATATGAGGATAAGGAATAAGATGGGGGCGAGTACTGTGCCTTGTGGAACAGAGCTCTTCACTATGGCAGCCTCCGATTTAACTCTGTTGACCACTACTCTTTGTGTTCGATTTGTTAGGAAGTTGAAGATCCATCTCCCCACTTTCCCAGTTATTCCTTTAGCACGTATTTTATGGGCTATTACGCCATGATCGCATTTGTCAAATGCTTTTGCAAAGTCTGTGTATATTACATCTGCATTCTGATTTTCTTCCAGTGCATCCAAGGCCATGTCATAGTGATCCAGTAGTTGTGAGAGGCAGGAGCGACCTGCCCTGAACCCATGTTGCCCTGGATTGTGCAGATTTTGGGAATCCAGGTGATTTGCAATCCTGCTTCTTAGCACTCTTTCAAAGATTTTTATGATGTGGGACGTCAGAGCTATTGGTCTATAGTTCTTAGCTAATGCTTTGCTGCCACCTTTATGGAGCGGGGCTATATCCGTTGTTTTAAGTGACTGTGGAATTTCACCCATGTCCAAGCTCCTCCTCCATAGTGTACTTAGGGCACGCGAGAGGGGTTTCTTGCAGGGGTTTCTCAGTACATAGGAATCTACAAATACAACTGCACATCTAATACACCATAGAATAATCTTCGTCAGCGGGGAGCTACCGGCGATCATAGGAAGCCAAACTCGATCAACAAAGACATTTGGTTCATTGGTATCACTGATTCAGCAGGATAGTAGACCCTTGGTTCTTGCTGGAAGAAAAATTCACATTCTCTCTAACACAAAATCGGTAAATAATTTTTAACCTTGTATACCAAAATCAATTTCTATACCAGCGTTAATTAGGTAAAAGGTGAAAGTTTTTATTTTCTTGTGTAGTAGCGTCGCAGCGGAATAATCCAGAGGGAAAACGCCACCTTTCAAAATTTTCAGTAACTACCTGAATTTATTTGTAACTTAATCACACTGTACATGTTTCATCAACACTTACAATTATTGGAAGCAGTATAGGTCGTATAGCGTCTGGGAAATTGTATTTGGTTTAACCCACGAGCTTTTTCCAATTCCTTGGAAAGGAACAAGGTACAACAAATGAACAACAAAATGTGTAGTGGAGAACCTCGGTCCCCAGATGGTCACGCCACTAGTCCCCACTCTTCTCTCCACCGAGCCTACGTTCCCTAGGTATCCTGGGGGTGGAACAGGAAATACCTGCCCTGGTCGCCTCTTTTACTGACCGCCTTTACCAAGTAGTGACCTCCAGGGCTCTATCATACCCACTCTTTAAACTGTGGACTAGCGTGTTTAAACGCTGCTTGACGAGTGTGCCCTGGTGAAGCCGTCCACCAGCGGCAACAAACAGCAGTCACTGAAGGTGCTTCCTAACGACTGTGAAGGTCCACATACATCAATGACACTGCAAGTTACTACTAACCAGGATTTTGGTATCATATTAGTGTACGATGCATTTTTTTTTATTTACATGGGGATGCTTAATCTGCGAGGGGTCACTGTTGCTTGACTAATAAACCATGATCTGGAGTCTGCCTCTGCGTGTCCTGCCCCGCTCCTCATAATACACACTGTAGTTTAGTTTACATGCGCTTATTGTGCCAAGATATAAGCTTGATATTACTACCAATTCCGTCAGTATAACAAACGCAAATTAAGTTACATTTAACTGCATTATATAATATGGCGAGGGTAATGACAGCAGGGTAAACCACACACTATACCAAAGTAATCCATTTCGTCGGGAATAGACGCTGGTTATATACTGTGAGAGGATAGACTTCCTGTTGAGAAACACTCAAAACTGAGTGTGAAGTAACCAGTCTCACTCACTACCTCAAGAACATCTTGTGTTTAAACGTTCTAAACTTACCAGTGCACCACCACAAAACTAGAAGTTCACCTCCAGTCCACATAACTTTTTTTTATCTATTACATCTGTTAATTGTACCGGGATCACCGCTCCCGCAGCCCCGTCTCACACTAAGCTTCTATTTGGAAAGTCTTCTGAGAGTCAGCGCCCCTGCGGCCCGGTCCCAGGTCCTTACCTGGAGTATCCAATCTGTACCACTTCGTCGATGTAAACACCATACAAGTCACAAGTTGACATGGCCTCTATATTCCTCTACTTCACGTACCCAAGACAACTACTGAACGAATGAATGATGGTCCGGGTCACCCCTACCTAGTTGGCAGACAACCGGTAGTAAAATATTTTATTTTACGTATGCAAATCGTGTACACGTCATCGCCTCTTTCAAAACGTGCATGTATGATACAGCACACCATTTAGTGTATAATATACATATACACACACTACATATACATATATATATATATATATATATATATATATATATATATATATATATATATATATATATATATATATATATATATGGTGAAATTCCTTTCGTGACTTCTCACATTATCAAGGAATTATAAAAACAATACATTAGAACTGGACAAGATTCTAATGCTCTACTTATTCATGTGAGACTTTAATCATCCAATTGATTTTCAAAAGGCTAAGAAAGTTGTATCAAGCAAGTCCATGGTCGACAGGAATATAACTGAATCATATTTCATAAAAAGCAGTTTTGAAAATAATATGAATATTTCCTTTGGTTTATATAAATTGGTTTATTTATAATAAAATTTGGGAAGTAGTTAATGATATATCAAACAAGTAATAAATCGGGTGTCGTCACGCATGTGTGAGGTGTTGCTTTGTTGTGGGATGTGATGGTGAGGTGTAGTCTTGAAGGACAGATGGGCTAATGAGGGTATAGGCAATGCGGTTGAAGTATGGGGTAGGTTTAAGAATGTAGTGTTAGTGTGTTCAGCAGAAGTTTGTGGTTATAGGAAAGTGGGTGCAGGAGGGAAGAGCGACTGGTAGAATGATGTAGAGATAAGAGAAAAAGTTAGCATATGGGAGGTTTTTACAAAGTAAAGTGATGCAAGGAGGGAGGAGTATATGGAGAGGAAAAGAGAGGTTAAGAGTGGTGAAGCAATGTAAAAAGAGCAAATGAGAGAGTGGGTGAGATGTTATCAACAAATTTTGTTGAAA
>NC_091306.1:5501454-5578954 GCF_038502225.1 Cherax quadricarinatus | reverse complement strand
TTAGGAATGTTACTCAAAAAGGGACATTGTATACAAAATCCAAGTGGCTCATCAAATGGAACGTAATGAACACGTGAAAGACCTAGGAGTAATTATGTCAGCTAACGTTTCTATCAAAGAACATAACCCATACGTCATGACAGCCAGGAAAATCACGTGACGGGTAATTAGAATTTTTCAAAACAAGGGAAATAATGTCAATTAAAATTACTTGTGCTCTCTCATTTTGAGTATTGTTCAGCGCCGACGGATCCCTTCAGGGCAGGCGAGATCAAAACTGGAAAAGATACAGAGATCATTTACGGCTCGTATAGAGCCAACAAAGCATTAAAATTACTAGGAATGCCTCAGACAATTATGTACTCGCTGGAGCGGAAGAGCGTTGCCTGATTGTACATACGTACTCGTAACTAGAGGGTCTGGTCCCAAAACTTCACAATGCCATAACATACTGGAGTGAGATATGGGAGAAAATGTAAAATGAATCCAGTGATAAAGCAGTGGCGTTATGTGCACAACAAAACATTGTATCAACATCCGTGTTCCCAGACTTTACCACATCTTACCAGAAGATATCTAATACCGCTGGGACAAGTGTAAAAGTCTTAAGAGGAAACTGGACAATACACCTGACAGTGTCATATCAATTAGGCTATGATGGATATGTGAGCTACACCTGGAAAATCCTAGAGGGACTAGTACTGAACTTGCACACGAAAATCACTCACTACGAAAGCAAAAGACTTGGCAGACGATGCAACATCCCCCCAATGAAAAGCAGGGGTGTCACTAGCACGTTAAGAGACCATATAATAAGTGTCAGGGGCTCGAGACTGTTCAACTGCCTCCCAGCATACATAAGGGGGATTACCAACAGACCCCTGGCAGTCTTCAAGCTGGCACTGGACAAGCACCTAAAGTCGGTTTTTGATCAGCCGGGCTGTGGCTCGTACGTTGGTTTGCGTGCAGCCAGCAGTAACAGCCTGGTTGATCAGGCTCTGATCCACCAGGAGGCCTGGTCACAGACCGGGCCGAGGGGGCGTTGACCCCCGGAACTCTCTCCAGGTAGTGGGCGACCAGGAGAAACAGCCTGGTTAGGCAGACGAGCACCAGATAACTTATGCCTAGCCCAGAGCCGGGCTCTGGGAGTAGGAAACCTCTCGAAACTCTTCAAAGGGTTATCAAAGGCAAAGGTAGAGTTGTATCAACTATAATAATATCCAAGCGTGTAAAAAAAGAACGCACCTTGCACCCCTCCCCTCACCCCTCTGTACTACCAGCTCCAACACCTGTCACACCAGAGCAAAAAACATAGAAAAGTATTTCCCATTCGACCGCTGGAAATCATCCAGTGATAAATTAACCTCTGCAATGACTTAAAACCTCCCATAGAATTCCACTATCTATCTGGGAGATAACGAGAATTACAAATCCAGTGATAGCACCAATCACAATGCAAATGGAGCATTGTTCAAAATTATAACAGCAACACCCACTAGACGCGCCATGTTTAAACACCTAAGGGCAACCTGTCTCGTGTAGATGTGGCTTTAAGTTTTACATTCATGGGGGAGCGCTCAACAGGTAGATGTCATACCGAGGTTGGGGGATGAGGAGGTCACCTTTGGATTAAAGGGGAAGGGTTGCTGCAATTCCTTGGATAATAAGACCTTCAGCAACAAAGCAACCATTCCGGGATAATAGAAGTTTACTCTAGCTTCTTAGGGGAAAATTTAAATGGCTGGGCTGTGACTAAAGATCTATTCTGGTATTCTCCTAATGAGGTTGCATGGGTCGAGTCACATTTTCTGGTCGCGCCTTGCCGCTGGCATATTATTAACCAATGGTCAGCAGGGTCATGGTATGAAACAGCCGCGAAGTCTATATACCATAACCTCAATGAACAGGCGAAATTTTTGCTACAATTCAGCTGCTGAAACCACAAAGGTAATTACACTATTTTTGAAGAGATAAATAGAAAAAATCGCGAATCTTCACTTGCACCGTTGAAGACAATTAGCCACGAGTTTAATATAAAGTACAAACAAAATCAACAAGAATATTCCACTTTTCCCCCGACAATTTTCAAGCATATATAAGCAGCTAATGAAGCACAGTACAACCACCCTTCCATGCTTACACTTATTGTTACAGCAGTAAAACTACTACAAAAATCAAAACTAAGAGCTTAACCCACAAGGGCAAAAGTACTAAGTAATAGTAATTATAATCATAAACTGCGTATAATATAACTAGTCAGCTTGTACTCAGATGACTAGCTTCAGCATCATGTACAGTAGGCTGTAACTTCCAAACTAACACAGTAAGATGACTAACCACTCCCGATCAATAACAAAACTCGTGCAAAATAGCATTGCAATCTGCAGAAGCCTACATTTAATTCACCGGGGAAAAACTCAAAACAGAGAGGAATAGAGAGGCAGCAAGTCATTATTACCTCTCTTTCACTTATTTAACATGTGAATAAACACTCGGCTAGAAACAGTGTGATCACTAGTCCTCATCTACTGCTCCCAGCAGCTACTACAGCTGATGAACCATTCAAATCTCCAGCGAAGCACAAGTTAGAAGCGCCCAACACCGTAGCACCAGCCTCTCCAAGTTACACTATCACTCACCTTGCAGGTGATAACCAGCTACTACCACTGGGTCGTCACGCACACAATCTAGATAACTAGATTTATATACACCGCGTTGCAGAGGTGTTAATGGAGTGTTGAGGAGAGTGTAGACACTGGTGTTGCCACAGCACCGTCCACGACCACAGTGTTAACGTACACTCGCCTGGATGGCCGACACTGCTCCTCCCCCTTACACGCCACACACAATACATATATATCTTATTTTATCTCCCATTTTCCTGATTGTATTCACACAAAAATATGCTGCATGTATACATATGTGTTCCGTAATTGGCAAGAGGAGCTAAAATTAATACTGGATAGCGTAAATAATGCAAGATATGTGTATAAAGGTGAGAAAGTAAGGGGGTAGCGGCAACTTACAGTACTGTGGTCATGTGACCAGAGAGACCAATGAGCGGCCAGACACACTCATCCCACACACTCTCGCACTTTTCAAAAAACGTTAATATATCGCCAATAAAATATTAAAAACTTGCATTACGTAGATATGTATGTATGAATTCCAGCAACGTAGAAGCTTAAGGTGATCACAGTAGTTACGGAACAATATATGATACAAAAAAGGCTACTTATTTAAAAGCGATCTACTAGCGATCAGCTACTCCACGAAATAAACAATGAAAGATAAATATTTTAACACACACACACACACACACACATCCCTAAATTTCCCCCCTCCCCACTAAAATCAATATCTACATTGCATTACACTTTCCAGACATACACAGCCTCATAGCTTCGATCTCAAGGATGTTCCTGCGTGATCAATATTCTTACTTATAAAACAGTTTCTAGTACGGTTATTTAGGCACAGGTACACATAAATACGGTTACACAAACTATCATAAATAGTGACATATGTGTATATT
This sequence comes from Cherax quadricarinatus, assembly GCF_038502225.1. Classification (NCBI taxonomy): domain Eukaryota; kingdom Metazoa; phylum Arthropoda; class Malacostraca; order Decapoda; family Parastacidae; genus Cherax; species Cherax quadricarinatus. The sequence goes on along the minus strand of NC_091306.1, from coordinate 5,575,419 downwards.
ACCTAGACCCTAGGGTAACCCTAAATTATTTAAACATATTATTTACATAATGCGTATCAGTAGCAGCGACTTCGGGGTCACAAGAAACCCTACGTTCAGTTCTTAAGCGGGTGGAGCCGCTGGGCATCTTTCCTCACACCTGTTGCCTCTGTTAAGATAAGATAAGATTTCGTTCGGATTTTTAACCCCGGAGGGTTAGCCACCCAGGATAACCCAAGAAAGTCAGTGCGTCATCGAGGACTGTCTAACTTATTTCCATTGGGGTCCTTAATCTTGTCCCCCAAGATGCGACCCACACCAGTCGACTAACACCCAGGTACCTATTTGCTGCTAGGTGAACAGGACAACAGGTGTAAGGAAACGTGTCGAAATGTTTCCACCCCGCCGGGAATCGAACCTGGGCCCTCCGTGTGAGAAGCGGGAGCTTTAGCCACCAGGCCACCGGGCCACCTAGCAGCAGGTAGGTACCTGAGTGTTAGCCGACTGTTGTGGGTCGCATCCTGGAGAAGAGAACCAAAAGATCCCAGCGGAAATAAGCCACCCTGATTAGCTTCCTTGGATTATCATGGATTATTCACTCTCTCATTAACACGTAAAATACCGTGTAAGTCATGAAAGGGCTGCTTACATTCAGTATGCATATGAATGTATATGTACATGTGTGTGTGAATACACATTAACCTGTACTTTCTTTCAAGTTTGGTGTGGTAAAACACTAGTACCAAGAACAAGCGGCTAGCAACGCCTGTACAAATCATTGAAAACAAAGGAACTTTGAAAGGTGCACTGTTTGAATGTTCGGATGTAGTACAGGTAAGAAAAAAATTATTGTTAATACATATTATGAATGAAAAGAAGCTGGATGTCCCAGAACTAAGCAAAACAAAACTAAAAGGTATGGGACGATTGTAATGGTGAAGAATAAGTAGTGATGAATAGGGTATATGTGAGAGAACTATTTTTTTTCTTTATTTAGCATCATAAGGTACACAAATACTTTCCACTCTAATCTTGAATATTTTCAACAGGTACTGGGGTTTCTTACTTCAGAAAGACTTGAGCTTTCTAATACGAACACAGCTACTTCTCTTTATTGCCAGGTGGGCAGGGACAACGAGGTTGTAAGGTGAGATTAAGACACATGTGCAACATCTGGGTATCTTTATTGTAGACGTTTCGCCATCCAGTGGCTTTATCAATACAAATTCTAGGACATAACTTGAAGACAGTAGAACTATGTACAGAAGATGAGGTAATCAGTCCCTCAACCTAGGAGTAGGTGCGAAGAGCACCATAGTCGTGGAGAATCTCCACGACTATGGTTGAGGGACTGATTACCTCATCTTCTGTACATAGTTCTACTGTCTTCAAGTTATGTCCTAGAATTTGTATTGATAAAGCCACTGGATGGCGAAACGTCTATAATAAAGATACCCAGATGTTGCACATGTGTCTTAAACTCATCTTGTCGGTATTATATACCATTCGTACACGAGGTTGTAAGGTAACATTCCCATATACTTCTACTTGCGAACTAGACTTATAGAAATACTAGTGGTAACAGTAAATGATTAGTTATGGTAAAAAGGAGGGGTGTATCGTCAGTACCATCAGTGGGTAAGAGAGAAGTGAAAATGAATGAACGAAATCAGATAGTTAATAGATATAAACATCCATCGGGTGAATCCGCTCTCTATCACTAGACTGCTCAGGTTACAATACAAAGGCATAAACTTATCTTGCCTAGGTAATGTTTGAGACACATGGCATTAATAATAGAGAAGGCCAAGCACCGGTCTAATATAATACTTCATAATAGCAACAATGTTTTAAATCAGGTGTTAATTTCGGCTCTCTAACGGGAACTGAACGCTCTGCCTGCTTTCTTCATTGTTTAAGCTTTAAAGTTCATAGTGGAAAATCACTGCGAGCAGATGAATGGCATCTTAAAGTTGAGATCTCGAAACTAAGGCAACAGCATCAAACTGCACGTGGAAATATAAGACTCCATCTTAGAGATTAAAACAAGCGTCAACAATTTAACTCCTCCCAGAAAAGAATCCTTTATTTCCCACTAATGTAAGATCTTACTAGGGACTGATATAGTGAGGAAGAGATTTTCTAGGCAGAGCATCGCCTATACTGGGGTGAATCTAGAAACAAATTTGTAAACCTATAAATTTAGGTAATGCTAATTGTTGTGTATGAATAGTTTTGTAGAGATATATATGTTAGTATATTGTCCCCGTATAATGTTATCTCTAGTGTAAAAAACAGGATCTTCGAATTACAATTCTCAGCTCACCTGAACAACGTTGATGTTATTATTGCATCAAAAGATTAACTTACCTCATATTATTTAATTAAAATTTCACCAGCAGTCCAGATCGACTACGTCGAAGTTCCTTAAAGCATACAGTAAAAAACAAATCACATTACTACCAATTAACACAACCTTAGTGATATATACTGACCCGAATGCTAACATGTATTTCAACACTTGAAAATATTTCTCACATGGAATATAATTATATAAATTGAACCAGCCAGTTCTGGACAAGGAATGCATGGGGACGCCATAGTCATTTTGATGTAAACAAACCATAACACGGGTGGGGTTTGAACCCGCGATCGTGTGATTACGATTTCTTGAGTCATATTGATGTAACAAGATGGGTGACGCATTATCCTATGTTAAATACTGATCGTTGTACATAAATGATTACAATACCGACAAGATGAAGAATTAGATACATGTGCAACATCTGGGTATCTTTATAGACGTTTCGCCAACTAGTGGCTTTACCAATACAAGGTCATAATGTGAAGAAGGTAGAATTATATACAAAAAATGAGGTAATTAGTCCCTCTGTCTTGGAGTTAATGAAGAGTACTGTTGTCGAAACGTCTATAAATAAAGACACCCAGATGATGCGCATGTGTAAGAATACTGATCTATCACCCTAATTCATTCATAATTATAGACTTTAATAAGAGATCACCTTAATTTACAATTTTTTTAACTAGGTTAACTAGGTTAAATCTACATAAATAATATGCTACATAATACGCGAACTCATTATAACATGTACCCTCTAGATCACTGTAAAAATTTGTGATAATGGTATATATATATATATATATATATATATATATATATATATATATATATATATATATATATATATATATATATATATATATATATATGTAGGGAAGTACCACCTCTATAGCTGGACTGGGGACCCTCATCCTCAGAGAAGACAATAAACGTACCTCAGGGAAAAATCAAGATTCTCCCCGGAGCTGTTTGAATATTTTCTTATCCTACCACCCCCTATATTTTATATTCTATGTGAACATTTATTAATAAATGGAATACATTTGCAGAAAAACACAAACATGAATACAATGGTACAATGTATTAAAGATCATGAATTTCCTCCAGCTCCTCCGAAGTCGGACGCGAGCCAAGTATGCAGCAAGCATTTCCCCTCTGGATGGCCATGTTGAGGCGCTGGAACATGAAAGTGGCTGCCCTTGGGTCCCTGGTGGTGCCGATGAGCCTGGAACCCAATTCTTTAAGGAAACGTGTGGCATTTTTTCCCCATGATCCCAAGGTCTCTGATCCCACTGGGACAAACTGATACTGTTGGCTTATGTCCCTGTACTTGCTGATCTTGTACTCCTCCCTGTGGTCAGCACCTCCTCCCTGTCGCCCAACACTGTGATGGATATAGGTGTCAGCCAGTGTGGACACACAGGTATAGTCCCATGCTAAGAGCTTGCCATTCTTCCATGGATAGATGGTGATCCCGTCGGGGCGCTTTGCTGAGTTGTGGGTATTGCTGGCTGCTAGTGATCGGGGCTCCCTCTCGGCTGGGCATCCAGCTGTAGCAAGGGTTCTCTTTATGATGTCGTTGACCTCATAGTGTCTTGCATGCCAACCCTTAGTTTTGGAACAGTTAAGACCATGTAGACCGTATTGGTCTGCTTGCGCTTCGCTGCAAATACACATATATTCTGTGTGAACTGGGGCAGCAAGGCGCAGAGCCACTGTAATACGGAGGGTCTTAGGGTCGAGTCACATTCCCATTGCCGATATGGGAACTGTCCCAAAATACCGAAGCGTCGAAAAATGCAGTATTTTTCGATTCCATAAATCGTAATAATTTTATAAATTACATCGAATCCTATAACGAAACAAGCTTGCTTGACAGTGAAAAAAAATTCACTGGCCGCCCTCCCAATCCAACAGTGCCGGTGACGGCACTATATCACCTATCAATCATCCATGACACTGTGCCAGGCCCATGACACAGATGGTGGAACCTCGCCCCCCATCTTCCACTGAACGAGCTATACGGGGTTAGTGCTCCCCGAAAAGCAATACAGATTAATTTTTCCTTTCGAACAATATAATAATAATAATAATAATAATAATAATAATAATAATAATAATAATAATAAGAAGAAGAAGAAGAAGAAGAAGAAGAAGAAGAATCCGTTGATTTAACTCAAGACACACCACGCGGGGTCCTCCCTCATTTTTTTCACTCTGTACCCCTGTTGAAGGTTCTCCTAGCCTTAACAACCTTCCTCGTCTGAACAGGTTCCAGGTTGTCCAGGTTGGGACTCGCAGTGACGTCTAGAAGAGGTTTAACCTTGCTATTGAAGGTTCTCCTAGGTTTAACAATTTTCCTCGGCTGAACAGGAGCCGTGGGACTCACAGCATTTTTGGAAAGAGGAATATCGGGAAGACCTGGAGTCACACATTCCTAGGTTGTCTCCTAGGAGACCTTAGGGGCGGTGGAGAATTTGGATGAGAGTTAATCATATGGATTAATAATTTTGTGCCTCGGATACTTTTGAGCTTTTCTAGAGTGACTAACCCTTTCCCTACCCTGAGACGTGGGAATGACTAACGATCTCTCACACACGACCGTAGTGGGAGTGCCTAATGCTCTCTCAGTTACGATCGTAGTGGGAGTGCCTAATGTTCTCTCAGTTACGATCGTAGTGGGAGTGCCTAATGCTCTCTCAGTTACGATCGTAGTGGGAGTGCACGTCTCCGGAGGTACAAGAGATGTATACTTCTCCTGTGAGACGGTAGTACATATGGAGAGGTCTTGAGAAGAGATACACGCCTCGGTCGTACCATCTAATTTTCTTATACTGTCTCTCCTGTGAACCCTTTTCTGCCTCCGTACACTATCAACAGTTTTTCTACAATTATTTTCTTTCAAGATCCTGGAATGATAAATATTCTGAGGTGGTACATTAGGGATGTGCACCTCCTCAGGTACAACACGCTAGGGTTGCAACTCCCCAGTAACATCAGGGATGTGCACCTCCTCAGGTATAACACGCTAGGGTTGCTACTCCCCAGTAACATCAGGGATGTGCACCTCCTCAGATATAACACGCTTGGGTTGCAACTCCTCAGTAACATTAGGAATGTGTACCTCTTTAGGTGCAGCACGATGAGTGAACACTCTTTTGAGGACATAGTCGGGAACACACAGTGTCCGAGATGCAATAGGGACGGGAGTGCACTTTTGATGACGATCAACAGGCTCCCTAGTGAGCTTTTCATCCAGTTATGTTTCACTAAAATACTTACCCTGCACCATTGAGCCACATTTCTAATCCTACACTATTGTTTCCTCTCCAGTTTTCGTTTAACAGGTGTGACCTTTAGGAATCACCGTCACCTTATCCTACACTTTTGTCTCCTGTACTGTGTTCTCCGTCGTTTGGACGCTTTTAACCTGAGGACCCCTCACCCAAGGGTCTTCTTCCAATCGAGTATCACTGAATAAAAAAATCTCTCTTGCAATGTAAGGTGATGGCTGGTCTGGAAACTGAGACGCCCTCACTCGACATATTTCTTCACCTAGAGCCATTTTTTATTCAAACTCCTGTTGACGGCACCGTTGACGTTCTTGGGTAACCAGATATGCAGCGAACTGCAAAAGCACGTAGCATATTGCAGTGCATACCAAGCCAAAGTATGGGCGCCACATCGTCAAGGAACCCAGGATAAAACACGCGAATCCAACGAAAATTTTAACTTTTCGATCCATTGCAATATTTACTCGCAGATTTATTTTTCTCGGTAATCTGAAAATAATGTACTCTAAAGGAAAGCCAACTACTATATTACGTAAAATAAAATTAGATTATTAATATATCTACCTTGGAACGCTCTTTTTCTATGACATCTATATTTCTCTGAAGCTTTTATACCACAAAAGAACTTATAGATTAGACAAGAGATAGCAAGAATTAGCCTTCAAAAACAGGATATGTTGAATTTTTTTTAAATTGGAAAACTATAATGTTATGTTACAGGAAGTTATAAACAACACTAACCTATATTTGATATAAGCAGATGTTTATGTTGGTAGTGATGATGGTGGTGTTGGTGTGATGATAGTGGTGTGTTGGTGGTGGCGTGGTGTGGTGATGATGGTGGTATGTTGGTGGTCATGGTTTGGTGATGATGGTGGCATGTTGGTGGTCATGGTGTGGTGATGATGGTGATATGTTGGTGGTCATGGTGTGGTGATGATGGTGGTGTGTTGGTGGTCATGGTGTGGTGAGGATGGTGGCATGTTGGTGGTCATGGTGTGGTGATGATGGTGGTATGTTGGTGGTCATGGTGTGGTAATGATGGTGGTATGTTGGTGGTCATGGTGTGGTGATGATGGTGGCATGTTGGTGGTCATGGTGTGGTGATGATGGTGGTATGTTGGTGGTCATGGTGTGGTGATGATGGTGGTATGTTGGTGGTCATGGTGTGGTGATGATGGTGGCATGTTGGTGGTCATGGTGTGGTGATGATGGTGGCATGTTGGTGGTCATGGTGTGGTGATGATGGTGGTATGTTGGTGGTCATGGTTTGGTGATGATGGTGGCATGTTGGTGGTCATGGTGTGGTGATGATGGTGATATGTTGGTGGTCATGGTGTGGTGATGATGGTGGTGTGTTGGTGGTCATGGTGTGGTGAGGATGGTGGTATGTTGGTGGTCATGGTGTGGTGATGATGGTGGCATGTTGGTGGTCATGGTTTGGTGATGATGGTGGCATGTTGGTGGTCATGGTGTGGTGATGATGGTGATATGTTGGTGGTCATGGTGTGGTGATGATGGTGGTGTGTTGGTGGTCATGGTGTGGTGAGGATGGTGGTATGTTGGTGGTCATGGTGTGGTGATGATGGTGGTATGTTGGTGGTCATGGTGTGGTGATGATGGTGGTATGTTGGTGGTCATGGTGTGGTGATGATGGTGGCATGTTGGTGGTCATGGTGTGGTGATGATGGTGGTATGTTGGTGGTCATGGTGTGGTGATGATGGTGGTATGTTGGTGGTCATGGTGTGGTGATGATGGTGGTATGTTGGTGGTCATGGTGTAGTGATAATGGTGGTGTGTTGGTGGTCATGGTGTAGTGATAATGGTGGTGTGTTGGTGGTCATGGTGTAGTGATAATGGTGTGTTGGTGGTCATGGTGTAGTGATAATTGTGGTGTGTTGGTGGTCATGGTGTAGTGATAATGGTGGTGTGTTGGTGGTCATGGTGTAGTGATAATGGTGTGTTGGTGGTCATGGTGTGGTGATGATGGTGGTATGTTGGTGGTCATGGTGTAGTGATAATGGTGGTGTGTTGGTGGTCATGGTGTAGTGATAATGGTGTGTTGGTGGTCATGGTGTGGTGATGATGGTGGTATGTTGGTGGTCATGGTGTAGTGATAATGGTGGTGTGTTGGTGGTCATGGTGTAGTGATGATGGTGGTGTGTTGGTGGTCATGGTGTGGTGATGATGGTGGTGCGCTGATGGTCATGGTGTAGTGATAATGGTGGTGTGCTGGTGGTCATGGTGTAGTGATAATGGTGGTGTGTTGGTGGTCATGGTGTGGTGATGATGGTGGTGTGCTGGTGGTCATGGTGTGGTGATGATGGTGGTGTGCTGATGGTCATGGTGTAGTGATAATGGTGGTGTGCTGGTGGTCATGGTGTGGTGATGATGGTGGTGTGCTGGTGGTCATGGTGTGGTGATGATGGTGGTGCGCTGATGGTCATGGTGTAGTGATAATGGTGGTGTGCTGGTGGTCATGGTGTAGTGATAATGGTGGTGTGTTGGTGGTCATGGTGTGGTGATGATGGTGGTGTGCTGGTGGTCATGGTGTGGTGATGATGGTGGTGTGCTGGTGGTCATGGTGTAGTGATAATGGTGGTGTGCTGGTGGTCATGGTGTAGTGATAATGGTGGTGTGTTGGTGGTCATGGTGTAGTGATAATGGTGGTGTGTTGGTGGTCATGGTGTAGTGATAATGGTGTGTTGGTGGTCATGGTGTAGTGATAATTGTGGTGTGTTGGTGGTCATGGTGTAGTGATAATGGTGGTGTGTTGGTGGTCATGGTGTAGTGATAATGGTGTGTTGGTGGTCATGGTGTGGTGATGATGGTGGTATGTTGGTGGTCATGGTGTGGTGATAATGGTGGTGTGTTGGTGGTCATGGTGTAGTGATAATGGTGTGTTGGTGGTCATGGTGTGGTGATGATGGTGGTATGTTGGTGGTCATGGTGTAGTGATAATGGTGGTGTGTTGGTGGTCATGGTGTGGTGATGATGGTGGTGTGCTGGTGGTCATGGTGTGGTGATGATGGTGGTGCGCTGATGGTCATGGTGTAGTGATAATGGTGGTGTGCTGGTGGTCATGGTGTAGTGATAATGGTGGTGTGTTGGTGGTCATGGTGTGGTGATGATGGTGGTGTGCTGGTGGTCATGGTGTGGTGATGATGGTGGTGTGCTGATGGTCATGGTGTAGTGATAATGGTGGTGTGCTGGTGGTCATGGTGTGGTGATGATGGTGGTGTGCTGGTGGTCATGGTGTGGTGATGATGGTGGTGCGCTGATGGTCATGGTGTAGTGATAATGGTGGTGTGCTGGTGGTCATGGTGTAGTGATAATGGTGGTGTGTTGGTGGTCATGGTGTGGTGATGATGGTGGTGTGCTGGTGGTCATGGTGTGGTGATGATGGTGGTGTGCTGGTGGTCATGGTGTAGTGATAATGGTGGTGTGCTGGTGGTCATGGTGTAGTGATAATGGTGGTGTGTTGGTGGTCATGGTGTGGTGATGATGGTGGTGTGCTGGTGGTCATGGTGTAGTGATAATGGTGGTGTGTTGGTGGTCATGGTGTGGTGATGATGGTGGCATGTTGGTGGTCATGGTGTGGTGATGATGGTGGTATGTTGGTGGTCATGGTGTGGTGATGATGGTGGCATGTTGGTGGTCATGGTGTGGTGATGATGGTGGCATGTTGGTGGTCATGGTGTGGTGATGATGGTGGTATGTTGGTGGTCATGGTGTGGTGATGATGGTGGTATGTTGGTGGTCATGGTGTGGTGATGATGGTGGTGTGCTGGTGGTCATGGTGTGGTGATGATGGTGGCATGTTGGTGGTCATGGTGTGGTGATGATGGTGGTATGTTGGTGGTCATGGTGTGGTGATGATGGTGGTATGTTGGTGGTCATGGTGTGGTGATGATGGTGCTATGTTGGTGGTCATGGTGTGGTGATGATGGTGGTGTGTTGGTGGTCATGGTGTGGTGATGATGGTGGTATGTTGGTGGTCATGGTGTGGTGATGATGGTGGTGTGTTGGTGGTCATGGTGTGGTGATGATGGTGATATGTTGGTGGTCATGGTGTGGTGATGATGGTGGTGTGTTGGTGGTCATGGTGTGGTGATGATGGTGGTATGTTGGTGGTCATGGTGTGGTGATGATGGTGGTATGTTGGTGGTCATGGTGTGGTGATGATGGTGGCATGTTGGTGGTCATGGTGTGGTGATGATGGTGATATGTTGGTGGTCATGGTGTGGTGATGATGGTGGCATGTTGATGGTCATGGTGTGGTGATGATGGTGGTATGTTGGTGGTCATGGTGTGGTGATGATGGTGGCATGTTGGTGGTCATGGTGTGGTGATGATGGTGGCATGTTGGTGGTCATGGTGTGGTGATGATGGTGGTATGTTGGTGGTCATGGTGTGGTGATGATGGTGGCATGTTGGTGGTCATGGTGTGGTGATGATGGTGGCATGTTGATGGTCATGGTGTGGTGATGATGGTGGTATGTTGGTGGTCATGGTGTGGTGATGATGGTGGCATGTTGGTGGTCATGGTGTGGTGATGATGGTGGCATGTTGATGGTCATGGTGTGGTGATGATGGTGGTATGTTGGTGGTCATGGTGTGGTGATGATGGTGGTATGTTGGTGGTCATGGTGTGGTAATGATGGTGGTATGTTGGTGGTCATGGTGTGGTGATGATGGTGGTGTGCTGGTGGTCATGGTGTAGTGATAATGGTGGTGTGTTGGTGGTCATGGTGTGGTGAGGATGGTGGTATGTTGGTGGTCATGGTGTGGTGAGGATGGTGGTATGTTGGTGGTCATGGTGTGGTGATGATGGTGGTATGTTGGTGGTCATGGTGTGGTGATGATGGTGGTATGTTGGTGGTCATGGTGTGGTGATGATGGTGGTATGTTGGTGGTCATGGTGTGGTGATGATGGTGGTATGTTGGTGGTCATGGTGTGGTGATGATGGTGGTGTGTTGGTGGTAATGGTGTGGTGATGATGGTGGTGTGTTGGTGGTCATGGTGTGGTGATGATGGTGCTATGTTGGTGGTGTAGTGATGATGGTGGTGTGTTGGTGGTCATGGTGTGTGTGGTGTGGTGATGATGGTGGTGTGTTGGTGGTCATGGTGTGGTGATGATGGTGGTATGTTGGTGGTCATGGTGTGGTGATGATGGTGGTGTGTTGGTGGTCATGGTGTGGTGATGATGGTGCTATGTTGGTGGTCATGGTGTGGTGATGATGGTGGTGTGTTGGTGGTCATGGTGTGGTGATGATGGTGGTGTGCTGGTGGTCATGGTGTGGTGATGATGGTGGTGTGTTGGTGGTCATGGTGTGGTGATGATGGTGGTATGTTGGTGGTCATGGTGTGGTGATGATGGTGGTGTGCTGGTGGTCATGGTGTGGTGATGATGGTGGTGCGCTGATGGTCATGGTGTAGTGATAATGGTGGTGTGTTGGTGGTCATGGTGTGGTGATGATGGTGGTATGTTGGTGGTCATGGTGTGGTGATGATGGTGGTGTGCTGGTGGTCATGGTGTGGTGATGATGGTGGTATGTTGGTGGTCATGGTGTGGTGATGATGGTGGTGTGCTGGTGGTCATGGTGTTGTGATGATGGTGGTGTGCTGGTGGTCATGGTGTGGTGATGATGGTGGTATGTTGGTGGTCATGGTGTGGTGATGATGGTGGCATGTTGGTGGTCATGGTGTGGTGATGATGGTGGTATGTTGGTGGTCATGGTGTGGTGATGATGGTGGTATGTTGGTGGTCATGGTGTGGTGATGATGGTGGTATGTTGGTGGTCATGGTGTGGTGATGATGGTGGTATGTTGGTGGTCATGGTGTGGTGATGATGGTGGTATGTTGGTGGTCATGGTGTGGTGATGATGGTGGCATGTTGGTGGTCATGGTGTGGTGATGATGGTGGTATGTTGGTGGTCATGGTGTGGTGATGATGGTGGTGTGCTGGTGGTCATGGTGTGGTGATGATGGTGGTGTGTTGGTGGTCATGGTGTGGTGATGATGGTGGTGTGCTGGTGGTCATGGTGTGGTGATGATGGTGGTATGTTGGTGGTCATGGTGTGGTGAGGATGGTGGTGTGTTGGTGGTCATGGTGTGGTGATGATGGTGGTGTGCTGGTGGTCATGGTGTGGTGATGATGGTGGTATGTTGGTGATCATGGTGTGGTGAGGATGGTGGTATGTTGGTGGTCATGGTGTGGTGATGATGGTGGTGTGCTGGTGGTCATGGTGTGGTGATGATGGTGGTATGTTGGTGATCATGGTGTGGTGAGGATGGTGGTATGTTGGTGGTCATGGTGTGGTGAGGATGGTGGTGTGCTGGTGGTCATGGTGTGGTGATGATGGTGGTATGTTGGTGGTCATGGTGTGGTGATGATGGTGGTATGTTGGTGGTCATGGTGTGGTGATGATGGTGGTGTGCTGGTGGTCATGGTGTGGTGATGATGGTGGTATGTTGGTGGTCATGGTGTGGTGATGATGGTGGTATGTTGGTGATCATGGTGTGGTGAGGATGGTGGTGTGTTGGTGGTCATGGTGTGGTGATGATGGTGGTGTGTTGGTGGTCATGGTGTAGTGATAATGGTGGTGTGTTGGTGGTCATAGTGTGGTGAGGATGGTGGTGTGTTGGTGATCATGGTGTGGTGATGATGGTGGTGTGTTGGTGGTCATGGTGTAGTGATAATGGTGTGTTGGTGGTCATGGTGTGGTGATGATGGTGGTGTGTTGGTGGTCATGGTGTAGTGATAATGGTGGTGTGTTGGTGGTCATGGTGTGGTGATGATGGTGGTGTGTTGGTGGTCATGGTGTAGTGATAATGGTGTGCTGGTGGTCATGGTGTAGTGATAATGGTGGTGTGCTGGTGGTCATGGTGTAGTGATAATGGTGGTGTGCTGGTGGTCATGGTGTAGTGATAATGGTGGTGTGCTGGTGGTCATGGTGTGGTGATGACGGTGTGAAGGTGATGTACTGATAATGATGGACTTGTGTTCGAGGCGGTGTGATGATGACGGAGCATGTTCGTTTTGTGATGTGTTGATGGTGATAATGGTGATGATGGTGAGGTGCTGCAAAACAGCGATATATATTAACCATCTAGGTTAGCTTACTCCCCCCCCCATCTAGCAACATCAACATTGTTACTAGGCTGCATAAGTACTGCATAAGTTTTATTTAATTCTGACGATAGTTTCCACTCAATAACTAATACCTCCTCTTATCGTCTTCAAATTATTGACACTGATGTATTACATGAGATGTAAGACGCTGTTTAGCTGCAAATTTTAAATTTTTAGTGAATTTATTAAAAAACTGAAATCGTTGGATTCTAAATAATTCCTGGAGAATGCCTCTTCTGATATGCTTGAAACTTTCAGTGTTGATGGCCTTTATTAAACGAAACCTTGGCTTTTGCTTTGAAGTATGTAAATTTTATAAACAGCCAAATTTATTAAATTAATTTGGTCTTTAGGAGCTTTGTCAAGCCGTAATGGCTCGATTTTTTAAAAGTCTGGAGAGCGAAACGTTGCCACGATAAAATGTCACATTAGTTACATGTGTTCATTTACCTGACATTTTCTTGGTAATTCTACCATTATTACTATGCCACGCATTCATTGTCTGGCCACTTTTCTCAAATAACGAGGAAAAAACTTGGTCTTTTTCCAAAAATTGAGGAATAAATTTCGTAGCCTTCTCAAAATTAAATAATTCTGATTTTTACCCCTGTTCCTTGTTGAGAAACAAATTGTCTTTCTTGTTTTCTTCTGCCCTAAGGATTCCTAACTCCTTTTCCTCCCGGAGCCTCGTACCTTCAATACTCCTCCGGTCTTTTTTCTCCCAAACTGGAGCTACTGTTAACATTAATTAAAACCTCAGCTTCATTATTTCCAACATTAACAGTGAGTCAGGGAAGTCTTCCCCAAGGCTCCCATCATCAGCAGTGGGATGTGAGCCAGGGAAGTCTTCCCCAAGGCTCCTATCATTAGCAGTGAGGTGTGATCCAGGGAAGTCTTCCCCAAGGCTCCCATCATTAGCAGTGAGGTGTGATCCAGGGAAGTCTTCCCCAAGGCTCCCATCATTAGCAGTGAGGTGTGATCCAGGGAAGTCTTCCCCAAGGCTCCCATCATTAGCAGTGAGGTGTGAGTCAGGGAAGTCTTTCCCAAGGCTCCCATCATTAGCAGTGAGGTGTGATCCAGGGAAGTCTTCCCCAAGGCTCCCATCATTAGCAGTGAGGTGTGATCCAGGGAAGTCTTCCCCAAGGCTCCCATCATTAGCAGTGAGGTGTGATCCAGGGAAGTCTTCCCCAAGGCTCCCATCATTAGCAGTGAGGTGTGAGTCAGGGAAGTCTTTCCCAAGGCTCCCATCATTAGCAGTGAGGTGTGATCCAGGGAAGTCTTCCCCAAGGCTCCCATCATTAGCAGTGAGGTGTGATCCAGGGAAGTCTTCCCCAAGGCTCCCATCATTAGCAGTGAGGTGTGAGTCAGGGAAGCCTTTCCCAAGGCTCCCATCATTAGCAGTGGGGTGTGAGTCAGGGAAGTCTTCCCCAAGGCTCCCATCATTAGCAGTGAGGTGTGATCCAGGGAAGTCTTCCCCAAGGCTCCCATCATTAGCAGTGAGGTGTGATCCAGGGAAGTCTTTCCCAAGGATTCCATCATTAGCAGTGGGGTGTGAGCCGGGGAAGTCCTCCCCAAGGCTCCTGTCACTACTAGAATCCCTGCTGCTTCCAGATATTTTGTAAACTTTAGGAAAATTGTAGTAAAAAGAAGTCTACCTATTACTCTTAAGGGAGAAAACTAATTGTGCAAAATAGTAAATCACAAAATAAGAAATTATCAGGGACACAGCTTAACATATTCCCCTAAAAAAATTACACAAAATTTCAGTACATTTACAGGGAATTACTATCATGAAATAACCCACTAAAACTTATTAAACTCACACAAATAAAATCAAAGGTAAATATTTTTTATTGTACCAGATTAAATTTTTATTTACTGTAAATATTTCTGTTGTAAGTCCTTCCTATGATCCAACACTACCTGACCACCCTAGGCTCCAGGTGGCCCTAAATTAAAAATAATTATCGGACCTTCCAGATTTTAAAATTGCATTATCACCATTAACCGATAATTATTCCTGACAAGGTTCCCGAGTTACGAAGTTAGGGCACATCTTATTGGTTGACAATTGTCTAGGGGTAAGCACGATTGCCTTAAACAAAATAAAACAAAAGCACCTCAGGACCAGACTCCCTCGTAAACTCAAAAACAACGCTAAACTGGTGATCAATATCTTGGCTAATAAACCTCAAGGAAAGTTAAATGAACTCTAAGAAAATAAACATAATTTAACAATTAGTATATAACTCAAGAAATCGTAATGACACGATTGCAAACAAACCATACCCCCGGCCGGGATTGAACCCGCGGTCATAGAGTCTCAAAACTCCAGCCCGTCGCGTTTTGAGACTCTATGACCGCGGGTTCAATCCCGGCCGGGGGTATGGCTTGTTTGCAATCGTGTCATTACGATTTCTTGAGTCATGTTGACGGCAGTGAAGGGACTTGAGCTAGAGTTCGTCACGGCCACGCTAGCTGGAGATTCGTCTGTAAAAACTTGCATTTGTGGTCACAGTGATGCCTGTGCTAACCTTCATATGGTGTAGAAATATACCTAGTTGGATGAATCTTATTGTGGCTAGCTGGTCTAGTGGCTAACGCGACAGGCTGGAGTTTTGAGACTCTATGACCGCGGGTTCAATCCCGGCCGGGGGTATGGTTTGTTTAACTAGTATATACATCACTAAGAACAAATATATACATCACTAAGAACTATATATACATCACTTACTCTACCCTCAATACACATCACAAAAACCATAGTTTACACACTCGTAAACTCTATCAGGTGGTTAAAGTAGGGATGTAAGAAAGTTACCATGGCCAATGTCCAGTGCGGGCCGGTATTATCCAAGCCTGTTGGTAAATACACTCTTATTTCGGCCCCTTTTTGGGGCCTAGTTCCTAGGCCTTTTGTGTATCAATATGCTCTTGCGCTACCGTCCACAGGATGGATATGGGGTGCACAATAAGCTAGCCACTTCGGTGGCAAATCTAATCTAAAGCTACCCTGAGTCACTCACCACCCACGTAAACAACAGGGCCAAGCACCTCTTAGGAACCTGCGTTACCTTGATGAGTTTCGAGAGTCTTACCATTCTAGGAGCCCGGTCATGGGCCAGGCATATCTGGTGCTAACATTGTCAACCAGGCTGTTGCTGCTGGAGGCCCGCTGTCCTACATATAAGATAAATATACATTACCTACGCAAGGTACCATTGTGTCAGACACTGCATACATTACTCATGGCTCACGAAATCGTAATGACACGATTGCAAACAAACTATACCACGGGTGGGGTTTGAACCCGTAATCAGTCTCTCTCAAAACTCCAGACCTTCCTATGGTGTAGAAATATACCTAGCTGGAGGACTCTTATTGAAACTAGCTGGCCCAGTGGCTAACGCGACGGTCTGGAATTTTGAGACTCTCTGATCACGGGTTCAAACCCCACCCGTGGTATGGTTTGACTGCATACATTACCTACTACGACCTGGACATAAACACTACACATACGCCTACTTACCTCTCACATGACAGCCATAGGAAAATAAGTTTATTTAGGCACACGTACACGTAAGTACAATTACCAAATATAGCGTATAGATAAGACTGGTTATAAATGACCATAATTTTTAAAGGGGTGGACCGGTAAGCCAGCGGAAGGCCTCGGTCAGATGACCAAAAGCTCCAAAGGCGGGTCATCATCTGACTAAGACCCGCGTCAGGAAACATTTGTCCTGTTTCCTGACGAACCTTACCTAACCTAGCGTATAGATTATCTAGGATAACTAAAAAAAAAGTCAGAGTGATTAATTTCCATCTGGGTTCTTACCAACACTTCCCTTGTAGAGATGTCACTCGTGTAAAGGCGTCTACAAAAGGCAGGTATGAATTATACATAAAGAATGATTAAAAAACAGAGCACAATACCGCGACTGGGACAATATACAAATAAACCGCGCATGGGAGAATAAAACTCATGACGACCCCAATGGAAATAAGTCATTTTGTCTGACCTTTTTTTTGGGTTATCCTAGGTAATTTACACATGTTACTATGTATGATAATCTATGTAACTGTAGTTGTGCATACCTGAATAAACTTACTCCGAAACGTCCTGTGTACGGGTTATCTGTGAATGAATTACCCATCTGCGGACTTTTTTCTTCACATTATAAACAACTTATTTTATATTACAAAACTGTAAATAAATTTAGCACACTGAGGCAGTAGACTGCATAACAACATCCCTCAGTAAACATCCTGTCAACACACACCAAACATCAGATAAACACTGTCAACACACACCAAACATCAGATAAACACTGTCAACACACACAAACATCAGATAAACACTGTCAACACACACAAACATCAGATAAACACTGTCAACACACACAAACATCAGATAAACACTGTCAACACACACAAACATCAGATAAACACTGTCAACACACACAAACATCAGATATTATTATTATTATAATCAAGGGGGAAGCGCTAAACCCGGAGGATTATACAGCGCCTGGGGGGGGGATATGTGGAAGGCATTCAGGCTTAATTCGGGGAACTGGAGCACAGATCCAATTCCCTAAATCAAGAGCCCCTCACCAACATCAAGGAACCTTCCTTGAGGGGCAAACATCAGATAAACACTGTCAACACACACAAACATCAGATAAACACTGTCAACACACACCAAACATCAGATAAACACTGTCAACACACACCAAACATCAGATAAACACTCCAGGGAACACCTGGTGCTTTACATACTCGTGTAATGTGACCTGATGTTGGCAAAAAAAAACTTCTAAATGTTTTCGTTTAGTATCAAGACAATATTGGTGGCATCTAGGACGACATTTACCCACTTCCGGGAGAGCGCTCTATAAATTTCTGAAGCCTCGAGTATTTCTGGTGTAACTAGTCACAGTAACAACAGCGTCAACGATGTGCACTATGCATCTCCAACAGCACTAAGGATATGTTGGCTGGTTGCAACATATCTTCAAGACGCCATTAATGTCTGGCAGATGGAGTGTTTGTGTTGCTTCTTGCTTGTTGACTGGGACCAGCTGGTTATTACTACAATTAAAACTAAGCGCTAAAACCACAAGGGTCATACAGCGATGTTATATTCGTGGATGTCTTAAAATTATCATCTCCAATATGGTATGGTGACACTGTCGAAGCACTAATTAAACTTACAAGAAGTCGATGGGTACGGTGCAGCTACCAGAGATGTAAACAGTGGCTGTAGCTGCAGTATTTGAGGAAGGAAACAGACGGGAAGCATTGAGTTTCAGGCCAGCATTATTGACATGCATACTGTGTAAGGTAATGGAGAGGATAATTAGGAGAGTGGTGGAGCACCTGCAGAGACGCTGCTTCATAAACAGCTGACACGGGAACAGAAGTAAAGCAGGACAGGCAAGGATAAGTGGAGTGTATATTTCTGGAAATCCAGAAACTACGAAACTTAAATGAATACAACTTCCATCGAACTGATGTTTACACTGCAGACTAAATTGTTTGTCATCCTAATGGCACTAAAGTTAGCTTATATGACCTTGAACTTGACTATGATTATTACCGATAAATCTTACCAAATGTCTAGAAGTAAAGATCTATATGGGATATGAAAACGTGCAATTATATTAAGTTTTATAACAATTATACGTTTTCAAAACCAATTTCGATCTATACCTCTAGACTTTTGGTAAGGTTTGTAGTAACAGTGTCTGCTTCATCTTTTAACATTCTAATAAGTACAGTGTTAATCTCAATCCTGTCAGTGATATTAGGAACATCAAGCTCTTTCCACATAATTATTAATTAAGAACCTTGGTAGCAGGTTACGGAGATATTGGGGAGGGAGATAAAAAAACTGGAAACTGAGCACAGAGTAAGGGACAAGAGGCTGAAAACTTTCAAATAGGAGAATATGAGAGTGAACATAGTACCTAGCATATCACCAGAGGTGCACATCAGCCTAATTATCTCTGCCAGAGGTGCACATCAACTCAGTAATCTCCGCCAAAGGTGAACATCAACCCAGTAATCTCCGCCAGAGGTGGGCATCAACCCAGTAATCTCCGCCAGAGGTGTAACATCAACCCGGTAATCTCCGTCAGAGATGCACATCAGTCCAGTAAGCTCCGCTAGAGGTACACAGTAACTTCCACCAGAGGAGTCTATTAACCCAGTGATAGTGGTGGTAGTGTTGTTGTTAGTGGTGGTGGGGGAAGGAGTGACAACTAACCCACCTCACAATCTCTGCTGCCAAATATTTGTCCTTCTTACAACCTTCCCCTCCCTCTCCACCCCTCTCCTACCTATACTTCTATCCATATAAAACCCTATCCCCCATCAGGTGCCGGGAGAGCAGTGTAGCTCACAATCACAAAGTCAAGGGTTCGATTCCCTGGCGCGGAGAAACACATGAACCAGTTTCCTGACACCCTTGCCCACCTGACATCCCTACTGCCCCTGTTCATATAACACCCCTGCCCACCTGACAGCAAAAGTAGGTACCGTGTGTAATTGTTATTACAGTCATGAGGGAAAGTGAGCGCTAAACCCGTATGAGCCATACAGAACTTGGGAGAATGTGAGGCAATCAGGTTCGATTTAAGGAAGGAGAGAGATTAGATCCAGTACCTCGAATCAAGAGCTCCTCACCAGCGTCATGGAACCAGTGTGTCAGCAGACTCCTGAGGGTCTCATCCCGGAGGAAATGAGCTACAAGTCTCCAGTGCTAGAAAATGCGACATATATCAGCATAGACATCTACCAGAGTATACTAGAAGGCTAACTTATCGATCCCCCTCTAGCATCTAGCCTGTGTCTGGCTGTGTAACAGTCAGTAAGATTTTTAAAACGCTTTGGGTTTACCTAAATTGTATTACAAGTGGTTGAATAAATACTAACAAATAAAAGTCTGAGAACTCAGTACAACAAATAAAGGGCGTTTGAAGTTATTAATATTTTCATTCAAAATTTCTTTGAAGAATTAAACGTTGTTGAAGAATTGTGTTCCTACACATCACCTGGTGTGTAGCTGTTGTATGTTTATGGAGTATTTATTCTCCACATTTTCTTTAAACTGTTTTTAGTACCTTACAACACTGTACAATATTATACTCTAAAAGAAACTGTACCATCAGGTACGTTACTGTACTGAATTGTACTCCAAAGTACAAGAGGGAGTAGTGTGTGTGTGTGTGTGTGTGTGTGTGTGTGTGTGTACTCACCTAATTGTGTGTGTGTGTGTGTGTGTGTGTGTGTGTATGTGTGTGTGTGTGTGTGTGTTAGTTACCATTTTGTCTTAGGCACATGTCGATTAGACACTAGGCCTGTTCTATATGCGTGTGTGTGTGTGTGTGTGTGTGTGTGTGTGTGTGTGTGTGTGTGTGTGTGTGTGTAGTGTACTCGACTCAGAACGTGAGTGACAAACCAAGCCATTAAAAAATTAACTTCTGACCAAGAACAGCCTCGTTGAACAGTAAAGCAACCAGTTCGCCAAACTGCAAAATGTATAAAGCAGCCGTAAGCAGCACAGCGTCTGGCAAGGAAGAATGAGACAAAGACTATTGTCCCGTAGTTCGGCTGCATGCGCACTCAGCTCACACACTGAGGCTCGTCATTCGATCCCCGGTACGGATGGAAACACGGAGAGTATATTTCCTTGAGATACCTGCTATCCCTGTTTACGTAGCAGTAAATAAATACTTGGGTGTTAGCCGACTGGTGTGGGTAGCATCCTGGGGACAAAATCTAATTTTCCCGAAATACTCTGCTATAACAAGGGGCTTTCTATATAGTAGTATATCATTGATGTCAGCTAGATCTGTATAAACTGTACATGTACTTGTAGGAATAAAGATAAAAAGGCAAAAAAAAAAAAACTTCCAAATTACTAAATCTGAGTACAGCAGATTCCAAACCTCCGACTAGATGCTAGTCATAACAAGGTAGGTCTAGAGTTAGACCAGGAACCTGAGGCACAGAAAGTGTCTCACGACACAACCTCAGAAAGTGTCAAAATTCACTAGCTATTAAATAAGGATCTGTGAACTAAGTTGCAGAGTTATGAGATACGTGTTCCGGCTCACCAATGGATACATACTCTACCAGAAAACTGTCTAAGTGAAAGAAAACAGCGTTTTCCCAAACGAAGTAGAGAAGATAGGTGTTGCCTCGATAATTTCCACCTAGAGAGAGAGACAGTGTGTGAAACAAACGCTGCAGGTAGGAGATCAGGTGTCCTCCTGGCTTACCACACCTCCCAGATATCAAACAAATGAGCAGATAGTTGAGCAGTATGGGTAGCCAATCAGAACTCAAATTTGCAAGCAATTGTGTAGTTCATGTTACATCCTACTTGTAAATGTAGCTAAAGATATAAAACAATCAATACCCTGAAGTTTGTTATTTTTGTTTTAGATGTTAATGAAAATAATACCGTAGTCGTAAGCTCCTCTCTTCTATGTGCGGGTTATTTGTGTATTAGATGAAAGAAGAAATATACACAAGAATTATTGCATCATTTTTCTGAAGATGCTACAATCGTTTCCTGCGATTGTTCCCTCATCTTTTTTTGGGTTATTGTTTTGACTCGTTTCTCCATAGTTTACTCCATCGTCTGGCCACCTGGTTCTCTGCATTAGTCTTACACTGGACCTGGACCTGGTGGCTAAAGCTCCCGCTTCACACACGGAGGGCCCGGGTTCGATTCCCGGCGGGTGGAAACATTTCGACACGTTTCCTTACACCTGTTGTCCTGTTCACCTAGCAGCAAATAGGTACCTGGGTGTTAGTCGACTGGTGTGGGTCGCATCCTGGGGGACAAGATTGAGGACCCCAATGGAAATAAGTTAGACAGTCCTCGATGACGCAATGACTTTCTTGGGTTATCCAGGGTGGCTAACCCTCCGGGGTTAAAAATCCAAACGAAATCTTATCTTTTCTACCTTTTCTATGTATATGTTCCTATGTTTGAGGTTAATCACAGGCTTCTAACAGTAGCTCCTGGGCCCCGCCTCTCAGCTACTAATCGTTCTATTTGATGCTTACATCAGCTTCTGTTGAGACAAATAATCAAGAAACAGAAGAACCTTAATTATTAATTATATGGATCCTTCTGTTATCTTGAGTCTGTGTATCACAACTTGTTGCTGTCTTGCATTTGTATAGGAATTAGATATTCCCCGAGGTCTCATTATGTTGTGGAGATATTTGTTTTGTTCTTCCCTGGAGTATACCTGGAGAGGGTTTCAGGGATCAGCGCCCCCGCGGCCCGGTCCGTGACCAGGCCTTATGGTGGATCAGGGCCTGTTCAACCAGGCTGTTACTGCTGGCCGCACGCAAACCGATGTACGAACCACATCCCGGTTGGTCAGGTACTGATTTTAGGTGGCTGTCCAGCGTCTTCTTGAAGACAGCCAGGGGTCTGTCATTTCTTCAAGGGCTCCGTGCTAAAACTTGAGAATAGTTATCCTTATCGGTTTCAAACTTTCAGTGTCGGTGTCTTAATTAAAGAAGGGTTGAAACTGATATTGGCATGTGTCGATACCAATTTACCAAATTATTTAAAAACAAATCGTAGGGGTATTATTATCTGTACGATAAAAGTTTTAAAGATTTGTGGGTACAAACTTACCAGTGTTCTAATGTACCTAAACAAATTATCTGTTTTTTTAAGCTATAACTGAAAAATGCTTCTTCTTATCGGCTTCAAACTTTCCAAGCTGGTGATGTATTTTGATCAAAGGAACGTTTACATTATTTTTGGGCTATGTGAGTCCCAATTTGCCAATTATATTAAGTAAATTTGGATATTTGGATACTTCAGATCTTCACTTGTTTTTTTTTTTTTTTTTGCTAAATAGCTGCCAATTTACCAATAAGAGGCTTTAATACAGTTTTATATATTAAATACTGAATATTTTACGTGATTGTTGACACTTTAAAATAGAATATAACTGTAAAGAGGAAACCTAAAAAAAAATAAAAACAAAAACTTACATTTTTATGGCACTTTTAAGTTTGACAAATTTATTATAGTTTTCCATCACGAAATATTAAAAAAAAACTCTTTGTTTTAATAAATATTCATTATTATTGTTATTATTGTGTTAATAAGAGCGTTATACAACATTTATAAGAGATTTTAATGAATAAAGTGAGCTCCTGCTCCAGGTACTCTTGAAATATTGAGCTCCTGCTCCTGGTACTCTTGAAATATTGAGCTCCTACTCTTGGTACTCTTGAAATATTGAGCTCCTACTCTTGGTACTCTTGAAATATTGAGCTCCTGCTCCTGGTACGCTTGAAATATTGAGCTCCTGCTCTTGGTACTCTTGAAATATTGAGCTCCTGCTCTTGGTACTCTTGAAATATTGAGCTCCTGCTCCTGGTAATCTTGAAATATTGAGCTCCTGCTCCTGGTACTCTTGAAATATTGAGCTCCTGCTCTTGGTACTCTTGAAATATTGAGCTCCTGCTCCTGGTACTCTTGAAATATTGAGCTCCTGCTCCTGGTACTCTTGAAATATTGAGCTCCTGCTCCTAGTACGCTTGAAATATTGAGCTCCTGCTCCTGGTACTCTTGAAATATTGAGCTCCTGCTCTTGGTACTCTTGAAATATTGAGCTCCTGCTTATGGTAATCTTGAAATATTGAGCTCCTGCTCCTGGTACTCTTGAAATATTGAGCTCCTGCTCTTGGTACTCTTGAAATATTGAGCTCCTGCTCCTGGTACTCTTGAAATATTGAGCTCCTGCTCCTGGTACTCTTGAAATATTGAGCTCCTGCTCCTGGTACTCTTGAAATATTGAGCTCCTGCTCCTGGTACTCTTGAAATATTGAGCTCCTGCTCCTGGTACTCTTGAAACATTGAGCTCCTGCTCCTGGTACTCTTGAAATATTGAGCTCCTGCTCCTGGTACTCTTGAAATATTGAGCTCCTGCTCCTGGTACTCTTGAAATATTGAGCTCCTGCTCCTGGTACTCTTGAAATATTGAGCTCCTGCTCCTGGTACTCTTGAAATATTGAGCTCCTGCTCCTGGTACTCTTGAAATATTGAGCTCCTGCTCCTGGTACTCTTGAAATATTGAGCTCCTGCTCCTGGTACTCTTGAAATATTGAGCTCCTGTGAGACCTCTACCCACTCTACCGGAGGTATCCCAGCGAGTGAGCACGTCTCCTGTATATCCCAGTGCTTAACAAAATAGGGAATAGCATATGAAGGTACAAATAAAAATGGGAACTATGGCTATAGTTTACTTAATAACATAAAAGGGCTAGAATACAACATATCCTGATGGAAATTTACACAATATAACAATTGACCTATGAGACTTATTACCAGGGGGAAGGGTAGATGTTATCAGTAACACGGACTAGTACTCACTCTTAATTCACCGACCAGCTGACCCGAGATTCCCAATGCGTGGTCCACTACACACGCGGCTGTCCAGAGCTCTCGCTCGACGGACCTGTCACCAACAACCTCTTTGCCCCGCTCTTCCCTGGGCTTATATCGTAGTCAAAGTACCCCCTCCCCAATGGTGTATGTACCACGTGTTACGACCTGACGCCGAGGTCTGACGCTGTTAAGAACAAAAGACCTCAGACGTGGGCGTGACTACCCGACATTTGCTAAGGCAGGTGTGACCATATAATTAGGTCTCCCTAGAGACCTCACAAGCCCATCTGAACTGCATCACACTCCTGCTCCTGGTACTCTTGAAATATTGAGCTGTTCCTGGTACTCTTGAAATATTGAGTTCCTGCTCTTAGTCCCTTGAAGGTGTTGATCTTGTGCTCTTGGTCCTCTTGGGGTGTTGATATCTCTCTCTCTCTCTCTCTCTCTCTCTCTCTCTCTCTCTCTCTCTCTCTCTCTCTCTCTCTCTCTCTCTCTCTCTCTCTCTCTCTCTCTCTCTCTCTCTCAAACATGGTACTACAGTGCCTGATGAGCAATTTGGCACTTGCAAGGACGGAAGCTTAACAATGAGTGCCAAGTTGTGTCACGGGTGGTGCCTGGCTCTTATACACGCACCCACCCACACACACACACACACACACACACACACACACACACACACACACACACACACACACACACACACACACACACACACACACACACACACACACACACACACACACACACACCAGGAGCTGAGTCTCGACTCCTGCAACCACAATTAGGTGAGTACAATTAGGTCAGTACACACCGACAAGGTGGACAGAGACAGGATGTTCCAGAGATGGGACACAGCAACAAGGGGTCACAGTTGGAAGTTGAAGACACAGATGAATCACAGGGATGTTAGGAAGTATTTCTTCAGTCACAGAGTAGCCAGGAAGTGGAATAGTTTGGGAAGCGATGTAGTGGAGGCAGGATCCATACATAGCTTTAAGCAGAGGTATGATAAAGCTCACGGTTCAGGGAGAGTGACCTAGTAGCGACCAATGAATAGGCGGGGCCAGGAGCTAGGACTCGACCCCTGCAACCTCAACTAGGTGAGTACACACACACACATACATACACACACACACACACACACACACACACACACACACACACACACACACACACACACACACACACACACACACACATTTTCTTGGACTGTAAGAAGGCTTTCGACACAGTTCCACACAAGAGATTAGTGCAAGAGCTAGAGAAGCAGGCAGGAATAACAGGAAAGGCACTGCAATGAATCAGAGAATACCTGACAGTAAGGAAACAACGAGTGATGGCATGTGACGAGGTGTAAGAGTGGGCGCCTGTGAATGACATGAAGGAAGGAATAGATTCAGAGGTTTACAGACGAAGCGAAGCTAATGCGAAGAATTCAAACGGATGAGGATCAGGCAGGACTACAAAGGGATCTGGACAGGATAAAAACCTGGTCCAACAACTGGTTCCTGAAGTTTAACACCACCAATGGAAATAAGTCACTCTGTCTGACTTTTTTGGGTTATCCTAGGTTCTCTACACATATGCTGATATGTATGATAATTCTATGTAACTGTATTTGTGTATACCTGAATAAACTTACTTACTTACTTACTTACCAAGTCATGAAGACTGGGGAAGGACAAAGAAAACCACAGACTGAGTACAGGCTACAACCCATACTCAAGGAAAAGGATCTTGGGGTAAGTACTATACTGTGCACATTTGAGGTCCATATCAATCTTATAACTGCTGCAGCATATGGGCGCCTGGCAAACCTACGAATAGCGTTACAATACCTGAGTAAGAAGTCACTCAAGACACTACACAGTGTACGTCAGGCCCATATTGAACTATACAGCACCAGAATGGAACCCACACCTGGTCAAGCACGTCAAGAAATTAGAGAAAGTGCAAAGGTTTGCAGCAAGACTTGTCCCGGAGATGAGGGATATATCCTAGGAGATGTTAAGGGGACTCAACCTGACTACACTGGAGGACAGGAGAGATGGAGGGAAGACATGATAATGTCATGAAATATTGAGAGGAATTGACAAGTTTGTAGGGGCAGAATGTTTCAGAGATGTGACACAGCAACAAGAGGTCACAACTGAAAGTTAAAGACTCAGATGAGTCACAAGGATGTCAGGAAATATTTCTTCAGTCACAGAGTGTCAGGAAGTGTAACAATCTGGAGAGTGGTGCACAATAAAGCTCATGGTGCAGGGAGAGAGTGGACCTAGTAGCGACCAGTGAAGAGGCAGGGGCCAGGAGCTATGAATCGACCCCCACGACCACAATTAGGGATAGACTCTGAAGTGTCCCTGTTCGCAGATGATGTGAAGTTGATGAGAAGAATTAAATCGGATAAGGATCAGGCAGGACTACAAAGAGACCTGGACAGACTGGACACGTGGTCCAGAAACTGGCTTCTCGAATTCGACCCTGCCAAATGCAAAGTCATGAAGATTGGGGAAAGGCAAAGAAGACCACAGACAGAGTATAGGCTAGGTGGACAAAAACTGCAAACCTCACTAAAGGAGAAAGATCTTGGGGTGACCATAACACCGAGCACGTCTCCGGAGACACACATCAACCAGATAACTGCTGCAGTATATGGGCTCCTGGCAAACCTGAGAACAGCATTCCGATACCTTAGTAAGGAATCGTTCAAGACACTGTACACCGTGTATGTCAGGCCCATACTGGAGTATGCAGCACCTGTTTGGAACCCGCACTTGATAAAGCACGTCAAGAAGTTAGAGAGAGAGTACAACGGTTTGCAACAAGGCTAGTTCCAGAGCTCAGAGAAATGTCCTACGATGAAAGGTTGAGGGAAATCGGACTGGCGACACTGGAGGACAGAAGGGTCAGGGGAGACATGATAACGACATACAAGATACTGCGTGGAATAGATAAGGTGGACAGAGACAGGATGTTCCAGAGAGGGGACACAGAAACAAGGGGTCACAATTGGAAGCTGAAGACTCAGACGAGTCACAGGGATGTTAGGAAGTATTTCTTCAGTCACAGAGTCGTCAGGAAGTGGAATAGCCTAGCAAGTGATGTAGTGGAGGCAGGAACCATACATAGCTTTAAGACGAGGCATGACAAAGCTCAGGAATCAGAGAGAGAGGACCTAGTAACGATCAGTGAAGAGGCGGGGCCAGGAGCTGAGTCTCGACCCCTGCAACCACAATTAGGTGAGTACAATTAGGTGAATACACACACACACAAACCCACGGACAGTATTATATCTTATCCACTTCCGTAGACCTGGTCTGAGACCGGGCCGCGAAGACCATGATCTCCACACTTATTTACAAATATCAGAGATCAGTATAATCGGGTCCATGGAAGTCAAGATGCAACGTTAAGGAGTCATGATTCGAACCCCCTTTACTACCACTTGGCGAGTACAGCTGTAGTTGTGTGGTACAGTGACAGGTATGTGGTACTATGACAGGTGTGTGGTACAGTGACAGGTGTGTGTGTGTGTGTGTGGTACAATGACAGGTGTTGTACAGTGACAGGTGTGTGGTACAGTGACAGGTGTGTGGTACAGTGACAGGTGTGTGGAACAGTGACAGGTGTGTGGTGCAGTGACAGGTGTGTGGAACAGTGGCATGTGTGTGGTACAGTGACAGGTGTGTGGAACAGTGACAGGTGTGTGGTACAGTGACAGGTGTGTGGAACAGTGACAGGTGTGTGGTGCAGTGACAGGTGTGTGGTACAGTGACAGGTTTGTGGTACAGTGACAGGTATGTGGTACAGTGACAGGTGTGTGGTACAGTCTCAAGTGTGTGACACAGTGACAGGTGTGTGGTAAAGTGACAGTTGTGTGTGTGGTATAGTGACAGGTGTGTGGTGCAGTGACAGGTGTGTGGTACAGTGACAGGTGTGTGGTACAGTGACAGGTGTGTGGTACAGTGACAGGTGTGTGGTGCAGTGACAGGCGTGTGGTACAGTGACAGGTGTGTGTGGTATAGTGACAGGTGTGTGGTGCAGTGACAGGTGTGTGGTACAGTGACAGGTGTGTGGTACAGTGACAGGTGTGTGGTACAGTGACAGGCGTGTGGTACAGTGACAGGTGTGTGTGGTACAGTGACAGGTGTGTGGTGCAGTGACAGGTGTGTGGTACAGTGACAGGTGTGTGGTACAGTGACAGGTGTGTGGTACAGTGACAGGTGTGTGTGGTACAGTGACAGGTGTGTGGTACAGTGACAGGTGTGTGTGTGGTACAGTGACAGGTGTGTGTGTGGTACAGTGACAGGTGTGTGGTACAGTGACAGGTGTGTGGTACAGTGACAGGTGTGTGGTACAGTGACAGGTGTGTGTGGTACAGTGACAGATGTGTGGTACAGTGACAGGTGTGTGGTACAGTGACAGGTGTGTGTGGTACAGTGACAGATGTGTGGTACAGTGACAGGTGTGTGGTACAGTGACAGGTGTGTTTACCTGGAGTTTACCTAGAGAGAGTTCCGGGGGTCAACGCCCCCGCTGCCCGGTCTGTAACCAGGCCTCCTGGTGGATCAGAGCCTGATCAACCAGGCTGTTACTGCTGGCTGCACGCAAACCAACGTACGAGTCACAGCCCGGCTGGTGTGTGGTACAGTGACAGATGTGTGGTACAGTGACAGGCTGCAGCTCCCCCTGTCCCATTGGAAGTTTGGAGGTTCAAATGTTGGGTTGGTTGAGGTAGAGTGGGTTGAGGTTATGAGATACAGGAACACCTTTCTTAGATCGTGCTGTTTGAATCAATGTAATTACTTTATTCTGCACCCCGTATCCATTTTGTGGGTGGTAGTTAAAAGATGACAGAGGCACATAATGGGGCCCAGTTAAGCGAGTTACAATACTAATGAACTATTTACAAATCAGTGATCTGGTACAATTGTAACTAGATGTATTTCAGTCCTAGAAAGGTATCATCTTACTGCATAATCAGTCCCACCTCCACCGGTACCGCAGTGCAGGCGACACTGCAGAGTTTCTAATACAGATAATATTAGCATTGAAGATTCCAAACTAATCAGAAGAGGCATTCACATGTAAACATATGAAAACTTATATCTATATTTCTTCAACGAAAATGGTAAATTACGACACACAGCCCAAAATGATTTCAAACCTTTCAATAGAAAAACACCAGACTTGAAGCCAAACTGAAAAGACATCTTTTTTCTCTCTCAGAGAGATCAATGTACTAAAATTCACCAGTACGTTAAATTTTAAGCAAGTTGGAAGTTTCATTATTATGAGCGCTGAAATACAGCCACTTTTTACTGAACGTTTGTTAATTTATGTAAACTTTACTTACACAGTGGCAGTGTGTCAAGGATATGACCTCCAGCAGCTCTGGAACTTCAAGAACACCCAGGATATGACCTCCACCAGCTCTGGAACTTCAAGGACACCCAGGATATAACTTTTAGCGGGTCTGGAACTTCAAGAACACCCGGGATTTGATCTCCAGCAACTCTGGAACTTCAAGAACATCCAGAATATGACGTTTAGCGGATCTGGAACTTCAAGAACACCCATGATATGACCTCCAGCAGCTCTGGAACTTCAAGACACCCGGGATATGATCTCCAGCAGCTCTGGAACTTCAAGAACACCCAGGATATGACCTACACCAGGTTTGGAACTTCAAGAATACCCAGGATATGGCCTTTAACAGGTCTGTAACTTCAAGAACACCTAAGATATAACCCCCAGCAGCTCTGGAACTTCAAGAACACCGAGAATATGCCCTTTAACAGGTCTGTAACTTCAAAAGCTCCCAAGATATGACCTACAGCAGATGTGGAACTTCAACCCCCCCCCCCTCCATCCTCAGGATATGACCTTCATCGGGTCTGCAGCTTCAAACACACTTATATTCTAAGGAGAATTCAATGCCATTGCCAATACTTGGCGGGAGGTGACAGTACGATCGAGTCTTCTACCACCTGGCACCTACACCGGTCGCGCTTATTTTAAAGCTTTATACGTCTTTTTTGCCGGGTTATTGTGGGAGAGACAGAACTTCACACTTTCCTGGCTGACCCCCAACCCCAATGATCCTCAAGATTCTTCCTGTCCCTCGCTAGCACTCTTTTATTCTGCCCCAACACTGTTCTTAAGTACAAATACAAATTTTCTTTGCATAGTATACAAAGTATAACATATTATAAAAACTGTTAAGCACAATGAAAGCCACTAGCATGTCTGAGCATTATTGCCTTCTCCCCCCCCCCGAGAAAAAAATAATCATCCTCTCCTCCATATGCTCACCATCTTTTACCTTTGACACCCTTTATCAATTTACTTTTCATGTGATAATCTCCATAAAAAAGAGCAAATTACCAAAAAGTCGTACCTACAGCCTAGGCTTAGTCTAGCAGTGACGCCATCTTGTGGTCAACTTTGTTATTGTCTCCATAAACATGATAGTTGACACATTTCACTATGACGAAAAGTATACCTATAGTGATTGTCGTAATTCTTTTCTTTCCTTTCAAGATTTTCGTGCCCATGCACTCTGCCCCAGGGCCAGACTCATGGAACTCTGTGTTCATCAAGAACTGCAAGAAGCCCCTATCACGAGCCTTTTCCATCCTATGGAGAGGGAGCATGGACACGGGGGTCGTCCCACAGTTACTAAAAACAACAGACATAGCCCCACTCCACAAAGGGGGCAGTAAAGCAACAGCAAAGAACTACAGACCAATAGCACTAACATCCCATATCATAAAAATCTTTGAAAGGGTCCTAAGAAGCAAGATCACCACCCATCTAGAAACCCATCAGTTACACAACCCAGGGCAACATGGGTTTAGAACAGGTCGCTCCTGTCTGTCTCAACTATTGGATCACTACGACAAGGTCCTAAATGCACTAGAAGACAAAAAGAATGCAGATGTAATTTATACAGACTTTGCAAAAGCCTTCGACAAGTGTGACCATGGCGTAATAGCGCACAAAATGCGTGCTAAAGGAATAACAGGAAAAGTCGGTCGATGGATCTATAATTTCCTCACTAACAGAACACAGAGAGTAATCGTCAACAGAGTAAAGTCCGAGGCAGCTACGGTGAAAAGCTCTGTTCCACAAGGCACAATACTCGCTCCCATCTTGTTCCTCATCCTCATATCCGACATAGACAAGGATGTCAGCCACAGCACCGTGTCTTCCTTTGCAGATGACACCCGAATCTGCATGACAGTGTCTTCCATTGCAGACACTGCAAAGCTCCAGGCGGACATCAACCAAATCTTTCAGTGGGCTGCAGAAAACGATATGAAGTTCAACGATGAGAAATTTCAATTACTCAGATATGGTAAACATGAGGAAATTAAATCTTCATCAGAGTACAAAACAAATTCTGGCCACAAAATAGAGCGAAACACCAACGTCAAAGACCTGGGAGTGATCATGTCGGCGGATCTCACCTTCAAGGACCATAACATTGCATCAATCGCATCTGCTAGAAAAATGACAGGATGGATAATGAGAACCTTCAAAACTAGGGAGGCCAAGCCCATGATGACACTCTTCAGGTCACTTGTTCTATCTAGGCTGGAATATTGCTGCACACTAACAGCACCTTTCAAGGCAGGTGAAATTGCCGACCTAGAAAATGTACAGAGAACTTTCACGGCGCGCATAACGGAGATAAAACACCTCAATTACTGGGAGCGCTTGAGGTTCCTAAACCTGTATTCCCTGGAACGCAGGAGGGAGAGATACATGATTATATACACCTGGAAAATCCTAGAGGGACTAGTACCGAACTTGCACACGAAAATCACTCACTACGAAAACAAAAGACTTGGCAGACGATGCACCATCCCCCCAATGAAAAGCAGGGGTGTCACTAGCACGTTAAGAGACCATACAATAAGTGTCAGGGGCCCGAGACTGTTCAACTGCCTCCCAGCACACATAAGGGGGATTACCAACAGACCCCTGGCAGTCTTCAAGCTGGCACTGGACAAGCACCTAAAGTCAGTTCCTGATCAGCCGGGCTGTGGCTCGTACGTTGGTTTGCGTGCAGCCAGCAGTAACAGCTTGGTTGATCAGGCTCTGATCCACCAGGAGGCCTGGTCACAGACCGGGCCGCGGGGACGGTGACCCCCGGAACTCTCTCCAGGTAAACTCCAGATAACTCGAGAACACATCACCTGAGCGACTTCAAACATCGAACGCTGGTGTGCCATACCTAGTGGTGTCACTTTACCAGTTACAAAGATCGAAATGTAATGTTATTTTCCGTGCTATAATTATAACACTGAAACTAATATTGCATTTCGAATGCTTTTTTTAGTAGTCTTCAAAATTTCATCATAACTGGCGAATCAAAAATCCCCCCCACCCGTGAAATAACTCAAGAAAGCCTCTTCTAAACAGCTTCAAAATTCTAATCGGTTTCCAACTTTCAGTGCTGGTGCATTTTGCTCAAAGGAGGTTTACATTGATACTTGAGTGTGTCGGCCCCACTCTACTTTTTATTTTAAAATTAAAAGATTGGTTTCCATGTGATAACTGGATAATGTTCAACTTTCGATGCTGGTGTGTCTTACTTAGAGAAAGAATAGTTTCGGAAAGTGTATGTAGTAATATACTAATTTTATTTCACTCACTGATATATTAATGTCGGAGATAATACTTATATATATGTGGAAAATACTGTATATATTTTCCAGAAATTCAGTATTTATATGTAAATAGATGGCCATACTGTATTTAATAATATTTGTCATAGAAAACGGAAAGCCTGCGTCTGCACAGAGGGGACTCGCCATCTTGGTTTTTTGAATTGGATACAACGTTAATATAATGGGAAGAATTTTTCGCGCTCTAGAGGTTAAAATTGGATTGACACCTCTCAAATAGGAGGCAAAATTGTTGGATGTGCATTCCTGCATAACTTGAGATATCAGGCGACTGGACAAGACAGCTCCATGAACCTCAGATAAGCTCTCTAGATTTGTGTATAATTCTGGCCAGTGTTTTCATAAATTTAGTTAGTGAGGTTTTTCTGAGTATGATACAACTTAATATCCAGTCAAATTGGTGAGTGATATTAAGATATATTTTCCTTCTGTTATGTAATTGTGTTTATATATAATCATTTTTTAATATACAGTCCACAAATTTATATATTTACCAGAATTTCTGATGTATAATTAATTTAATTAATAGGTCCAGAGCAACTTGTGGATATGACAGTGGTAGGTATCGAAGGGGGGCATTTTTTGCGACCTAGGTGTCCCAAATTCCTACTTGTCTAACTGATAAATAATAATTATCATTGTTCATTTGCGAACTTAGTTCGCAATTACCTTAGAGTTTTCCACACCATCAAGGGGAAAACATCATCAATTTCATGGTAATACCAGGGAACACATTATTCAAAAATATATTAACTCTGAATTAAGTCAGATTTATTAATTTGTTTTAGATTTTTCAAAAAATAACCTCTTGAATGACTTAAAGAAATTATGCAATGTACATACATACACACACACACACACACACACATATATATATATATATATATATATATATATATATATATATATATATATATATATATATATATATATACATATATATATATATATATATATATATATATATATATATATATATATATATATATATATATACATACATACATATATATATATATATATATATATATATATATATATATATATATATATATATATATATATATATATGTGTGTGTGTGTGTGTGTGTGTGTGTATGTGTGTGTGTTAGTTAGTGTACTCACCTATTTGTGGTTGCAGGGGTCGAGTCACAGCTCCTGGCCCCGCCTCTTCGCTTTGTGTGTGTGTGTGTGTATGTATGTATATTGCATAATTTCTTTAAGTCATTCAAGAGGTTATTTTTTGAAAAATCTAAAACAAATTAATAAATCTGACTTAATTCAGAGTTAATATATTTTTGAATAATGTTGTGTTCCCTGGTATTACTATGAAATTGATGATGTTTTCCCCTTGATGGTGTGGAAAACTCTAAGGTAATTGCGAACTAAGTTTCAGCGAGTGATTCTTATATTGACGCAGTATATGACTGGGGTCAGCTGTGGCTCCTGGGTCTCTTGAGAGTGTTGAGCCACAGTTCCTGTGCCTCTTTCATAGTGTTAGTTGTACAGCCAAAGTGACTTGTTTACTGTCCACCCCAATGGAAATAAGTCACTTTGTCTGACTTTTTGGGGTTACTCTAGATAATTTCAAGTTTTAAAGTGTTACTGTGTATGATAATTGTAATCAGCTATGGCCATTTTTTTTTTAGCGGTGCTTACTCCGTTACCACTCTGTGGGATTCTCCTCCGTGTGCCTTGTGTTCATTTGGAGTGCAGTCCTTGACCCTACCACTCCTTCCTACTAGCCTCGGGGCACATTAGGGACATACACATAACTGCTAGTCGTGTCCTTACACCTTGGCCAGGGTTTCTTCCATGGATATTGCAAGTTAATGAGTCGTGCTGCCAGACACCGGAAGACAGGATTCAATACGACGTACGCCGTCAGTGGCCCTATAGACCCAAACAACACGAAAAAAACGTGCTTACTGGACTTCTGCGCCAGCCTTAGTCGGGAGTGGACGTCTCACTCTCGCCTGAGTATCAGTGACAAATTTCCCCTCGTTCTCTCTGGGGCGCGTGCCCTCATCTACTCTGCCCTTCGGGCACATTATAGGAGGGGCACCTACCATCGGCTTACTTCTAGCCAGCTCCATTTTCCGTTTTTTGGATAGTCATTAACGGTTTGAGTGGGAACTCGGTTACTGAACTTAGGTGGGGGTGTGGGCGTCCCGCTCTGCTGGGACCTGACAAAGGGGGTCCACTTGATCTAATTAGGAATTTCTAGTTCCAGTTTCTATTTATAAAGAAACTCTTGTTCGCTTTTCTTTAATGGCTCAGGTTCGGACAACAAATCTTTCCCATACATCGGGAAGTCGGGCTCGATACGGCGTACTCAGTAAGTGGCCCTGATAAACATAAGTAAGTAATTAAGTCAGTAAGTTTATTCATGTATGCACAAATACAGTTACATAGATTATCATACACAACAGCATATGTGTAGAGAACCTAGGATAACCCAAAAAAGTCAGACAGTGACTTATTTCCATGCGTACTCAGGGAGTGAGAAGTCTGACTCTAAGTTGGGAGTTTTAAGAACATAAGAACATAAGAACGAAGGAACACTGCAGAAGGCCTACTGGCCCATGCGAGGCAGGTCCAAGTCTCCTACCGGCTTAAGCCAATGCACCCAACCTAGTCAGGTCAGGTCACATTGACTTAAGGGAGGAACACGGCAACCGACCTGTTAGCACAAGCTATCAGGTCTAACTCACACCCACCCACATCTACTCATGTATTTATCCAACCTATTTTTAAAGCTACACAACGTTCTGGCCTCTATAACGGTACTTGGGAGTTTGTTCCACTCATCCACAACTCTATTACCAAACCAGTACTTTCCTATATCCTTCCTGAATCTGAATTTTTCCAACTTAAAACCATTGCTGCGAGTCCTGTCTAGGCTAGATATTTTCAGCACACTATTTACATCCCCTTTATTTATTCCTGTCTTCCATTTATACACCTCAATCATATCCCCCCTAATTCTACGTCTTTCTAGAGAGTGCAGTTTCAGGGCCCTTAGTCTATCCTCATAGGGAAGGTTTCTGATACATGGGATCATCTTTGTCATCCTCCTTTGTACATTTTCCAGAGAATTTATATCCATTCTGTAATACGGTGACCAAAACTGTGCAGCATAATCTAAATGAGGCCTAACCAAGGATGTATAGAGTTGAAGAACAACCTGAGGACTCCTATTATTTA
Organism: Cherax quadricarinatus; assembly: GCF_038502225.1. Classification (NCBI taxonomy): domain Eukaryota; kingdom Metazoa; phylum Arthropoda; class Malacostraca; order Decapoda; family Parastacidae; genus Cherax; species Cherax quadricarinatus. Next base: position 5,539,304 of record NC_091306.1, on the reverse strand, counting down.
TGCTTCTTGATATGAAGCCAAGGATTCTATTAGCTTTATTGCGAACACTTATGCACTGTTGTCTTGGTTTCAGATTACTGCTAACCAGAACTCCTAAATCTTTTTCGCAATCCGTAATATTAAGATCTACATTATTTAGTTTATATGTGGCATGGTTATTGTCCTGTCCAACATTTAGAACTTTGCATTATGTTCGAGTTCTTTTTTCCGGAAAAAACTTTGTTTCGTTTCTAATTCCCGCCCATATTTGGGCAACATATATTTTACATACGCCAAGAAGGGAGGCTCAATAAGGGGTGTACTTTAGTGGCCCTTAAGCGCAATTTTTTTTTATTTTGCCACCGAAGTGGCTAGTTTATTGTGCACCTCAATCCATCCTGTGAACGGTAGCGCAAGAGTATATGGATAACACAAAAGTCCTAGGAACTAGGCCCCAAAAGGGTTAAGCGCAATAGGAACAACACAACATTAAAAGTAACTATGTGTCCCTATATACCACTATCAACAACAGTTATCAACGGTTAACTGCTGTCAGTGGCCCTATAAACCCCAACAACAACAATTACTTGCTTGTATAATAAGTAAGATCATTCAGGCACAGGTACACATAAATACAGTTACACAAATTATCATACATACATATCAGCACATGTGCATATTACCTAGAACTGAGACACTTATGCAACATATGGGAATCTTTATTGAAGAAACGTTTCGCCACACAGTGGATTCATCAGTCCAATACAAAATAGAAATCGGTAAGGACAGGAGGAGTTTGAGGTAATCAGTCCCTCAGCCTGGAATCGATGTGTTCAGTCCATCACTCTTGTAGGAAGTACAGCATAGTGCCAGAGAGGTGGCTTATATACTGCAGTCAGGTGAGTAGAAGCAGGATCACAGTGGGACCTGTCACTAGTGTAAGTTGGTCGTCGTCCAAAGGTTGGACAAGTGTTGAAGAAGTCTTTGTACCAAGATCCCATGATGTTGCAGTGTCTGACGTGTGATGAATGGCTTTGAAAACCAACAAGTTGAAGAATTGAGACACTTATGCAACATATGTTGCATAAATGTCAATTCTTCAACTAGTCGGTTTTCAAAACCATTCATCATAAATAGATTACCTAGGATAACCTAAAAAGTCAAATTGACTTATTTCTATTTTGGTCCTAACAGTAACATAAATATGTTTATTACAATAGGTATGTTAATAATTTCCTTGTACATATACAAAATTGATATATCTTTTTGTATATATTAAGGAAAGAGCCTTGTTATGCCAAGCATAACCACTTTATAATCATTATGTATAATCATACCATTGTTTTCATTTTTATAGCTGACAGTGTGCATGTAACATTAAGTTTAAATTAGTTTTTTAAACATTAGCATTGGCTTGGTTTAAAGCATGGAGATTTTTTGAAGAGCTGACCTGTAAAATAAATAGGCCTCAAAGTGGTAAAAATATTCAATTTTTGGATGTTTTCCTGAGGGAAAAGTTGGGCCTCCCTCCCCTCCACCCCCCCCCAGTTTATTTTATTAGTTTTTACTAGATCTTTTTCAGTTATCAGATGGCCTGAACCATGAACAGTCATGCTTGGTTATATTTTATTGATCCGAGAAATAGAGTGAATATCGATTTTTTTGTGTGTATACCTGGAGAGGGTTTCGGGGGTCAATGCCCCTGCGGCCTTGTCTGTGACCAGGTGTGATGATGGATACAAAATGGAGGACAGGTGTTCTATAGTAGAGGCCTGGGGATTTGATTAATGAACAGAGGAAAGCTTGCTTTAGTGATTGGAATGCCCACAGTGTATATTTTGGGCTCTTTGTCATTTGGAATTTGTTGAATTTTGTGTAAAATTATCGACTTCTCTGCACTTTATATAGTGTTTCTGATAGTTGAATGAGCAGTTTTTGTGCTTAATTGATAGAATGGAAGGCATACTAGCAAAATAGTTAAGAACTGAGCAATGGAATTGGCTTAAAACAGGGCTCAAAGTGGGTAAATTTGCTGTTGCATAAATTGTGCTCAGACTGCCAAGATTTTAAGTGCATACTTCTCTAAGTTTTCCACCAATTTTGTATTTTTGGTGTCATTACCTTCAGAAAAAGATTCTCTACCACTTCAGATGATAAAATTATAATTTTTTTTCTTGAAGGTCACAATAGTGAAAGGGTTCACATGGAGTTTACCTGGAGAGGATTTTGGGGGTCAACGACCCCGAGGCTCGGTCTGAGACCAGGCCTCATGGTGGATCAGGGTTTGATCAACCAGGCTGTTGCTGCTGGCCGCACACAAACTGGCGTTCGACCCACAGCCCATTTGGTCAGGTACTGACTTTAGGCGTCTATCCAGTGGCTTCTTGAAGACAGCCAGGGGTCTATTGGTAATCTCCCTTATGTATGTTGGGAGGCAGTTGAACAGTCTTGGGCCCCGGACACTTATTGTGCTGTCTCCCAATGTACTCGTGGTGCCCCTGCTTTTCATCAGGGGAATGTTACATCTCCTGCCGAGTCTTTTGCTTTCATAGGGAGTGATTTTCGTGTGCAGGTTTGGTACCAATCCCTCCAGGAACCTCCAAGTGTATATTATCATGTATCTCTCTCGCCTGCATTCCAGGGAATACAGATCAAGGACCTTCAACTGTTCCTAGTAATTTAGGTGCCTTATCGTACTTGTGTGCCATGAAAGCTCTTTGTACCCAGGGATGGTATGAGTTTTTGAAAATTAGTTCTGTTTAAGGATTTTCTTTATTTCATCAGAGGTTTGTAAAATAGTCAATATGTGTACTATATAATTCCAGATGTTTTGCCTTAGTCCTTATCTGTTTACTTTTTTAACAGTATGGCATCCTTAAAGATATGGAGAGCAATTGAGGAGTCTCCTTGGGGAGCATTACCAAGCATGGGTCCCCAATGGATGATTAAGTCATGTACAAACAACCAAGGATACTTGGCAATGGTGACAGATGGATGTGGACTCTGGGGTGAGAAGAGGAATGCTAAGTACATCTTGGAGCAGGCAGAGGTAAGTACCAAGATAACAAGAAAATAGGAATGTTCCATAACTTCAACAGAACCATTTAAGAATCTGAGGAGGAGTCCTTTTTTTTTTTTAATATCTTATACTAATCATTATTATGCATGTTATTCATGCACTCTGAAGGAGGGGTGTTAATGTTGCAGTTTAAAAACTGTAGTGTAAAGCACCCTTTTGGCAAGACAGTGATGGAGTGAATGATGTAAAGTAAAAGGACACAAGTGCAACTAATGTGACATTTTATTATGGCAACGTTTTGCTCTCCAGGAGCTTTATCAAGCCGTTACAAACAGTACATGGACCTAGAGGGTATATATAGGCTGAGAGTGAGGTGCAATACTAGTGGTAGTAGTAGTAATACTACCACTAGTATTGCACCTCACTCTGAGCCTTGAGCACTTGTGTCCTTTTACTTTACATATTGTCGGTAATTCTACCAACATTATTACACGGAGTGAATGATGGTGAAAGTTTTTCTTTTTCAGGCCACCCTGCCTTGGTGGGAATCGGCCAGTGTGCTAATAAAAAATACTAATAAAAAAAAAGTTATTGAAAGGTAATGAAGCAGCACATGAGAGATAGAAAGGAATAATGAATGGTATTATAGTATATGTGATTAAAAGTACTATTACAATAGATCACCACCTTTTGTGCCTCGGTTTACAGAGGCACCTTTTTATCTGTTTACTATTCATTTTTCATTTCCTCCTTGTGCTTCGATGTGGCCAGTCATTGAGGTGGCAAAGGCAGGTTAATTCCCTTCCCACTTGGCTCAGGCCTTTTTGTTTCATAGTAGACCTAGCTTTAATCATGGTATCAAAAAGGAAATCTAGTGTAGGTAAAGGTGCAAAGAAGTGTAACCATGAAAATATGCCTCTGCTGAAAGGTGGTGCACGTATGGTTGCTGCAGCCAAAGCCTGTAGTGAGAGGGAATCAACATTTCGTTCAGTTCAAGACAGTGAGGAAAAAACAAGGCTTTTGTGATGAGTAACTAAAATTTGTGACCTGTTGAAAAAATGGGGAAGCAGCCAGTAGAGCTAAATAAAACTGAAATGCTGAATGGCTGGATTCAGGAGAAAGCAATGTACCCCATTTAATTTCCTTATGATCCATGAGAAGGCTTATCTTACTATAAAACTGTAATCAGAAAGGAATGCCTGCAAATGAATATACATTTAGTCATGGTTGGTTTAATAATTTTAAAATGCTCAGTAAGCTTCATAATGTAAATTTCAGTGGTGAGAATGCCTCTGCATTCTCTGAGGGATGGCTATGCACCTGAGCAAGTGTTTAATGCTGATGCAGTAGGGTTGTTGTTGAAGATGCCCTCTAGAATCTTACATCAACAGGTATGAGAAAAGTGCTCCAGGATTCAGTGCAGCAAAGGACCATTTCAGCTTGCTGCTGAAGGTGATAGGTGACTTTAAAGTGCAGACCCATGCTTGTTTATCTCTCAAAGAATCTCCATGCTGTAAAACAAAAAGTTAAAATCCCAAAGTTTTTCATTCCACCCATTGCATTTTCATGTGTAGCTCTGTTTTTCTGGAACAAAATTCAGGTAGAAAGTGGTTGTATACTAAATCAAATCTGATACTGTATTTCTTTTTAGCCACAGTAGCCATTTTTCACTAAATTATGATGACCCAAAGAAGGAAACATTCACCATCATTCATGAACTTTTTTTTTTATAAAAATACAGCACTCACTAATACTGTACCTGTTGAACATGTTACATACTGTATTACATATTGTATTACCTGGCACTGAAAAATTTTTATATAAAAAAAGAACCAGAAAACATAGTGCCATGAAGCTTTGTTAGGAATACATTCAGAGAAATTATAAAAAAATAGATGATTGAAATATAAATGACTTCATTATTGCTGTTTGTCTCTTAAGGTAGATTAGATAAATAACACCACACCCAGCCTACCATCCTCAGCCATCCTTCAAACTGTTAGGTAACTTCTCAGTCCTCACCCAGTGTACCAGTTCTCAACCTGCCAGTCCTCACCCAGCCTACCAATACTCATCCAGTTTACCTGATCATATTAATTTTTCCTAATGACATTGTCTCTGGAAAATGGCATATGGTTTTGTGAATAAACTCTGTGAAGCATCCATAAAAATAAACTTCCCTTTTTCAATATCATGGAAAGTGATCATGAATTTCTACCCAAATTTGTTTAATATGTTGTATGCAGTAAGTCTTCAATTGGCCCTGGGATGTTTCTGGTTACAGTATCTTCATTTCCAACTTATTAAGATTTTTAACTGAAGATATATCTTGGATAGCTGTTCACTCATCTATTCTCAATGCATTACATTACTTGGGTTAAGAAAAATATAATTCCTGGACCATTGGTGTAAGGAGAGCAACAGGTGTCTAGGGAATATTGTCTCCTAGGTAGAACTTCAGACACAATTCTCTACTCAAATTTTTATTTCTTTTGATATAGAAAGTCAATCAGATTTATCAGTGCTATACAGGAGTGAAAAATTATTCTTGAAAATGTTGTTTCATAGTCTCACAGTATACCAAGATTTTAATGTTACACTAACATAAAATATTTATTCAGAATATACATAATTAAATATATGGTGTGTGCTGTATATTATGGTAAAATACCTTTTTTTAATTCATGCATTCTTCTTGTTATCAGGTTTGGTCTCCATGTTTAGAGAGTGGCAGTAAGGAGATATCAGATCTGGCATTAGCAGAGTTGACCAAACCAAGTGTCAAAGCAGTGTGGACTGACAATAGGGAGAGTGTAACCCTTAGTATTTCTTCCGAACTACATGGCTTTTCATACAGATGGGAGTTTGAACTGAAACGTCTTTCGGATGAGTTGGTTAGTTGTATGATATGTGATCCAATTCAGTATCTACCATAAAAAAATATATAATTAATGTTGATATCCCCTGAAAGCCTTTGATTAGCTTTGTACTTTAATGTTTTATTTCAGTAGGTAAATGGTGTATATTGGTGTGGAATATTGGGATTAATAATGGTCTAACATCTTACCTACAAATACAGTTATAGATTTTTTAGATACAGTACATGTATTTTGATTATTTATTAAAATTCTATTTTTTATTTTATTTATTTATTTATTTATTTAGTAATTTTAGCATACATACAGAGGTACAAAAAAATACAGGTAAGAGCAGCATGCCAAAGCCACTTATATGCATAGCATTACGGGCTGGCTTAAAATTAACTTAAGATTAACTAAGCAATGATGAAATCAGTGATAAAACATTATTGTAAACAGATAACTATAAAGCACAAATGAGTATTACAAAGACAGGTCATATAGTTGCATGCATTACTGTACATTCAGTCGAATGGAGTATTCTGTTAGGTAGTGTATTTAAAAAAATAATAAAGTTAGATTGGGTCCTAGGTTTAACATTTGTGTGATATAATTGTGAGTAACATTTAGGATATACAATTTATAAGGTTCAGTTATTCAGCATTTATTTAGTTTTGAGTGAGTAAGTGATCTTTGAGAAGAGACTTGAATTTATAAACAGGTAGTGTTTCTTTTATATTTACAGGTAATGAATTCCAGATTTTAGGGCCTTTTATGTGCATTGAGTTTTTGCATAGCGTGAGATGGACACGAGGAACATCAAAGAGTGATCTGTGCCTTGTGTTATGGTCATGTGTTCTGTTGAGGTTGGCAAGGAGATGTTTGAGGGGAGGGTTAATATCAGAGTTAAGTGTTCTATGTATGTAATAGGTGCAGTAATAAGTATGGATGTTTTGTATGGTGAGTAGGTTGAGTGTTTTGAATATTGGTGGAGTGTGCTGCCTGTAGTGAGAATTTGTTATCATTCTAACTGCAGCCTTTTGTTGAGTAATTAGTGATCTGAGATGGTTAATTGTTGTTGAGCCCCATGCACAAATTCCATAGGTGAGATAGGGGTAAATAAGAGAGTGATAAAGGGCCAGGAGGGCTGACTGTGGAACATAGTACCGTATCTTCGATAGTATGCCTACAGTCTTGGAAATTTTCTTAGAAATTTGTTGTATATGTGTATGCTAAAATAAAACTTGCTATGCAGTATACTGTAATTAAAGTACGGTGGAGCCTTGGCTTACGAATTTAATCCGTTCTGTGACCTTGTTCGTGTGCTGAGTCAGTTTTCCTCATTTAAATTAATTGATATGCAATTAACCCATTCCAGCCTCTCAGGAGGCATGACAGAATAATGCTAATATCAACTCTAAGGCTTAGTTATCTATCACAATTCATCTAATATGACATAAACAATATCAGTAACATAAAAACATGATATCCTAGGTAGTAGGTTGGTAAACAGCAACCGTCCAGGGAGGTACTACCGTCCTACTAAGTGAGTGTACAACGAAAACCTGTAATTGTTTTACATGATGGTAGGATTGCTGGTGTCTTTTGTCTGTCTCATAAACATGCAAGATTTCAGGTATGTCTTGCTACTTCTACTTGCACTTGGGTCACACTACACATACATGTTCAAGCATATATATATACACCCCTCTGGGCATTCTTCTATTTTCTTTCTAGTTCTTGTTCTTGTTTATTTCCTCTTATCTCCATGGAGAAGTGGAACAGAATTCTTCCTCCGTAAGCCATGCGTGTTGTAAGAGGCGACTAAAATGCCGGGAGCAAGGGGCTAGTAACCCCTTCTCCCATATAAATTACTAAATTTAAAAGAGAAACTTTTGTTTTTCTTTTTGGGCCACCCTGCCTTGGTGGGATACGGCCAGTGTGTTGAAAGAAAGAAAGAAACATGATGTATCCTCTAGAATGAATAAAATAGGCCATAATACGGCAAGTGATGGCAACGCCGGCAGCAGCAGAAAGCATCAGCCATTTACTCTCCCACTCTCTTATCTTCCCAGTCCATAACCCCACACCTAGCTTGTGTTTATCTGTGATTAGTGTGAGGTTGTCACATATGTAACCACAGGTGTGGTCAAGACAGATGTATATATAGGTGAAGACATGATCACTGTGGCCACTGGTGGTGGTGGCATCCACAGTGGTGGTGGTGGCAATGGCAGCCACAGTGGTGGTGGTGGTGGCAGCCAACTGCCTCACTCTCTGCTGCTGCCTTCTTCGTTTCTCTAGCATTTTTCGTAGTTTCTAATCACTTCCTGAGCTTCTTGCTGATTGTATGCAAATACTGTTTCTTTGGGCAAGGTATTGTGTAAGAAATTTGTACAATATAAGACAAAATTACGCATCCCAAGGGTCTGCTGCAGTCACTCAGAGCGGCACACCTTCTCTTCCTTTTGACCCTTGGTCGGCACTGAGATAGCCGTGGTCGTAGCAGCTGTACCTACAGCCACCCAGAGGGTTACCATTTGGCACAAAAATATGAAAAAAAAATTAAAAATAAAAAAAATATCTAAAAATGACAACATATTATTATTACTATTATAATGTATTATTATTATTGTTATAATTATAATTATTATGGGTTGTAAATGCAGCAGCGAGGAGACGGTTGGAGGCAGTGGAGATGTCCTGTCTAAGGGCAATGTGTGGTGTAAATATTATGCAGGAAATTCGGAGTGTGGAAATTAGGAAAAGGTGTGGAGTTAATAAAAGTATTAGTCAGAGGGCAGAAGAGGGGTTGTTGAGGTGGTTTGGTCATTTAGAGAGAATGGATCAAAGTAGAATGACATGGAAAGCATATAAATCTATAGGGGAAGGAAGGCGGGGTAGGGGTCGTCCTCGAAAGGGTTGGAGAGAGGGGGTAAAGGAGGTTTTGTGGGCAAGGGGCTTGGACTTCCAGCAAGCGTGCGTGAGCGTGTTAGATAGGAGTGAATGGAGACGAATGGTACTTGGGACCTGACGATCTGTTGGAGTGTGAGCAGGGTAATATTTAGTGAAGGGATTCAGGGAAACTGGTTATTTTCATATAGTCGGACTCGAGTCCTGGAAATGGGAAGTACAATGCCTGCACTTTAAAGGAGGGGTTTGGGATATTGGCAGTTTGGAGGGATATGTTGTGTATCTTTATATGTGTATGCTTCTAAACTGTTGTATTCTGAGCACCTCTGCAAAAACAGTGATAATGTGTGAGTGTGGTGAAAGTGTTGAATGATGATGAAAGTATTTTCTTTTTGGGGATTTTCTTTCTTTTTCGGGTCACCCTGCCTCGGTGGGAGACGGCCGACTTGTTGAAAAAAACAAAAAACATACGTATTAATAAAATTATTATTATTATTATTTATTAATTTAGGGAACTGGAGCACAGATCCAATTCCCTAGATCAAGAGCCCATCACCATGTACATAATAATAATAATTATAACAATAATAATAATAATAATAATAATAATAATAATAATAATAATAATAATAATAATAATAATACAGTGTAACAGTAATAGTAATAATAATAATAACAACAGTAAGGAGAAACTTCAAAAGGCAGCCAGTAGTTGGTGCCACCATCAGCAAAACATTGGTAACCACTATTAGTACACTTTTCACCTGTCTAGACTTAAGTAGTCTATTAGTATTAGGTTAAGTCTGCCCGAAATGCCTCGGCATGATAGTGGCTTTCTTTGCTCCAATCATATTTTTTTTATTATTATCACACTGGCCGATTCCCACCAAGGCAGGGTGGCCCGAAAAAGAAAAACTCACCATCATTCACTCCATCACTGTCTTGCCAGAAGGGTGCTTTACACTACAGTTTTTAAACTGCAACATTTACACCCCTCCTTCAGAGTGCAGGCACTGTACTTCCCATCTCCAGGACTCAAGTCCGGCCTGCCGGTTTCCCTGAACCCCTTCATAAATGTTACTTTGCTCACACTCCAACAGCACGTCAAGTATTAAAAACCATTTGTCTCCATTCACTCCTATCAAACACGCTCACGCATGCCTGCTGGAAGTCCAAGCCCCTCGCACACAAAACCTCCTTTACCCCCTCCCTCCAACCTTTCCTAGGCTGACCCCTACCCCGCCTTCCTTCCACTACAGACTGATACACTCTTGAAGTCATTCTGTTTCGCTCCATTCTCTCTACATGTCACAACCACCTCAACAACCCTTCCTCAGCCCTCTGGACAACAGTTTTGGTAATCCCGCACCTCCTCCTAACTTCCAAACTACGAATTCTCTGCATTATATTCACACCACACATTGCCCTCAGACATGACATCTCCACTGCCTCCAGCCTTCTCCTCGCTGCAACATTCATCACCCATGCTTCACACCCATATAAGAGCGTTGGTAAAACTATACTCTCATACATTCCCCTCTTTGCCTCCAAGGACAAAGTTCTTTGTCTCCACAGACTCCTAAGTGCACCACTCACCCTTTTCCCCTCATCAATTCTATGATTCACCTCATCTTTCATAGAGCCATCCACTGACACGTCCACTCCCAAATATCTGAATACATTCACCTCCTCCATACTCTCTCCCTCCAATCTGATATCCAGTCTTTCATCACCTAATCTTTTTGTTATCCTCATAACCTTACTCTTTCCTGTATTCACCTTTAATTTTCTTCTTTTGCACACCCTACCAAATTCATCCACCAATCTCTGCAACTTCTCTTCAGAATCTCCCAAGAGCACAGTGTCATCAGCAAAGAGCAACTGTGACAACTCCCACTTTGTGTGTGATTCTTTATCTTTTAACTCCACGCCTCTTGCCAAGACCCTCGCATTCACTTCTCTTACAACCCCATCTATAAATATATTAAACAACCACGGTGACATTACACATCCTTGTCTAAGGCCTACTTTTACTGGGAAATAATTTCCCTCTTTCCTACATACTCTAACTTGAGCCTCACTATCCTCGTAAAAACTCTTCACTGCTTTCAGTAACCTACCTCCTACACCATACACCTGCAACATCTGCCACATTGCCCCCCTATCCACCCTGTCATACGCCTTTTCCAAATCCATAAATGCCACAAAGACCTCTTTAGCCTTATCTAAATACTGTTCACTTATATGTTTCACTGTAAACACCTGGTCCACACACCCCCCTACCTTTCCTAAAGCCTCCTTGTTCATCTGCTATCCTATTCTCCGTCTTACTCTTAATTCTTTCAATAATAACTCTACCATACACTTTACCAGGTATACTCAACAGACTTATCCCCCTATAATTTTTGCACTCTCTTTTATCCCCTTTGCCTTTATACAAAGGAACTATGCATGCTCTCTGCCAATCCCTAGGTACCTTACCCTCTTCCATACATTTATTAAATAATTGCACCAACCACTCCAAAACTATATCCCCACCTGCTTTTAACATTTCTATCTTTATCCCATCAATCCCGGCTGCCTTACCCCCTTTCATTTTACCTACTGCCTCACGAACTTCCTCCACACTCACAACTGGCTCTTCCTCACTCCTGCAAGATGTTATTCCTCCTTGCCCTATACACGAAATCACAGCTTCCCTATCTTCATCAACATTTAACAATTCCTCAAAATATTCCCTCCATCTTCCCAATACCTCTAACTCTCCATTTAATAACTCTCCTCTCCTATTTTTAACTGACAAATCCATTTGTTCTCTAGGCTTCCTTAACTTGTTAATCTCACTCCAAAACTTTTTCTTATTTTCAACAAAATTTGTTGATAACATCTCACCCACTCTCTCATTTGCTCTCTTTTTACATTGCTTCACCACTCTCTTAACCTCTCTCTTTTTCTCCATATACAGTGGACCCCCGGTTAACGAACTTTTTTCATTCCAGTAGTATGTTCAGGTCTACTGACCGAATTTCTTCCCATAAGGAATATTGTGAAGTAGATTAGTCCATTTCAGACTACACGTACTGCACTTACATAAATACACTTACATAATTGGTCGCATTTGGAGGTGATCGTTAAGCTCCACTGTACTCTTCCCTCCTTGCATCACTTCTACTTTGTAAAAACTTCTCATATGCTAACTTTTTCTCCCTTACTACTCTCTTTACATCATCATTCCACCAATCGCTCCTCTTCCCTCCCGCACCCACTTTCCTGTAACCACAAACTTCTGCTGAACACTCTAACACTACATTTTTAAACCTACCCCATACCTCTTCGACCCCATTGCCTATGCTCTCATTTGCCCATCTATCCTCCAATAGCTGTTTATATCTTACCCTAACTGCCTCCTCTTTTAGTTTATAAACCTTCACCTCTCTCTTCCCTGATGCTTCTATTCTCCTTGTATCCCATCTACCCTTTACTCTCAGTGTAGCTACAACTAGAAAGTGATCTGATATATCTGTGGCCCCTCTATAAACATGTACATCCTGAAGTCTACTCAACAGTCTTTTATCTACCAATACATAATCCAACAAACTACTGTCATTTCGCCCTACATCATATCTTGTATACTTATTTATCCTCTTTTTCTTAAAATATGTATTACCTATAACTAAACCCCTTTCTATACAAAGTTCAATCAAAGGGCTCCCATTATCATTTACACCTGGCACCCCAAACTTACCTACCACACCCTCTCTAAAAGTTTCTCCTACTTTAGCATTCAGGTCCCCTACCACAATTACTCTCTCACTTGGTTCAAAGGCTCCTATACATTTACTTAACATCTCCCAAAATCTCTCTCTCTCCTCTACATTCCTCTCTTCTCCAGGTGCATACACGCTTATTATGACCCACTTTTCGCATCCAACCTTTACTTTAATCCACATAATTCTTGAATTTACACATTCATATTCTCTTTTCTCCTTCCATAACTGATCATTTAACATTACTGCTACCCCTTCCTTTGCTCTAACTCTCTCAGATACTCCAGATTTAATCCCATTTATTTCCCCCCACTGAAACTCCCCTACCCCCTTCAGCTTTGTTTCGCTTAGGGCCAGGACATCCAACTTCTTTTCATTCATAACATCAGCAATCATCTGTTTCTTGTCATCCGCACTACATCCACGCACATTTAAGCATCCCAGTTTTATAAAGTTTTTCTTCTTCTCTTTTTTAGTAAATGTCTACAGGAGAAGGGGTTACTAGCCCATTGCTCCCGGCATTTTAGTCGCCTCATACGACACGCATGGCTTACGGAGGAAAGATTCTTTTCCACTTCCCCATGGACAATAGAAGAAATAAAGAAGAACAAGAGCTATTTAGAAAAAGGAGAAAAACCTAGATGTATGTATATATATATGCATGTGTGTGTCTGTGAAGTGTGACCAAAGTGTAAGTAGGAGTAGCAAGATATCCCTGTTATCTAGCATGTTTATGAGACAGAAAAAGAAACCAGCAGTCCTACCATCATGCAAAACAGTTACAGGTTTCTGTTTCACAGTCATCTGGCAGGATGGTAGTACTTCCCTGGGTGGTTGCTGTCTACCAACCTACTACCTATATTATGATATGAAAACACATATTGTAACCTTTGCAAAGAAATAAATATTTTATTTATTTATTTATTTAACTTTAGTTCATGTAATGTATACAGGAGTTACTAGCCCTTTGCTCCCAGCATATAAGTCACCTCTTATGACACGCATGGCTTATAGAGAAAGATTTCTGTTCCCTTTCCCCATGGAGAATTCTAGGTAACTATCTTAGCTTTATTAAAATAGGCAGAAAGCAGCAACTTCACTCTGGCTGTACCCTTCTCCAGAACTTCACTCCATCTGAGATCCTATATACCCAGGATGACTCGAGTATGGAACACATTCGTACAGCATAATGATGTCAACGAGATAAAGTCAGTTGATCAAATGAAAATGCTGGCCCACAGATGGCTCCAACTTCATCCTGTTCCCTACTTGTATGTCTCATAACAATAAAAATGCTTTCAAATGAGCTGATGTAGGTAACAGCTCTTAGCTTGCCAATAAAGTTAGGAATCCTTAACCTGTAAATAGCGTGTCAATAAAGCTATGGATCCTTAACCTTGTCAAACCCTGTGTAAAAAAAAAAAAAAAAAAAAAAATAGTCAAGAGGTAAGATTAGATGTAGCACTGTACAATTTGCATTTAATTATACTACCTAGAGTTATTTCTTGTACATATTTATTACAAAGTACTGTACATGCTGAGCTTCATAATGTTGTACAGCATTTATAATGAATAAAAAAGTTATAAGTCACAAAGACGGTAAAAGAGAGGCTGCATCAGTTAACCAGAAGGGGATTATCGAAGTGCATTAACACCTGTATTACTCTTATTAATTGCTCATTGCACCTTTTAAGATTTTTGCTGTCTTTATTAGGACATTAATGATTCATATTTATTAGTTCATTTGTCCTCTTTTTTTCTTTGTCCGTTTTTTAGACCTTTATTTCACCAATTAAATATATTCCTGATGGTGAAGATTGACTTGTGGAGTGTATTAGAATAAGTTTGCTTGTTCATGTACATGATGATGATAATGGTTAATTTGTGCCCACTGGTACTTCTAGTTCAATCATCACTGGGTTACACCTATGCTGGTGCAGGTTCAGCAGCTGGCCTCAAGAGTAAACCAACTCACTACAGAGGTGGAACACAAACGAAGGCAGTTGGATGAGCTTCTTCCAGACAACAAATCTCCAGCCAGTGTGTGTTTAAAACATGAGTAAATTTTACAGTAGAAATAAATAGCAGACATTAGTTTATAGAAGCATCAAGTAACACAGTTTTGTTTCTCACAGCATTTGGGTTATGCAGATATTGACATGAACTTTCAAAAAACTAGAATACATCATTAGCCATTCTCATTTATTTCTCATGTACTATATCCTAGTTAGTTACAATACTTGGGAGCATTAACCATTAGTGCCATGTTAGTAGTATATAAATCTTTTCTCACTATTAAACTAAAAGTAATATCATATATAGTATTTGTATTCTGAACATAAAAAGTAGCTTAATAGTAAATTAAGAAAATTGTGACATAAAATAAATATTGCAGTGTGAGACATAACTAATAGTATTCTTATGTGTCATGGTGTTTTGAAGAAATTTATTGTGTCATGGTTTTTTGAAGGAATTCGTACTGATGATACATAGTGAACTGCATTGGCCAGGGAGGTATACCATCTTTTAGGAGTGAAGAAGAGAAGGATGCGAGTGTGGGGGAGGTGCGTGAGGCATTACGTAGAATGAAAGGGGGTAAAGCAGCTGGAACTGATGGGATCATGACAGAAATGTTAAAAGTAGAGGGGATATAGTGTTAAAGTGGTTGGTATTTTTGTTTAATAAATATATGAAAAAGGGGAAGGTACCTAGGGATTGGCAGAGAGCATATATAGTTCCTTTATATAAAGGGAAGGGGGACAAAAGAGATTGTAAAAATTATAGAGGAATTAGTGTACTGAGTATACCAGGAAAAGTATATGGTAGGGTTATTATTGAAAGAATTAGAGGCAAGGCAGAATGTAGGATTGCAGATGAGCAAGGAGGTTTTAGAGTGGGTAGGGGATGTGTAGATCAAGTGTTTACATTGAAGCATATATGTGAACAGTATTTAGATAAAGGTAGAGAAGTTTTCATCGCATTTATGGATTTAGAAAAGGCATATGATAGAGTGGATAGGGGAGCAATGTGGCAGATGTTGCAAGTATATGGAATAGGTAGTAAGTTAATAAATGCTGTAAAGAGTTAGGGTGTGTAGAAGAGAGGGAGACTACTTCCTGGTAAAAGTAGGTCTTAGACAGGGATGTGTAATGTCACCATGGTTGTTTAATATATTTATAGATGGGGTTGTAAAAGAAGTAAATGCTAGGGTGTTCAGAAGAGGGGTAGGATTAAATTATGGATTAAATTATGGGGAATCAAATACAAAATGGGAAGTGACACAGTTACATTTTGCTGATGATGCTGTGCTTATGGGAGATTCTAAAGAAAAATTGCAAAGGTTAGTGGACGAGTTTGGGAGTGTGTGTAAAGATAGAAAGTTGAAAGTGAACATAGAAAAGAGTAAGGTGATGAGGGTATCAAATGATTTAGATAAAGAAAAATTGGATATCAAATTGGAGAGAAGGAGTATGGAAGTGAATGCTTTCAGATATTTGGGAATTGACGTGTCAGTGGATGGATTTATGAAGGATGAAGTTAACCAAAGAATTGATGAAGGAAAAAAGGTGAATGGTGTGTTGAAGTATATATGGAGACAAAAAATATTATCTATGGAGGCAAAGGGAATGTATGAAAGTATAGTGGTACCAACACTCTTACATGGGTGTGAAGCTTGGGTTGTAAATGCTGCAGTGAGGAGGCGGTGGAGATGTCCTGTCTAAGGGCAATGTGTGGTGTAAATAATATGCAGAAAATTTGGAGTGTGGAAATTAGAAGGTGTGGAGTTAATAAAAGTATTAGTCAGAGGGCTGAAGAGGGGTTGTTGAGGTGGTTTGGTCGTTTAGAGAGAATGGATCAAGGTAGAATGACATGGAGAGTGTATAAATCTGTAGGTGGAGGAATGCAGGGTAGTGGTCATCCTCGAAAAGATTGGAGGGAGGGGGTAAAGGAGGTTTTGTGGATAAGGGGTTTGGACTTCCAGCAAGCGTGTTAGATAGCAGTGAATGGAGACGAATGATATTTGGGCCCTGACGAGCTGTTGGAGTGTGAACAGAGTAATATTTAGTGAAGGGATTCAGGGAAACCGGTTATTTTTATATAGCCGGACTCAATTCCTGGAAATGGGACGCACAATGCCTGCACTTTAAAGGAGGGGTTTGGGATATTGGCAGTTTGGAGGGATATGTTGTGTATCATTGTACTAATATACGTACTTCTAAACTGTTGTATTCTGAGCACCTCTGCAAAAACAGTGATTATGTATGAGTGAGGTGAAAGTGTTGAATGATGATGAAAGTATTTTCTTTTTTGGGGATTTTTTCTTTCTTTTTGGGTCACACTGCCTAGGTGGGAGATGGCCGATTTGTTAAAAAAAAAAAAGATGAATGACTGAGCCCAACTGACATACTTAGCGGATAACTAAGACCAGCTGACATACATAGCAAATACAAGTAGCTCAGATGTGTTTTTAGTAAGTATTATGTTTAGTTTCAAGGTTTTTATTGTATAGAGCTCTAAATAACCTTTGAATTTCAGTGTTTTGCAAATCCCACAGTTGCCTCCTCCCCTCATCTCTCTATTATAAAGTGACATTTTCTTTTAGAGGTAACTAAAACCAGCTGACATACGTAACATGTGACTAAATAAATATGACGTACATAGAAAGATAAAAATCCTTTACTATAAGGATTCTTTTTTTTTCCCTGAGGTATCTTGCATAAGAGCATTCTTGTGTATGTCATGTATTTTTTCAGAAAGCTCCAAAACCACCAAGAATAAAGACAACCTAATCGAGTCTTCAGCTGAGGTAGTGTTAGTTAATGGAGCCTGGGCAGTGCTACAGGATCATCTTACTCATTATCCACAAATTATGAGTCATCTTACTAAAATGAGGTAGGTCTTAGGTATCATCTTGTGCTGTCATAAGGTTGTGAAATAATGCTAAATAAATGTTAAATAATTCTGTACATACAAACTAATGAAATACAGTTTGTATTTAATTAGAGAAATCATAAGTTTGTATAACTGTCATTTTTTCAATAAGCATAGATCATCATGTCTCTTGCAAGTGCTGACTCACTTAAGTTGTTACAGGCGGGCCCCACTTATACAACAGGTTAGGTTCCAGGCTACTGCTGTAAACTTGGTAACCTGTATACACAATCATACGGCTGGTTTCTTGAAAGAAGAAGAATATTAAGTGAGCATTAGAGCCATGCCTAAAAAATGCATATACAGTACACACATTACTTACCTTAAAATATTTTCATCCTTAGCTTATAGTGAGTGAATATATTTATTGTAGGAAGTCTGAATAAATGAAGAATGCATATAATTGAAAACTACTGCTTTAGCGAAATGTCATGAAGCAAAGTGCTGTAAAGCGGGGCCTGCCTGTACATGCATTATTGATAAGATTTTTTTTTCACTGGCTGTACAAGTGGACAAATCTTACTTAATCTAACTTAGTAATATCATTTCTTAGAACGCAAGCATCCGAGAAAGTTACGAATGTATCGGCACTAAGTAGTGAGAAGAATTTACTTGTTGCATCCAACAAGAGAAATCAAAATAGCAGCAGGACACTGGAGGTAAATTATATGACATGCAGTACTGTACTATACAGATTTTATTTTTAACTGGCAACCCTACTTTTTTATTTTTATTTTTATTTTTTTGTCTCGTTGGCCATGTTCCATCAAGGTTCAGTGTCCCTTCCCAAAAAAAAAAAAACAAAAAAAAAAAACACATTCACCATTATTATTCAATCTTTTGTCTCGCCAAAAGTGTTCTGACATCATAATTCGGGTGACTTTTCAACTTCAGCATCCCCACCCCCCTTTCAGAGTACAAGTATTGCTGTTCCCACTTCCAGGATGCAAGTTTGGCTACCCAGTTTGTCTGAATTTCTTCATAACTCTTACCTTGTTCATACTCCAACAGCTCATCAAGAATTGACAACCACTTGTTTCCATCACTAGTCTAAAATGCACACACAAGTCTGCCAGGTGTTCAAGCCTATAAAATTTTCCTCTACCTCTTCCAACCATTCCTGGGACAATATCTACCACCTTCCTTCCACTCAAGATTTAAACACCCTCTAATGCCATTCTCCTTGTACTCCACCTACCTGTTACTATAGCTACTAATATGTATAATGATCTGATACATCGTTCCTTTCTCCAAAAACAGGCATATCCATTAATTTACCCTTTAACTTTTTTTATGTTAATACAAAGTTGAACATACTGCTCTCATTGCACCCTGTATTGTATCTTGTATATGTTTTTATCCTTTTTTGTTTTTCTCAAAATAATGCTGTACTTATGTATCACCAAACCCCTTTTTATATGTAATTAAATTAGGGACCCTCCAAATGTACCTACTGGACTACACTTTTTATAACAATCTTTTTCATTTTATCACTCAGGTCACCTTCAGCAATTATTCTCACTTGGTTCACAACTCCTTAAGCATTCACTTAATACCGCCCAAAAGTTCTCTCTCCTCTACACACCTCCAGCTGTATAATCCTACGGGTTTAGTGCTTCCCCTTGATTATAATAATAATAATAATACACACCTCCAGTTCATTATTATTATTATAATCAGAAAGAACCTCCAGTTCAAATGTTAATACACCCTATAGCCCACTTCCAACATCTCACCTTTATTCTAATCCATATAATTCTTGAATCTGTACTTGTGTCCCCTCTTTCCTTTCTCAGTTTACAGATAAATTCTGATGTCTCGTAATAGTTTCAGTATTAATAAGTTATGCCAGCTGCAGAATATTTTGAGTTAGTCTTATTTTCCTAATGAAATTTTTTTTAATACACCACAAGTCTCCCACCTAGGTAGGGTTATGGGCGGTACATTGAAAAAAAAAATTGAGTGGAAAAAAGGGTAAGCTCATATACAGCACTCCAAGAGTGATTCAGCAACATCACACCAGTGTTTGTTTCATAGGAGAATATTCTAAGTCACTACCACTTGAATCAACACTCTCCTCCATATACTGTACATACATATATTCCTCTCCACTGTCATTGCCCAAATCACTTGAATCACTATCTAAATCAGGGGCAAAATGCTATTGGCATTTGCTTTGTGTGACAAGACCAGAGGTGGAAGGCATGCCATATCTTGGGTTGAACTATCACTTCCTTCATTCCTGGTCATACCGTCATTACTGTCCCCATGACAACCAGAAAATGATGCTCCATTATCATCATCCTCATTGTCACTGGTGTCAGGATTGAACAGAATTTCCTGGATTTCATTGTGAGAAATGTTGGAGTGCCACTCAGCCATTGTTAGCCTATCTTTCCTGGATGATATTAGCCACAGTGCCAACACATACCTATGCAGCCTGAATTTTTTTTCTGAGGAGGCAGGCATGAGGTAGCTAGTGGCCCAAAGAACACAGCTGAGACCCAAAATGGTGGTGCTTGGCAAATCTGAGGTCTAGAAAAATTGTACTTTCTAGTATGTCACATAGTACTTACATACTAGTATATTGGACACAATTTAAAAGTTAATCTGGAGCACCTGCATAAAGTGGGGGGAAAACTGTACATTACTAATGTTGGTTTTGTTATCATGTATTTTTATGTTTTTGTGATATTATTATACAGCATATATAAATGATGTAATGTTTAATTCTTTATGTAGTAATACATTTACTTTTCATATTCCAGTCAGAAACACAGGCAGAAAGGGAAGAAAGAGAAGCTAAAGAACAGAGGGAACGTAGAGCCAACATTCAAAGGATAACACAAGGAACTGCTATCCCAGCAACACAAACAAAGAAGAAGAAAAAATTAAACATTTGATTGATATGGGGGTTTGCTTCAGTCTTAAAATTTTATGGAAGTAAGATTAACAAATTAAAAATACAAAAATTTTGTGAAGGGTGATAAGTATATGTAAATAAGGCAAAAAATACATTATCTAAGATTGCAATTTAGAAATGGATGACTAAAGATATGATTTGTAATAAGAGAGGAAATAGTTTCCTGTCTAGTCATGGACAGATTGGGTGAATAATTTGTAGGACAACCTCAGAACTGCATTCTCCTATTAACGAGTACAGTACTCAATAAGCCAGTTATTTCTCACTAAAGCAGTGCCAATTCTTTTTAGGATAATAGTCGTCTGGTTTCCTGCTGTCATTTGATTGGAAAAGCTTAAAGTTGACAGAAATTCAGTGCCTGTATCTGAAAAGTGTGTTAAGTATATTGAAAACAACACTTGACAGTACTTTTCATATTCCAGCATCATAGAAAACAAATATCATTATACTCCAGCTTATCATCCACAGAAATATCACTATTGTCATAGACCAAAATATCATTGGTTATCTCCAAACAAACCATGTCTGTCCCCTTCTCCATAGACTTGCTTTTCTTTTTCATACCCTTAAATTAACTTTAACACTTTCTTCACCACTTTAATGCACTTCAGACATTTAACTTGCCTATACCATCTTAGCACACACTCCTTAATCAGAGAAGTTACAGATTTGTGCACTCTACATCTTTTTGTGAAACTTTTATTCATTAATCTTACAAATACATTACTAACTCCTCATAGTTTGATGCAACAAAAGGGTAATACTGCATTATGATGAAATAATCTTGGATAATTTTGAAATGACAAATTATAGGTGAGAGTCACTGTCTTTAAGGCTATAATCATACCATTAAAAAAAATTGATAGTTTAAGTTAAAAAGGACAGTAATAGTAATAGTAGAGTTTCATGGTTTATTGACAATTGTATACATATCACCTTGTGAGCTAATTACACTTCTGGTGGGTAGAATGGTGGGTTACATTGATTTTACAAAGCCATCTGTGATGTTTATACCTGTTTTTAGGGGGGAGGGAATAGCTCAAGTTTGGTAAATGTTTTATTTATAAGGATTAATTTTAGACCAGTCCAGGTACATGTACATTATTATATGAAATATTTGTCCATTAACCTCTAATTTAATAACATTTTATAATGCTTTTCTTGGTTCATAGGGAAATGTTTTTAAGGGTGTTACTATTTTATCTCCATTATCAAAGACACGGGAAATGTCAGAGCTTTTTGCTTGATTTTTAATGTTTCTCGCTCATAAACCCAAATAAAAACTTATCAGTACCCTTGTAATCATTTATGTCCATGTTCTGCAAGGCTAGATAAAATTGAGTTGCATGTCCCTGTTCATTTTTATACACAAAACACTAAGTTTTTTTTAAACAATTCCCAGCACAACGAGCTTGACTAGCAACAAAGAATACATTAGGGAACATATAAGGCTAATGACAACTTGTCATCAGCTTAACAGCATGTTATACTAGCTCCTCATTACCAGTTAAAATAAAAACTCCCATTACTCATGTCCAAACCTTAAACACTTAGGTCTTGTCCCCAATTCACAAAACCACTTGACTGGTAAATAAAGATTATTATTATAATAAAAAAGAAGCACTAAACCACAAGGGCTATACAGCTGGTAAATGAAGAGATGGTCGAGTTTCAAGGAATATAATTTATAGCTGGTGAGAAAGATTTATAGTCTTTGCCACCTGCTGTGAATATGACTGATTTATCACCGGTCAAGTACATGAACATTAATGCTCCAATTAACCTGTGGGTGTGGCCAGTGAAGCACTCTCGATTCAAAGAGGTGGAGCTATCCCTACCCTTATTCGGATCAAACCTAATTACCTCCCATTCAGTAGGCACTATGACCCCGATAGGTTTAGTATTTTACCATGAATATATGTAATAGTTATAGATCTGATATTACCACTTGGGGGTATTTGTATCCCTAAAATGCAGTGCTGTATGACCCTGTGGGTTTAGCAATTAGTTTTTATTATAAGGCCCCCCTCAAGGGATGTTCCTTGACGCTGGTGAGGGGCTCTTGATTTAGGGAATTGGATTTGTGCTCCAGTTCCCTGAACTGAGCCTGAATACCTTCCATTCCCCCCCTCCCCAACATACGCTGTATAATCCTATGGGTTCAGCACTCCCCTGTTATTATAAGAATATGTATCCCTAAAAAAAAAAAAAAAAAAAAAAGTAAATTCTCAGCATATAGTATTGAACATATAATCTTCCTAAAACTAGTTCTGCCTTGGAACCTCTTACAATAGTTGTTCTATTCAAGGCAAATACTTTGATACTTGTGGGCTTAGCGCTTCTTTTTGATTATAATAATAATAATAATTTGATACTTGTGAAGGGCTCTTGATCCAAGGAATTGGAGCTATCTTTCCCTTACACAGATCAAGCCAAATTACCTCTCGAAAACCAGGCTCTATAGTAAGCTTATGGCTCCATTGTACACTTACCCTTCAAGGGGAAATGCCATATCAGTGAAGTGTTCTTGATCCAAGATATTTGAATCACTCTCCCATTGTATCAAACCTGATTATTTTCTATTCTTCAATCCATTCTTACAGGTTGAGCACTTGTCCATGAATATATAGATATTATTATGATAAGTATGGGTATGTGTGGAAGTTTGAGTGTCCGGTACATTACGGTATTATAAAAGTACGTACGTACTGGGAATAAAAAAACAATTATCCCGTAGGCTATACTTGATAAATATAGACAAAAAAAATTCTAATTTTTTTTAGCTAGTTTTCCCATTGGTGACAGGTGCAGGTACTTGTGGTGGCAGGTGCTGTGCTAGTGGTGGCATTGTAGCGTGGGGGTTCTAGCAAATAAAGGTGGTGTAGAAATGCACACAGGTATGGATGTTACACTTGTATTGGCTAGCCACTTAGCCTAGCAAGGGATTGTATGTATAATACACATGGATAGTACAATATACAATACAATACAATACTTTATTTGGACATGATACATAGTTGTACAAACATATACATAGCTATTCAGTAGCAATATTAACGGCTTGGTCGTGTTATATATGGTGTCTCGACATACAATACTACTATATAGGCTGAACAGGCAGGTGGCTCTGGGCTGATTCTATACAATAGCAAACACATACACAACTTAGAACTAATCAAAGAATTGATAATGGGATATACTAGATGGAATGGACAACATAGGAGTGGATATTACTGTAATGGATGGTTGCATAATGGATTATGAATTATAGTAACAAATCACAGTACAATACAAGAAAGAAATGATCGATTGACCTGTCTTTATGTACTCTATGGATTCTGAGGAAGAATATATATTTACAAAGGAGAAAGTATTTAACAGAAAAGGCAGACCTGGCACGGACAAGTCACTACTGCTAAATCTCAGAATTCGGAGGGAATGTAAACACAAAAAAAAATTTTGGACACTGATCAGCTAATAACAAAGCACACAGTTGACAACTTCATTCAACTTAATCATCCAATTATACAGGCTGTGTACATTTAAACCCAACTCTGCTAGGGTAAGATTTACATATGCAGAATGGTTATCATCTCTGGGAGGATCAAACTCTGTAGCAATGATGAACGCATGCACGAACAAGGGAGAACGGATCTACTATCTCTTACTGGAAGCATAGGGGAAAAGTAATGAACAGGGTCTACAATACTGGTATTCGCTGAGATGAACACTGACCAGAAGTGTTAGCCAGGAAGAAGTGGATCTTACTCTCTTACAACATGTAAGGATGGCTCAACAAATAAACTCTTTACTTTGCAGGAATCACTGTCAATTAGGACGTTATCACCATCTGGAACACAAGGGACAACACCAAACACTCGAGTGAGGGCACTAGCCGCGACAGAATTGTCTTTCTGTAGACAGCATGTGACATCAACAAGAGATGGCATTACTAGTTGCAAGTAGTCGTTTTTCGACAAGGTGTTCCCTGTGGAGGAACTACTATTCGAATTAGCAGACATTACAGGGATAGGCTCAGCACTCAAGGGAATCTGAGGGCCCTCAGACACCTGAGGCAACTGGACACTATCTTGCATGCCTGAAGCTGTAGGTACACAGGAGTGACAGAATTAACAGTGCCTGATTGCTTGGATACGCTACTGGAAAATGCACTGGCCTGTAAGGACTAACCCGAACTTCGTACTCCGTGGCAGTATGGCAGATCTTGGATCCAAGTTGGTAACCCCAAAACGGTACGAGCAAGTCATCGATTTGGGCATGCCATTGGTAATGGCCGAGCACAATGCATAAGTCTTATGGAAGCAAAGCCCAGTAGAAGATCAGGGAAACTAATCTGGTCGACAACGAGGAAGGAAGCAGTAAGTAGTCTCGACCTTGGATAGAAAAGGTGAGGGAAGTCTGAACTCGGACATGCAGGTGGGAACCAGCTACTCCACTAAGGGAAGTTACAGTAGTTGGTTCTATGAGGAGGGCATGTCGTAACGGCTTATCCTTAAACTAGACCTGATAATATTGACTTGTGCACCAGAGTCCATGAACGGGCTCCTGATGAACAGAGGCTTGTACTAAGGGACCTACTGTTGCATTGGAAGTAATATGCAAACAAAAGGGAGAGTTGTCGTCAGAGGTGGTTTGTTCCACGTCATCCCTAAAACTATCGTCAGAGACGTGTGAAGCAACATCAGCAAGATTATATTTCTCGAGAGTGCTTAAGGCATCGAAAGAATTACTAACAGGAATGGTGTACTCATTATCACCTACCGTCACCATGGACGGGTTGACTGGGGCACTCGAATTCCCCCGAAGTGAAAGAATAAGCCTAGTTCTGGGTAGTCTGAGAACCACGACCTCTGTTTCCTCTCCTAGTTCTGTGATTGAAACGGCCATGGAAAGATCTTGAGAGGTGGTAGAGAGCATTGCATTCAGATGTGTCATGTCCATGGATTCTATGATAAGTACAGTATGGCAGATAAGACTGGTACTCATCACGACGCCTCTTATGGCGATTATCAGGACAATTAATGGCAATATGGCCATGATAACCACAGTTGTAGCAAGTTCTCTGACTATGGTTACTGAATGTACTACGAATACTACGAGGATAACGGCTCGTGACACTAGCCCTAGACGAGGGTCTTGAGTGATTTCTACCAGGAGTTTTTGCTGCTGCACAAACAAGAGGCGGTACAAGATCGGTCATAACAGATGCAGGCCTACGGTATGGGATGGTTCCCTTGGGACATAAGTCACGCACGTGGATGAGGGCTGCAAGCGGTTCCATTTTGGCAGTTAGAGGACTGGCGTTATACATATACATGGACGCAGGCGGCATTAATTGCTTAAGAGATCCATAAGCCGCTAATTTGGCAAATGACACAAGGGATCGTTTATCCTCATCTGAAAAGAAGTCGGAATTTTTCCCTGCTTTAACAAATGAGACCATGAGGTTATTTAAACGAAGTGCGAACATGTCTAACGATTCCTCTGGCCTAGGTACCATGTACACTAGTTCCCTAAGGACGATGTATGGGTCAGTTGCTCTCACCGGGGTAAGATAGTTACGTATTAATTGCTCATCCTCCGCCCACATAGCGAAACCTTCAAAGTCAGTCATCTTGATCAGGTTAAGACACATTCAAAGCAGCTGATGAACAAGCTAGACTTTCCTTTCCAATGCTAATGATACAGTTCTCGGATGGGAGGAAATGCTCAACTAATCTGCATAAGTAAAGAGAATGTACAAGACACTACAAAGCAAGGAAAACTCACATAAATTTAGCACTCAACTGGATAAAGCAACACTTTGATGGCAAGAGAAATCTTACTTTAATTTGAATTAAAGGCACAAATGATAAATCAATAAAATACAGTAATAATAAAACAGAATCAACAAATCTTGTGCAAAAATTAAAATAGACTCAGAAAAAATAATTGGCACTCAATTATTAAAGTATTATGCACTGAGAACACAAGTAAATGTGGAACTGGAATCACAGAATATTGCACTAAAATATACTTTAGCACTGTTGATGTGGAAATTATTTAATTTCCGAAGCTATAGTGTCTAATAAGTGTTTAATGTGCTGATTTGGGTCAAAATGTATTTGCATTTTTAATGAAATCAGCTGGGTTCCTGCTGCGCCTGCGCAGATGTGCAGGGGGGTGGGGGGTCGAGCTGGGGGGGCAGGTGGCGGGAGTGTTTTGAATGGGTGAGGAGGCTGAGAAAACCGGGAATGAGGAAACTGGCGTTCACGGCGGCCTAAGGATCAATATAGGCCTCAATTCATAATAGGAAGTGTCGTGACTGTCCCTAGTGAAGAGTGAGGGAACGTGATTTACGGGACCACCGTAAAGGGGTGGTAAAATTAGTGAATAATGTTCGACCGGGTGGCAGGTGCACGGCGATGGTGTGTGTCCAGGGGAAATACCCGTGTGTTAATCCTCGCTCATCGGCCTCAGATCTTGATGGAGTGACCTCTAATGTGTATAATAGTTATGAGACGTTAAATCGTCTTGTGAATGGTAATGTAATCAGTGATAATAACATTGAGTTAAGAGAATGCGGGATGTGAAATAGACCGCCCTGCTCCGAGTGAACGTGTGACTCTCGTACCGAGGACAATGAAGTTTTATGGAATCACGACTTCTAAACTGGGACAAACCGACGGATACCTCGTCCTGCCGGAATAAGAACCGTGTCGGTGTAGCAGGACATCGAAATGAGATGGGGAATGGAGGAAATAAGGAGTATCAATCACCCACAGTTAAGTAACCTTTCTAGTTATAGCAGACTGATGCTGGCCAGTTAGGTATGTTGTAATTGGATAGGTTATGAGTGATCCAGCTACATCAAGTGACCACCAGAGAACATCTGGTAAGTGGTGGGATTATGTACAAATGTTTTTCCCTGATGGATGTATCCATGTGTATCCTACCCCCCCCCCTTCATTCAGCTAAACTAATATAATTAATTAGTAGCGCCGTGCTTGAGGGTGCTACCCAATTTATACTGGTCTCGGATAGATGTGGATAAGACGGTGAGGGTCGAGGGGCCACCTGTAGTGACCAGAGGTGGTTTAAGTTTTCTCACATGTCTACACGGGGTGACTACGATAAACAATATGGTTGTCTCCCAATGAGATTACTTGTATGTATATAATGTTGAGGTACATACAGATAAGCACCCTATAAAATTTTCCATATCTGCCCGCTGGTCCTTCCTGAACCGGATGCAATCAGTAAAAAATTAATTGAATTAATTACTTAATAATTAAGTGACTGATTGAAGGAAGTGGGTATAGGGTACACAAATTTAATCGGTCGTGTGGTGGAGGATAATTAGCCCAATTAATTACCAGCACATGGGTGGCTAGGATTTATACAAGAGTAAAGTGCAAGAATTACTCTCACAAGGTGTCTACTTAAGTTGTATAATGGGTGATTATTAATTCCCTAACCATGGCTGGGTCCGAGGAAGTTAGTGCGGCTGGCAAGTCCATGGATGCCAAAGCAAAGAAAGCGTCACTACAAGCTCGGAAGGGTCATGTTACTAAATCATACAACAAGTGTATGGAGTTAATCAGACAAGAAACGGTAAACCCTGATGAATTAAAGCTACACCTAGATGCCTTAGGAAATAGACATGAGTCATATAGATTGTGGTTTAAAGACTGTGAAAAAGAGCTGCTAGAGAATTGTGCAGATGATGCTGAAAGGGAACGGCTGCTGGACCAACATTATGAAGTGGAGGACAACATTGTGTCCTGCAAAACTAAGGCTTTGGAGAAGGTAAAGGGTGTAAACAATGTTGTTGGTCAACCTAGTAAGGAAAGTCAGAGGCGTCTACCAAAACTCCCAGAATTATGTATGCCTGTGTTTAATCCGGGAGAACACTGGGAGGAGTTTTGGTCTATCTTTAAAGCAGTCGTACATGATAGGAGTGATCTTGCAAGTGTTACCAAATTATGCTATTTAAAGGGACAAGTAAGGGGAGAAGCGCATGTTCTCATACAAGCATTCCCAAATGTAGATGACTCCTATAGTGAGGCAGTTGACTTGTTGGAGGTCACTTACGGTAATTTGGAGCAAAGTAGGCTGGATCTAGTAGCTAATTTGGCTAGTTTGAAGACTCCAGATCACAACCGCAACAGCTTACAGCAATTTAGGATCAAACTAGAAAGCACTCTTAAGACCTTGAGTAATAAATATGATCTGGAGGGAGCAGAGTGGTTGTTGAGTGCCTTGATTCAGAATAAATTGAACCACAAGACCGTAGAGTGGTTATCTAACAGATATCACAAGGGTTACTTCGGGTTGGAAGAAATAAGAGTGGGACTGCAAGAGCTAATTGTCCAACTGCAGACCAGCCAACCCATTACCTCTAGGAATACCACATCTACAGACCCCAGTGCACCTGTCAAGTTCCACAAAGGGAAACCTTATCCTAATATCAATAATCCTAAGTCACCTACTACACGGGGTTACGTAGGCACGTATCAAGTGACAGGGGCCAGTAATAGTGGTTCTCCACATCCAAGCAAGAGGAGGAAGTACCACAATAAGGGTAGCCCAGTTGATAAGAGGTCAGGCAAAGAAAGGAGAGATTGTATCTTCTGCAACGGTACTCATTTCTCTAAGAACTGTAATGCCTATAATTCATGGGATGTTAAAGTGGAAAGATTGGAAGAGCTTGCTAGATGTATCAGGTGTCTAGGAAATCATAATGTAAGGGATTGCCGTGCTAACTTGCACTATTGTTATCAGTGTAACAAGGGAAGACACCACATAGCTATGTGTAAGGGCAGATCTAATCGTAATGATGGTAACAATAGTACTGATAGTGATAATAACCCGGACACAACAGTAGCCAACGTAAAGATTGCAGCTAACATCGGTAATGATGGCCTAGCTGAGGTAGCTTTGCCTGTGTTGGATGTGGTGATTAATGATAAACGGCGTAAATCCAAAACTGTAACAGCATTACTGGATCAGGGATCACAACGTACCTTCATAAAACGTAACTGCCTTAATGGGATGAAGGTACAAATGGGAGATCCTGCTATACTCAAGCTATCTGGCTTTCTCTCGAATAAGAAGGCCCAGTCATACGACACTGTTTATGTAACTATCAGGCTGGGCAATGAGAGAAAACGTATTAATGCCGTAATTGTGGATAGGCTCCCAGAGAAAATATCTACAATAGGGCTTGGTAACGCTACTGAAAGGCTTTCAAGTAAGGTAAATTTGGCACCTTCTGGTATAAATAATGATTCTGTGGGGCCAATAGATATTTTGATAGGTAGTGACCATTATGCCACCTTTGTAAAGGGTATGACAAAGAAATGCGGAGTCACCCTTCTAAGGACCGCAGGAGGTCACGTGATGTATGGCAGGCTTCCTCGTACTGATAATGAATGACTGGAGGAAGCCATAAATACAGTTACGGTGTGTCTTACTCATGAAGTATCACCCCAGTATAAATATACTTCAATAGAGGATGAAGTTGAACCTGTGTATAAATTATGGGAATTGGACAGCATAGGGATCAATGTAAATGAAGAAAGTCCAGATGATTCCTTTACTCAAGAACAATACCAGAAGGATGTTAAATTTGAATCTGGACAATACTGGGTGAGACTTCCGTGGAAGCTGAACCATCCAGATCTACCAACTAATTACCGGATGGTGTATGGACAATTAAAGGCTCAGCTCCACGAATTGAGCAAGACACCAGAACTGTTGACTGCTTACGATGATATAATTAATGAGCAGTTAAATAATAAATTCATAGAGGAGGTACCTCCCGAGCAAGCCCAGATTTATGGTCACTATTTGCCACACCACGGAGTGAAGAAGGATTCTAAGACCACTCCTCTGAGGATTGTGTTTAATTGTAGTGCCAGGAGTAATAAAAGTGTACCTAGTTTGAATGACTGTTTGATGACAGGTCCGTCGTTGACGGAAAAACTGGGAGACATACTATTAAACTTCAGGGTTAAGAATTATGCCTTTACGGCGGACATAAGTAAAGCTTTCCTGAGAGTGGGTCTGCAGGAGGCTGACCGGGATTGCACTAGGTTCTTATGGCCCGAGAATCCTAGTGACCCACTTAGTCCCCTGAAGACTTTTCGCTTCAGGAGTGTATTGTTTGGTGCTACCTCCAGTCCGTTCCTACTCCAGGCAACGATAAATGCACACCTTAAGCGTATGGGTGGTCCACTGAGTGGAGTAATGGGTAAACAATTTTATGTGGACAATTTCCTGGGGGTGACATCTACTGAAGAGGAACTAATGAGCATATACGCAGGGGCTAATGAAATAATGCAAGGTGCAAATATGCCCCTGAGGGAATGGAACAGTAATTCGTCCAGTTTAAGGGTTCAAATAAATAAAGACAACCCTGGAGTTGAAGTGTCCAAATATAGTAATGTGCTGGGACTGACTTGGGACACAGAGGGAGACTTGTTATCGTTAAAGTCTAATAACTACAGCATGCCCAATAAATTAACCAAGAGAGTCTTACTTGCGGAAGTTTCAAAATGCTTCGATCCACTAGGCTTAGTGTCCCCACTTACCATAAGAGGAAAATTGTTGATACAAGAAGCATGGAAGCTTAAGTGTGCTGGGGGATGAAACCCTACCTGAGGAATTTGTTGAAAGGTGGGAAGAACTAATAGGTGAATATGTAAAATTACCAATGTTGGAGTTCCCACGTAATGTGGCCAGTCAAGATGGAGAAAATGTACTCCACATTTTTTGCGATGCTTCGAAATTAGCATATGGAGCAGTCGCTTACCTTCAATGTAATAGTGCCATTTCTCTTGTTATGTCTAAGGCTAAGGTGGCTCCAATCAAATCACGCACCTTACCTCAGTTGGAATTAACGGCCATTTATGTAGGTGTCAAATTAGCCAATTATATAAGAAATAAATTGCGAGAGATAAATATCAGCGACACCGTAATTTGGTCTGATAACGAGGTATCCTTACAATGGATTCGTAATGGTAACAGTAAGATTGTGTATGTACAAAACAGAGTCGCTGAAATCAATCAAATGCAGGAGAAATATAACAGTTTGGGTCAGCATATGTTAACCTTTAATCACATTCCTGGTGACGAGAATCCAGCTGACTTCTTGTCTCGAGGCTTGACTTATGAAAAATTTGTGAGTGCTTTATCGTGGTTTAAAGGGCCAAGTTGGCTGGTGGACAAAATTAACTGGCCGGTGCAAAAGGCACATATTGCTCCTGTCGAAATTACGGTGAGCACCGCTCCGGTCAGTAGTCCCTCCTTAGCCATTGATATGAATAGGTATTCTTCCTTACCTAAGCTGATTAGTGTGCCAAGGTTAGTGTTTAAATTTATAAGTAAGATGAATATCTCACATAATTTTCCCCATCCCCTGAAATACTGGCTACAGAGGGTACAAGAAGAAACCTACAGGGATGAGATTAAATTCATGATGGACGGAAAAATTGTGAAAGGCTCAATAATAGAAAAGCTGGGGCTGTATTTAGAGGATGATGTAATTAGGTGCAGAGGCAGGTTACAAAATGCTGAATTGGGGGAATATGCTAAGCACCCTATCTTGCTGCCCAAAACTCATCACCTGACAACCTTGATTGTTTTTAATGCCCATAATAACGTGATGCACGGTGGGGTACAGGATACCTTAAACTGTATTCGGGAAACCTTCTGGATTCCACAAGGACGGCAAAGTGTAAAAAGGGTTATCAAGTCGTGTGTAATATGTCGCCGGGTGGATGCCAGAACCTACATGTACCCAGGTCCTCCACCATTGCCCAAGGAACGCGTGCAGTTGGTAAAACCATTTGATGTGACCGGAGTGGACTATAGTGGGCCAATCATTTTAACAGGTACTTCAGATGGTGTCCCCTTGAAGGTGTATGTATGTCTATTTACTTGTACAGCTACTAGGGCTGTTCATCTAGAAGTGGCTCAGGACTTGTCTGCAGAACAGTTCATACAGCTGTTCCGGAAATTTGCAGCTAGACGATCCTGTCCAAGATTGATGATCTCAGATAATGCCACCAATTTTGTAGCGGGTGCTCAACACTTGATGAAATTAAATAAGAGTGATGATGTAGTCTTTGTTGACCCAGCGAGGGTGTGTCTGGAAATTTATTACTCCCAGAGCCCCTTGGCAGGGAGGACTGTACGAAAGAATGATAGGTACAGTGAAAAGATGTCTTCGTAAGGTGCTACACAGGAAGAGAATTGATTTGGAGGAATTCCGTGCAGTGTTGGTGGAGGCAGAGAATCGGGTGAACAATCGCCCTCTGTCATACATGAGCGACACTCCTGACGCGGAGATACTGACTCCCTCTCACCTAATATGTGGACAAAGGTTAGAAGCTGCACCTATCTATAGAGATAATCCCGAGGGAAGTGATGAGGATTACAATAACGTGACTGTGTTGAGTGACAAGTTCAAGATGTTAAATAAGGTAATTATTCATTGGTCTGATGTGTGGCGTAAAGAATATCTTCTTACACTACGTGAACACTTTTATGGTGCGCTAGAGGCAGTAAACCGACAGAACATTCAACCAGGTGACATTGTGTTAATTGATACTGAACAACATCGAACATTGTGGCCTCTGGGCAAGGTAGTTACATTATACCCAGATGCACAAGGTGTTGTCAGAAACGTCAAAGTGTTGTGTCGTGGTCAGGAAAGTTTGCGT
Source organism: Cherax quadricarinatus (assembly GCF_038502225.1). NCBI lineage: Eukaryota > Metazoa > Arthropoda > Malacostraca > Decapoda > Parastacidae > Cherax > Cherax quadricarinatus. The sequence continues at coordinate 5,506,185 of NC_091306.1, read as the reverse complement.
ACCATTAATAAATTAATTCCCTTAGAATTAAATGGTGTTCAATCCAGTGTAGATGGAAATCTAAGGGAAAGTGACACGAGTGATATTGAAGACACTGACCGGGAAATGCAAGAAGAAACTGTAGTAAGACCCACTAGGAAAACAGCAGCGCAATCTAGAGAGGGCTGGAATCGTCTCCTGGAGGAAGACGCAATTTAAGTCGTCTAACAACGACTTCCGCCCGGCCGCAGTGTGGAAATTATTTAATTTCCGAAGCTATAGTGTCTAATAAGTGTTTAATGTGCTGATTTGGGTCAAAATGTATTTGCATTTTTAATGAAATCAGCTGGGTTCCTGCTGCGCCTGCGCAGATGTGCAGGGGGGTGGGGGGTCGAGCTGGGGGGGCAGGTGGCGGGAGTGTTTTGAATGGGTGAGGAGGCTGAGAAAACCGGGAATGAGGAAACTGGCGTTCACGGCGGCCTAAGGATCAATATAGGCCTCAATTCATAATAGGAAGTGTCGTGACTGTCCCTAGTGAAGAGTGAGGGAACGTGATTTACGGGACCACCGTAAAGGGGTGGTAAAATTAGTGAATAATGTTCGACCGGGTGGCAGGTGCACGGCGATGGTGTGTGTCCAGGGGAAATACCCGTGTGTTAATCCTCGCTCATCGGCCTCAGATCTTGATGGAGTGACCTCTAATGTGTATAATAGTTATGAGACGTTAAATCATCTTGTGAATGGTAATGTAATCAGTGATAATAACATTGAGTTAAGAGAATGCGGGATGTGAAATAGACCGCCCTGCTCCGAGTGAACGTGTGACTCTCGTACCGAGGACAATGAAGTTTTATGGAATCACGACTTCTAAACCGGGACAAACCGACGGATACCTCGTCCTGCCGGAATAAGAACCGTGTCGGTGTAGCAGGACATCGAAATGAGATGGGGAATGGAGGAAATAAGGAGTATCAATCACCCACAGTTAAGTAACCTTTCTAGTTATAGCAGACTGATGCTGGCCAGTTAGGTATGTTGTAATTGGATAGGTTATGAGTGATCCAGCTACATCAAGTGACCACCAGAGAACATCTGGTAAGTGGTGGGATTATGTACAAATGTTTTTCCCTGATGGATGTATCCATGTGTATCCTACCCCCCCCCCCTTCATTCAGCTAAACTAATATAATCTATACAGTCCACAATTAATTAGTAGCGCCGTGCTTGAGGGTGCTACCCAATTTATACTGGTCTCGGATAGATGTGGATAAGACGGGGAAGGGGGAGGGGCCACCTGTAGTGACCAGAGGTGGTTTAAGTTTTCTCACATGTCTACACGGGGTGACTACGATAAACAATATGGTTGTCTCCCAATGAGATTACTTGTATGTATATAATGTTGAGGTACATACAGATAAGCACCCTATAAAATTTTCCATAGTTGAAATAATAATTACTAATCAGGAATTGCAGCAAAAAAACACTATAAAAAATTATGAAAGAAAAATCAATCACAACACAACAAACTGGACAAGAGTCGCTGCAGAATGAGTTAATATTCCATCAAAATTGCACACACATAGGAATACAGTTTACAAGAACAATAAAAAAAATATAAAGAATGAACTGGTTGAACACATTCTTAATTGCAAATTAGGCAAACACTTAAACAGCAAAAGGGAACACTTTACTTTAAAAATGAATTAAAATTACACAGTGAATTTGTTCAATGAAATATGAATAAAAATAAAGGACAAATAAAATGGGAATAAAACACAATGGAGAAAAAATGGGAAATGAATCAACACAAATAAGAAGGAACACACAATGAAAATACTGGGGAAAAATAACGACGTAGGTACAGGGGAAAAAATGAATAAAGCAAAACACTGAAATATGGAGCAGAACACAAGGTAAACAGTTTACTGAAGTACTTCACTGAAAGAATTACTGGGCAATAAGTACAATTCTGCGCACATGGAACAATTAAGAATTGTAAAGGCAAGTTTAGAATGCTTATGGCAGTGCAGAAAATTAACACGAAGTATTACTTACAACAGAGAAAAAGAAAAAAGTACTTACTTCAGATTTAAGAAGGGAACACAACAGAACATATATATGTATATAAATAAGACACGAAAATTAAACAAGACAACAATGGGAAAAAATTACTGCAACACAACATAACATATATATGTATATAAATAAGACACGAAAATTAAACAAGGCAACAATGGGAAAAAATTATTGCAAACAGAATCTAATCAACACTTCCTGTAATCACAAATCACTGAATGTCACTAATAATTCACTGTAGACTGAGAAAATGTCTCAAACACACGCAAATATCTGTATAAAACTGCTATAATGCTCGCTTGAAGGCTGGGAGCAACACAGGAGCCAGGGGCCAGGAGCTTGGACTCGACCCCTGCAACCTCAACTAGGTGAGTACAGGTGGTGGAGTCTGGCGGCCTCCACTCACACGTCGAATTCCTGAAGAAAATCTGCACTTAATCTCGAGGGTCCCACATACTAGACTTTGTCGCTGGCGCACAGGTGTAAAAGTGAAGGTAGAACCCGGTATAAGGGTGAGATAAACAATGGCGGTGGGTATGGCTTTGTGTGGAGGTGGTGAGTGGCGCTGTGTCACCACGTGGTGGCTTAGGCAGACTGGATGAACGGCGTAACCTACGCGGTCTGGCGCACGGTACGAGAATACTCTAAGCCAAGCTGGCTTAAAACACACCAGAACACCACAGGAATGGTATAAGCACTCGGGACGGCTTGGAACTGGGAGCACAAAGCGATGATGAAGGCTGGAACTCACGTGGCTTGCTTGAGTACTGTGGTTAGTCACCTGGGTTAACGTGCTGGTAAGCCCTTCACACAGGCTAGACTGGCTTGAGAACTTGTAACAATGAGCACAGCAGGCTGGGAAGCTGGCTTAGCAAGTAAGGCTGGTACTAAGCAGGCTGGATGGCTTAGGACTTAGTCTCCCCCATACACTGACTTAATTTGCAAACCCGGGTCAACCCCTCGGAAGTAATGCAAATAATCAGATAAGGCACGAAGACTGACCAGAAAGCAATGGAGGCAGGCTGGTGGGTTAGCTAGCTAGGCCCCCATGCGGTCAACACAATGTCCGTCGGCTGGTAGAAATTATCTCCGTACATTTGCGTAAATATAAAATTTACGTGACTACCGTTGGCATCATTTATAGCGTGAGGGTTCCAGGAGATAAAAGTGGTGTAGAAATACACACTGATATGGATGTTACACTTAAATTGGTAGATTCGTGAGGGAGAATGGACCAGCCTACCTGTCCTTCCCTGTGGGTCTACGTGGGAACTGAGCTGGAGGCCTGTGGACCCACGTTCACATGCATCACTGCGTGACGTCATGTGCTAGCCACTTAGCCTAGCAAAGGATAAGTAAGTTTATTTAGGTATACACAAATACAGTTACATAGATTATCATACATAGCACAATATGTGTAAAGAACCTAGGATAACCCCAAAAAATCAGATAGTGACTTATTTCCACTGGGGTCCTTTTACCTTATTATTATAAAGGAGATAATATCTTATTATCATACTATTAAGACTATCTACTACACGAGGGTCATTAAGACCACTTCACGAGGGTCATTAAGAATATCTACAATACGAGGGTCATTACTAGGAATAAGGTAAAAATTACACGTGTTAGCTAAAAAAATAAAAAAAATCATTCTCCTCCCTTTCTATCTGTCATGCTATGACTGACTCTGACAGGTGCAGGCAGTCTGTTCCATTCCTATACTGCTGTACAATAAAAGGTGTTTGAAGCCTGGCCACTGACTGTGGGTACTACAAAGTTGTGCTCTCTCCCTCTAGTACTATGATTGCTGCGGTTTAATACATTGACAAAATTGGCAGCAAGATATTCTTGATACTGTGAGCAATTTTATAAACTTGATTTTACTTCAAATTCCTTTGCTCTATCTTCAATATTCAGCATATCCAGTTGTTGTAATTGTTCAAGACCTACATGTTCTCCTGGACCCAGGCCTACATGGTCTCTTGGACCCAGGCATACATGTTCTCTTGGACCCAGGCCTACATGTTCTCTTGGACCCAGGCCTACATGTTCTCTTGGACCCAGGCCTACATGTTCTCTTGGACCCAGGCCCACATGTTCTCTTGGACCCAGGCCTACATGTTCTCCTGGACCCAGGCCTACATGGTCTCTTGGACCCAGGCCTACATGTTCTCCTGTACCCAGGCCTACATGTTCTCCTGGACCCAGTCCTACATGGTCTCTTGGACCCAGGCCTACATGTTCTCCTGGATCCAGGCCTACATGTTCTCCTGGATCCAGGCCTACATGTTCTCCTGGACCCAGACCTACATGTTCTCTTGGACCCAGGCCTACATGTTCTCTTGGACGCAGGCCTACATGTTCTCTTGGACCCAGGCCTACATGTTCTCTTGGACCCATGCCTACATGTTCTCCTGAACCCAGGCCTACATGTTCTCCTGGACCCAGACCTACATGTTCTCCTGGATCCAGGCCTACATGTTCTCCTGGACCGAGGCCTACATGTTCTCTTGGACCCATGCCTACATGTTCTCCTGGACCCATGCCTACATGTTCTCTTGGACCCAGGCCTACATGTTCTCTTGGACCCATGCCTACATGTTCTACTGGACCGAGGCCCACATGTTCTCTTGGACCCAGGCCTACATGTTCTCTTGGACCCATGCCTACATG